>NW_005842272.1:872927-968171 GCF_000455745.1 Alligator sinensis | reverse complement strand
GCAGGCGGGAGAGGCTCCCCGCTGGGCTCCAGGATCACCTATGAGAGGCTATGGCTAGCAGGAGAGGTTCCCATGCTCCAGCAAGGATCTGAGCAGCAATCTGAGAGGTTCCCAGCTCTGCTTCCAGCTCCTCCTATAAGAGGCCAGGCAGATAAACGTGAGGCAGGGGCTCCTGGAAGGTCAAGACCCCTAACAGCTTGGCACTGTACCAGCACTGGTGTCTGTGTGGTAGAGCTTCTGTCTATCACATGGGAGATTAGAATTCAAGTCCCAGCTGGGGTGAGTGAAGTAACAGGGAGAAATCCTTGTTGCAGTAGAAAGGGACCATTGTGTTTTTCCTCTCCACCCCCTCCAGGTACCTAGGCCCTATATTCCTTGTCATTTGATGTTTTGTGTTTTGTGCCTTTTATATTTCGCCAACTAGTATTGTTTGTTCTGCTGTTTGTGTTTTATATTTTGTTAACCCTGCCTTTTATCAACTGGATGAATATGTCTATGATTGTAAGTGTCTAACCTTTGTTGAATCCTGTCTCCTCGGGGCGTTGTAGCATCACCTATATCCCCTGGTTTATACTGGTTATGTTCCCAGTACTGTTCTCTCATTAAAAGGTATATGGTTAAGTCCTCTTTGGTGGTCTGGCTCCTCTCTATAGGGGGAGGAGCGTCCCTACACCTCCCACAGCGCTTGTGCACCTACTCTGATCCCTTCAGTTAGAGAGTGGGTGCCTCTTGGAGTACCGCCCAGGTTACACATGTAATTAAGTGAATGGGATGTGGCCAAAGTACAACTCCTGTTCTCATGAGAGAAATGTTCTGTCATATTAAATGCCCAGTTGGTGAAGGCTATCATTTTGTGCCTCATCTGAGAAACAGAGCAACTGTGGTGACTGGGTCACTCAGAAGAGCATCCCCTGCAGATTCACCAATGCTACTTTTTGCAGCTCTGGCTGTTCTTCAGAAGGGTCTGTGATCCGACTACTGACCTTCTTTGAAGTAGTTTAATGTATGAACATAATGGAATCTCAGCACGAGCTCTTATGGCCATAGGCCACTATATCCTGAAATACAATGTCTTTAGTAAAAATTAGCCTGCCAATTTTGGTCCTTACGAAACACATTTGTGTTCAGATAATGGCTTTCCTTCACACTGCTTTTCTTAATTCAGCTGAGCCAAAAGCAGTGAATTTAGAATGCTGACTTTGTGATCCTATGGCAGCAAATAGCACACAAGAGTATGTTTCATGATGGGATCTGGCAGGAGACGCTAAATTGAGAGAAAAGAGAGTTTATGCAAGCTTGGGCAGCTTCAGAAGCAGCAGTAAGAATGGAGAAAATTATGTAGGACATTGTTATTCATGGCTAAATCCTTGCAAAAGAGAAGGATTCACTGTTCTTAAACAATCCCAGACAAATGGCCATCCAGCCTCTTTTTTTAAATCTTCCATGAGAGGGACTCTACAGCTTTCTTGGGCAGCTAGTTTCTTTACCCTTATTCCTCATAAATTTAGGAAGCTTATTTTGAGATTACTAATCAGAGAGTGCCAAGGGACACATTAAGATTACTATTGTGCTGGGCACTGTATAAACGCACAAGGTGTGCATATGGTGCAAGCCAAAGGCATGTAGACATAATTGAGCTGGCTTTAATCGATCTCACGTGGGTGCCTGTAGCTACATGAGCAGAAGTTCTGTGCTGGCAGCAAAACCTGTGCAGAAACCTGAATAAATACTCAGAGTTGGTCTGTGCTGAGTTCCATATTGAAGCAAGCATGTTGCTATAAGCACAGCTCCCAACTGCTATGTAGACTGGCTCAAAGTAAGAGAGAGCCCCTGTGCCGCAAAGCTTACAGCCTAAATAGACAGGAGATATGCAGGACAAAGGAAATGGGTGCAATGCACCAACAGTCCAAACAAAGTGCTAGTGACAAATGTTGTGGTGGTGCCATGACTGTTTCACTGTGTGGGATTTATTTAGGAAGAGATAAGCTAGACAAAAAGACAAGGAGTAAGATATGAGAAACAAGTGGGAAATGAGACTGGTGAAGAGACTGGAGCAAACAACCAACCTATCAGCAGAGGGGAAAGACTGTTGAGTCAACACGATAGAAAATATTATCTGTGCACATCAGTCAGCCATCACTGCTTCTGCAGCAGCTGCTCTCTGAGGAGGAGGATTTCACAGGTAAATTAAGGTACAAAGCCTGAGTGTTTCATGCTGGGTGCCACCACATGATCACAACTTTGGACACTCAGTCAATTGATTCTGTGTCATTTATGCTGCCCTGAAGGCCACATTTGCAAAGCTGAAATGTATAGAATAGAAACACTGTCAGTGGCTCCGTCGACTCAAGTTGCATAACAACACTGCAGAGAACATGTTTGAAAAGCTTACTCCAACTTCCATATCAGCTTCTTACCCAGTTATTCCAGCCAAGAGAACGTCATCATAATAGTTAGAATCTGATTTAAACCCACAAAAGGTACATAGATTGGAATCCTAGTTCAATTCTAGATTCTGATTCTAGTCTAATGTAGTCTACATCCCCTTTGTATTGTAATGGGCTAGATTTCAGCTGCTGCAAACTGGAATAGACCCACTGATCTTGTTGTCCCCAACGGACAGTGTGAGTTCGTGCCCGGTGCGCTATTGCCAATGAACACACATGGGTGGAGGATCCAACTTAATCTTTATTGTTTCCAGTCTGCGCAGAGAGGGGTGCTTGGCAATCGTTTGCAAAGCAAGCACCACCGGTTTCTACCTTTGGGTACCTTTTATACATATGTTTGCAAGTGTATCGCTCAGTGATTGGTTACAAGCCACTGACATAAGACGTCCTCTACTGAGCATGTCTCTATACCTATGTTTTAGCCATGTATTTCATTTACATACATATATGTTTCATTAACATACTTTTGCCCTGCCCAGAGGTGTGATTTTTAGCATTATAATGAGACCTTTTTCTGAACTTCTTGCTATCTTACAAGTGTCAGGGAGACATTATCCTGCTGGTGTTAGGGAGGCATTCCAGGAATCCTCCGCATCCCACACGCTGTGCTCTGCAAGCATCTCTTAACACACACATGCCACACCCCTCCCAGCATCAGTAAGTTGCCTTAAGTATTCAGTTAGATATAGTTTGCAAAAGCTAGATATACCATAAAAAAGATTACATAAAAAGATTACATCACTGTGGACCAGATGAAAGTGCTTGGTGGGCTAGATCCTGCCCGCGGGCTGTATTTTGTCTGCCCCTCTAGTAATGCATTCTGAGCTTATTAAAACAAACTAGATTCTTAGCAGCTGTAAAACTTCTCTGGATTAATCAGTAAGAATATATTTCTATTCCTCATAATATTGAAATGCAAATCCACCTTTTCAAAGCATGAAATTTTGTCACAACAGTTGAACGTTCCACCTGGTTTGGAATGGTTTGGGGGCATTCTTTAGTGAAGACAAGGAGTATTTCACCAAATGACAGAGGCCAGATCTTGACTTCACACAAATGCTTTTCAAACAATGCTCTTTTAAAATTGTTCCTCTCAGAGCAAAATGATCTTTGAGTGCCACGAAATGTCACAATGCCCATAGATTGATTTTGAGAATTTCTGTTTTCATGAACAGGAAGACAGTTTTTAAAACTAGTTTATGGAATCAAATGAAGAATATATTGTATAGACCACTTACCACAACAAAAATATGCAACTTTTATATATGCTTTTATATAAAAAACCTTTTAAATATGGTGCTCTACCTGGCTCAACATGCAGCATGTGGGGGCAGGCGAGCTGGCTGGGGCACAAGGGTGTTTCAGCATAGGGCAAGCCAGGAGGCTGGCCCTGCACTACAACACCCTTGTGCCCCAGCCACTGGGGTAAAATCTATGTGTGCATTACTGCGGAGTTTTTTACTCCACAGCAGGACAGCATTTGTATTTGTAAGTACCATCCTGGTGTAGAGTAAATTAGTTTACTCCAACCTAATAGGCACTCTTCTGTAGATGCTGAGATGTTTACTGCACAGATAATTAGTCTACTGCACAGTAACCATCTTGTGTAGATACGTCCTTGGAGTATTGGTATTGTTACCAGGTCAGAGATTAAAATTATAAAATGCTATTTAAGTGTCCAATTTCAATTTTCATCTTTTTCTTTGTACTTCCTTATTTTATCCCCCGCCTATTCTTATTTTCCACATTTACTAACCTCTTGTTTTAGAGGTTATTAAACAAAATGTGGACCTTCCTGAATATCCATACTAAATACTGTTTTAAAAAAGGTACTTCTTCTTGCCCAAAGAGCTGCACTGAAAATTTTCCTAATTTAGAACTAAGGGCCATGTCCACTTTTGTTACAGTAACTGAATAAAATATTTTATAATCCTGATATGTGACATTAACAATCACCTCCAGCCAGAAGTATGTACATAATGACTACTTAAGAATGAATTAATAATAAGACTCATTTTTTTTTAACTGCTTGCCTTGATATGATGGATAGGTAGATCAAAGTATAAGGCATATGCTATCCCAGTTCTTGAAGTAGTGACAATACCTGGTTTGGCAAATTAGATAAACCTAGAGCTGATTGGAAAGTGGAGTTTCTGTTCAGCAGAAAATTCTTACATTTCAAAATTTGTTTTAATTTTGAATCAGAGCCAAAATACAAAATTTAAAATTTTTCATGAGTTGAAATTAACAAAAAAAAAAGTGATAATGTTGAATTTTTTTCCAGGTCAAGACTTTGTTTCAAGACTTCTGCAACAAAATATAAGATTAAAACAATACTTTATTTCATATAAGTCAAATATTGTAGCATTGCATAAACATTTAAATGAAGTGATAGTCAAAACAACTTCTTTAGATTTTTATTTCCAACAAAACTTGTCAGTATTGACGTGTTCTTACAAAAGCTTCAAGCCATATAAAATACTCAGCAAATAAAATAGGAAACCATTGATTTTAGATATCTACAATCATCAACATTTGAGTAAATAATAGGAATGTGAGGCTGTAAATAATTCTTAGATCTCTCCAACAAGGGAAGACAGGTTTCCCCTTCTCTTACCTAGTTTTCTTTTTCAAATGCATGAGTAAGGTATCTTAGATATAAAATATAACTGCCAGCAGATCTAGTTCCTTTCCATTTTTACCATCTTTTTCTCTGTTTTTTAATAAATCTCACGCTTATTAAGCAATCTGCTGTTGTGTATAAGGAAAAAGTTAAATTAGATCATCCTTAAGGATGACAGGCAGGCCGCAACTTCAGAAAAGAGGTACAGGAGATAAAAACATTCTGGAAGCTATTTCCCCTCTCTTGATCATCTTGATCGGTAATGCTGTCCTAGTGCCAATAATGGCTGTGATGATCAGACACCAGGCTGCTTGCAGATGTTAAAAAACAAAATAAAACAAAACAAAAAACCCAACACCCTCCCCCACCCAACGCTTTACTTTAAACTCTGCGTGCTCCTACATCAAGCCCAGCACATGCCCAGAAGAAGTAGCATATTAGCTGGACATGGCTCACCTGATATCTGTATATGTCGAGCATTTTAGTGGGGCTTTTTTGAATCAGCTATCAGATAAAAGTGCCGAAAAGCCTTGCTGAAGCACCTTATCTATACAGATGCTGCAGAGCTAGGTCAAAGTAACACACTGCCTTTTCTGATAAAATGTGGTTTTGGGGGGATTTTTTAGCATTTACAAGCAGTCCAGCAGAACTAAGGAAGGCAGAAGGCAGAGCAAGGTGGCATCTTAAAGACTAACTCTTTCAGAAAGGCGAAACCTTTCATTGATGACAGTCTATTTCGGAGATGCTCAAATCCTAATCTGTGGGTCAGATCGGACTCATGGAGCTGTTATCCAGCCCATGGGGATCCTGACAGGTCAGAAAATTTGGCAGCAGGGCAGCAGTGGCAGTGTTAATTAATGATCCTTTGCTGCCAGAATTCCAGATGTGCGAGGAGCACCATGTGCCATATAACATGGCCCTGCATGCTAGATCGCAGGGCTGGGCTTGCAAGGAGCTGGAACCAGGCACGTGGGGTTGGCTCCAGTCAGTGCAGAGCCAGGCAGTGGTGGAGGGGAGAAGGAAGGGGTGCACTTTTGTACTAATGGGTAGTTTTGTACCAATGCAAAGAACTACTGAATGGGATATCATGCAAAAATAGGATTATTTATTTAAAATTCCAATTTTTTCTGCTTCTAGCAAGGTCAGAAGGCCTACAAAGTACCTATCATATTTTACTTTAGATAAACACCATTAATTGCAAAAGCACAAAGGAAATATACACAACCTTGCTGTGTTAACTATTAAAAAAAATCACTAAAGGATGGGCAAAACAGTACAAGTAACCACTGGCATGCAAAAATGTATGAGTTAGGACCCTCAAAATTTGAGAGTGGCTTACTGGGATGTTTACAAGTAATAAGTACTGAAGGGTGGGCAGATTGTATTCCATGTATTAGGTGCTTCTAAGTAGTCTTAGTCCTGAATATCCTTTAAGGCATCTACTTTTCCAACACACTGGGCCAGTCTACACAAGATGTCACTGCACAGTCATTATTGCACATTTATTTAGTCCTTGTATTAGTAAGTACTAAATAAATGCATAGTAACTGGAGTTACTGTGCAGTACCACTGGCGAACATCTTTAGGTGATGCTACTCAGGAGGTGCACAGCTCTACCAGGGAGACATCTTGTTGGATCTGGTTCTGGCCACGGGAGTGGGCCAGGGGTGAGGGGTCTGCGGGTGCTTGACCACCTGGGTGACAGTGATCATCACCTGCTGGAATTCACCATCCAGCGCAAGGTGGCAAAGGCCTGCAGCAAGGCAGCACCCCTGGACTTCAGGAGAGCAGATTTCAATGAGGTAAGGAGAATAGTCGAGGAGACACTGAGCTCCCGGAGGGGAGGGGAGGGGAGTTGGGCGTCCAAGAAGAGTAGTCATTCCTTAAGGAGACAATCCTCCAAGCCCAAAGGGAGGTAATCCCAACACAGATCAAAGGGGGCAACAGGGTGCAAAAGCCCCCATGGCTCACCAAAAGCATCCAAGGACATCTCCTAGCTAAAAAGGAGGTGTACACCCAATGGAAGGGAGGGGCCATCACCATGGAGGACTATACCTCTGTTGCTCGGGGCTGTAGGGGGGCGGTCAGGAAGGCCAAGGCGGAGATGGAAGTGGGACATGCTACCCAGATCAAGGACAACAAGAAGTCCTTTTTAAATACGTAGGGGGTGAAAAGAAAGTACCAGGTAATGTGGGGCCTCTGCAGGACACGCTAGGAAATCTGGTTGTTGCACCAGACAGCAAAGCTAGCCTATTTAACAATTTCTTTGCCTCCATTTTTCTGAGCATGGACTGGGTCATCTCCCCCACTGGGACCTCCGTAGGCCCCAAGGGAGGTGCACCCAGGCCTAGGGTCAGAGAGGACCTAGTCAGGGAACTTCCGGAGGGACTGGACGTATTTAAATCAGCAGGTCCTGACCATCTCCACCCCAGAGTGCTGAGGGAATTAACAGCAGTCATTGCAGGACCCCTGGCATGGCTTTACGAGCACTCATGGTGCTCTGGCGTTGTGCCAGAGGACTAGAAAAGGGCCAATGTGGCTCCCATTTTCAAAAAAGGGAGGAAGGAGGACCCAGGAAACTATAGGCAAGTTATTCTTACCTCGGTCCTGGGTAAGCTTTTTGAGAGAAATATCCCAGCACATGTTGGCGAGGAGCCAGCAGGGGAGATTATGTTTAGGGGCAATGAACATTGGTTCATTAGAGGCAGGTCCTGTCAGACCAACCTGGTGGCCTTCTATGACTGGTTCACAAAATCCTTAGATGCAGGTGTCGTGTTGCACATAGTCTTTCTGGAGTTTAGGAAGGCCTTCGACACTGTCTCTCACCCCATTCTCATTAAAAAAACTAGAAGACTGTGGCGTCGATAGCTACACAGTCAGCTACACAGGTCACTAATTGGCTGGAGGGCTGCACCCAGAGAGTGGTGGTGGACAGGTCTTATTCGACCTGGAGGGATGTGAGCAGGGGGTTCCCCCGGGGTTCGGTCCCCAGGCCCGCGGTGTTCAAGACAGGTTACAGGGGTGGGCGGATGAGAACAGGATGGGTTTTAACACTGACAAGTGCAAGGTGCTGCACCTGGGAAGAAAAAACCAGCAGCATACCTACAGGCTGGGGAACTCCCTTCTCATCAGTGCAGAGGCAGAAAAGGAACTTGGTGTCATTATTGATGCCAAAATTAACATGGGCTGACAGCGTGGGGACGCAGTCAGGAAGGCCAACCACACCTTGTCATGCATCCACAGGATCTCAAACAGGTCCAAGGAGGTGATCCTCCCCCTCTATGCGACACTGGTCAGGCCACAGTTGGAGTACTGCATCCAGTTCTGGGCGCCGCACTTCAGGAGGGATGTGGACAACATGGAGAGGGTCCAGAGGAGGGCCACCCACATGATCAGGGGGCAGCAGGGCAGGCCCTACGAGGAGAGGCTATGGGACCTGAACCTGTTCAGCCTCCACAAGAGAAGGCTGAGGGGGGTGTCTAGTGGCCTGTTACAAACTAGTCAGGGTGGACCAGTAGGCATTGGGAGAGTTCCTGTTCCCCCAAGCACTACCAGGAGTGACAAGAAATAATGGTCACAACCTGGCAGAGAGTAGATTCAGGCTAGATATCAGTAGGCGCTACTTCACAGTCAGGGCGGCCAGGATCTGGAATCAACTTCCAAGAGAAGTGGTGCTGGCTCCTACCCTGGGGGTCTTTAAGAGGATGCTGAACCTTGCCAGGGTCGTTTGACCCCAGTACTCTTTCCTGCCATAGCAGGGGGTCAGACTTGATGATCTGCTCAGGTCCCTTCCGACCCTACCAACTATGAAACTACTCCACAGTAGCATATTGGCACTATGTGATGCAGTACTGCACAGTATTTTTCGGCTACTGCACAGTCAGCATCTTGTGTAGATGTGCCCACTCTGATCTTACTCTTAAAACTGAAACACAAAATAGCAGTAAGGAAGAGGAGGACCCACTCACTCATTGCATTAACAGTTTTTCAGAGGCTCTGTAGGATGGAATAGAAGTGCATTTAAGTGCCTAATTTCACTAGTCCACCTACATGTTTAATGGACAGAATAGAAACTGACCCCGGCTTCTTGTCCAATGTGGTAATGGTACGGCAGCAGGGGAGGAGGAAGAGAACCATTTCTGTTTCTTCTTTAAAAAAGGGAGATCTAGAAATATAAGTATGTTTATATAATGAAAGCTGAGATTCTTATTTGATCACACGACTCTGGGTGCTTTAGGTTTAAGAAAAATACCCCAAAATTCCCCCTACAGCTGCTCCGTGAAACTTGACTTTTTTTTCCAAGAATGCTAATTTCATGGGGCAGCTACAGGGTCCTGGGAGCTAGATATTTCATAGTTTTGGTTCCAGTCTGATTTAGACCAAAAACTTTAAAAAAAAGTGGGGGTGAGGGGTGGGAAGGGCAAGCAAGGGAGCAAGGAAGAGGGAAGAGAAGAAAGCAAAGACAAACTCGCACAAACTGGAAAACCTTGCTTTTCAGCCATCTCTAAATTTGATGCAACTGCATAGCTGGAAGCTCTGATTTAATTTGCTTGCCATATACAAGTCCCATAAAGAAGTGTGTTAGCGTCGGAAATGTTTCTTGCCCCCTACATTGTTTTACACATGGCAAATCTGGTTCATTTTGTCAATAGAATTCAGTTTTGAAAACAGGAATTTCTATACTCATGACAAGACATAGCTTTCTTATTACCGTCACTTAAATCAGAAGTGGTGTTAGATAGAAACAAGTGTTCCTAACATGATGATTATGCAAGTATATCAGCTGTCACTTTCATCATTCTACCATTTCTAAGATTTAACCATGGCAGAAAATCACTCCTTCACAGCCCATGTTGGGCCAGAATCCAATTGGCTCCCAAGATCAACTCGGTGACGGGAATGCAGAAGCCCCTAATAGAACTGCTTAACAAAACCCTGGCTGTGTCTACATGTGCACCTAGCTGCGTAGACTAATTAGCTGTGGAGTAAAGTGTCACTGTCTACACATGCAAAGCTATCAGGCTGCAGTAAACTAATTAAAACCGCCATAAGATAGTACTATCAGGGATAGTACTATCTTACGGCTGGGTAATTAACTGAAATTAAACACATGTGTAGGTGCTGACTGCAGGTATAAATTGTGCCCAGTTGGTGCAGCCAGCAGAGGGCCAGACTCCTGCCAGCCACCTAACCACACAGCTCTGCACCTTTAACACCCTCCTGGCCCAGCCAGCCCCTCTGCCATCCAGAGCTAACCCCCCGTATCCCCTGCCAGCAGAATAGAAGCAGCCCTGGCATAAACTGCTTTACCCCAGCTCAAACTGCTGCTGTCCTGGGTGCATATGTAGACGATGCACTTGGGGAGTAATATCACTCCAGCTGAAACTGCTTCAGAGTTGATTGCTTTAAAATAATTGCACATGTAGAAGCACACACTGATGCTTAAGATAATAGGTTCATAAGAAAGTAGGGCTGAAAGGGACCTCATGAGACCATATAGTTTAGGCTTCTGCTCAAGGCAGGATCATCCTTAGCTAAATCATAACAGCCAAGTGTCTGTCCAACTGTTTTTTGAAAATTTCTAAGGCTGAAAGGCTGGAGATCCCACAATTTCTCTAAATAGCCTGTTCCTAAGCTTGACCACCCTCATAGTCAGAAAGTTCTTCCTAATCTCCAACCTAAATTTCCTCTTTTGCAGCTTGAGACTATTGTTCCTAGTCCTGTCTTCTATGACAGCAGAAAAAAGTCCATTTCTATCCCCTCTACAATCATCTTTCAGGTATTTGAAGACTGTTATTAACGCCCCTGTCAGTCTTCTCTTCCAAACTAAATAAATCTCTTTCAGCCTGTCTTCATGAGCTTTGCTTCCTAAGCCTCTAATCATTTTTGTTGCCCTGTGTTTCACTTTTTCCTATCTGTCCATGTCCTTCTTGAAGTGTGGGGCCTAAAACTGGACACAGTACCCCAGCTGAGGCCTCATCAGTGCTGAATAAAGTTAAAGAATTGCTTCCCTTGCTTCACAAATGACATTCCTACTAACCCAACCCAGTATGATGTTGGCCTTTTTGCAAGAAGAGCACCTTGTCAGCCCATGTAAGCCTGCCTCCCTTACATTAGACCAGCTTATGGTCTAACTCTAATGTTAACCCTAGTATCTTTTCTGCAGTACTACAGCCTAGTCAGTCATTCTTCAGTTTGTTTTTGTACCTGCAATTAATCAGTCCCAAATGCATGATTTTGCATTTGTCTTTGTTGAATTTCATCTGTTTGACTGCAGACCATTTCTCCCATCTATCCAGGCCATTCTGGATTCTAGCCCTCTCTAGAAAGTTTGCAACTCTCCCCAGCTAAGTGTCTAAGCATGCACTCAATCCTATCATCCAACCATTAATAAAGATGTTAAACAATATCGGACAAATGCTTGGGAAACCCCATTTGATACCTCCTCCCAACTAGACAAGAAGCCATTGATAACTGCTCATTGAGCATGAAGATCCAACCACTTATATCCACCTTACAGTACTTTTGTCTAGTTTCTATTTTCTTGGTTTGTTAATGAGAATACCATGACAGACAATGTTAAAAGCCTTGCTGAAGTTGAAGTATATCACATCTACCGCTCTGCCCCCACCCACAGAGTCTGTTGCCTTATCATAGAAGTAAATCAGGTTGGTTAGTCATGACTTACTCTTAGTAAATCTATGCTGGCTGTTCTTGATCACCTTATTCTCCTCTGGCTCCTTCAGCATGGATTCTTTGAGGACCTGCTCCAAGATCTTGCCAGGTATCAAGGTCAGGGTCACTGGTCTTCAGTTCCCCAGATCCTCCTCCTTTCTTTTCTTAAAGATGAGCACTATAAATTGCCCTTTTCTAGCCATCCCGGACCTCAATGATGACTCCAGGAACTCTAGAAGTTCTCAAAGAGGATAGCCAATGGCTCTGAAATTACCTCATCCAATTCTTTCAGCACCCTAGAGTGCATCCCATCCAGGCCTGCCAACATGAAACCATCATGTTTCCTTAATCTGTTCTTTTATTACTTCAGGCCAGGGGTTTCCAAACTGTGGCATGCATACCCTGGGGGTTATACAAAATATCTCTGGGGGGTACATGGGAGAAACTGTGTAATGGCGGATTTATAATTTTCATTATAATAATAATTGGCATTTAAGGTTTAAAATATAAAACATATGCTGGTAGGGGCACGCAGGCAGCTGGCAAATCTGGAAGCGGGTATTTAACAACAAAAAGTTTGGGAATTGTTACCTGTCAGCTCTGTCTTCCTGAGGGAGGCCTGGCACCCAGCTTGCTGGACTTACAACGGACTTTTTCTATTTCCCCACACACATACCTCATCTAACCAAAACTAAGCAGAAGAAAAGTTTCCTAGGCATCTTGGGCTGTATATTCCCTGGTCCACTATGGGAGGCCTATTTAAACTTGATTGACTAAAACTCGGTTGCTGGGTAGGGAATGCTGAGGCAAAGAAACCGATTCAGTGGGGGTATGGGCAACATTTGAACAATGGTTAAGGGTTCATCACAGCATCCAGCCCGTTGGAGTCCCGACCACAAATGCTGTCATACTTTTCCCGGGCTGACTGGTGGAAGTCCTCCCCACAAAGTTTATGAATATTTCAAGTAATCCCCTTAAGTCTGTTAAAAGACTACAGTAAAATCAGAGTCATGGTAAACTGAGGCTTATTCACAACAGGTAAAATACAAAACACTGATGCTGACTTCACAGTGCTAGCATAGCTAGGCCATCTAAGAAGATCCCTTCCAGTCTGGTTACTCCTTAAAACTTAATGTTTTTCCTAGTTGTTAATCAGTTTCTTGAGATGTTCAAACCAGATAACCCCTTGTCACTGAAAATGGTAATTCATTTAAATTTAAACTGTTTATATAACAGGATTTCCCCTGTCAATTATGGCATGGGACCCTCTTGATTTACACAATTAAAAGAATGCTTTGAAGAGGCTAAACTAGGAGTATAAGAAAGCTGTAAAAGTAGCAAACAGTGTGCTTCAAGAGAGAGAAATCTCTCTGACACCATCCGCTGTTGTTCTCAAGAATCTGGGAGAAACAGATCGTCTCCCTTCAAGGATCATGCTGAGAACTTTGCTTGTCAACAGATCACCCGAGTGCCTTGGAATGGTGAGATCCCAGCTCTCACTTTCACTCTCTCTTCTTCTTTTTCTCTCTAGGCATAGCTTTTTGCATCTGAATTGTATTAGTTAAGCTTGAGCTAGGTTTCCCCAAATACTCAATAAAACCAGGGTAATATTGTAATTGTTTTGTTTGTTTTTCCTTGCATGTCTATTATTACTAGTACCATTATATATATTTCATATACTTAGCAATAAATAACTTTTATAGTCAAACTGGTGGTAACTGGGTATATTTTTCCTTCTCTACTTCCCCTTCCCCACTCGCTCTGCAGCAATACTTCTTTTACCTAAGCCAAAGATCCCTGTGAAGCCCAGAAATACTGTGGGGTCCGCTCATCAAGAGGCTACCACTACTAGGCCAGTTAGGGCAAAAGATTGGGACATTCTGAGTTTGAGACACATAAGGGGATCAGCTTGTACAGGCTGATTGACCCAGTTTGGCTCAGACGTGCCCTAATGAACTGAATGCTGGCCCATGAGGATGTCAGCTGGACACCCAGCCGGATTCAGAGGTATTCTGTTTATCTGTGTGCTTGTGTCTGACTGCATTTTTACTGTTACCTTAATGAACTGATTCCTGGCATGTGAAGGTGTCAGCCTGTCCATGCTGATCAACCCAGCCGGGTCAGTCGTGTCACGTTAATCCGTGTGTGTATATTTGACTGATTTGGTGGCTGGACGAACCCAGCCCCATTGAAACTGAGTCCTGCAAGATAGCTCCATTGGGGGTGAGGACTTGCAGAAGGGAGAGATACAGCTCCATATAGAAACACCAGTACACACAAGCAGCACATTGATAGAATTACAAAGACCCTAGAAATGTATCCCTAATAAATGAGCACACCCCAAAGTGATGGGGAAAATCTGGTAACAGAACGTCTGTTTGTCTCCTTCCCTATCTTTGCTGCTAACTGCAGTTGTCATCTGGTAGCTGCCCCTATTTGTAAAGACTGAAGTAAGGAAGATATTAAGTAATTCAGTCCTTTCTGCATTATCCATAACTAAAGTGCCTTCTACAAGCTGTAAGGGAGATGTGGTTTCTCTGGTCTTCCTCCTACTGTTGACATACTTGCAGAATCCCTTTTTACAGACCATTTTTGTCCTTTGCCAGCTGCATCTCAAACTGTGCCCTGCCCTTCCTAATCTTCTTCCTGCATGCCTATGCAATACTTACACTTTTTCCTAGTGCTATGACCAAGTTTCTGCTTCTTGTATACTTTTTTGAATTTCAACTCATTCTGGCTAGCCAACTTTCTGGCTAGTCAGGCTGGTCTCCTGTTACATGTCCAATTATTTTGTCATTTCAGGATATCTTCCACCGGCACCTTTAAAAGGGTCTCCCTAAAATACAGTCAACTCTCCTGGATTCCTTTGACTTTCAGAATTGCCTCCTAGAAGATCATGGCCACCAGTCCCCTGAGTTTGTTAAAATCTGCTTTTCTCAAGTCTTTAGGCATTTGTACACATGCATGTGCCACAGTGGCAGGAATTTTGAAAACTGCCCGGTGCTGTGGCACATGTAATTGTGTAAGTGGCAAAATGTGCATCAGTGCTGAGAAAATGGCGGCGGCACACTTTTGAACTAAAATACATCAGAGGTGCTTTAGTTCAAAAGCGTACCGCTGCCATTTTCTGCGCACATTTTGCAACTTATACAACTCGATGCAGAGCAGTGAAATTCGCATCAGTTTGTGTGCAGAGCAGACACTATTAATTGAGTCTGCTCTGAAGTGGCGGATCTCTGGCACATTACGGGACAAAAATGTATGCGTATAAATGCCCTTTTATTTCATTTTACTGGTGGTCTCCTTTCTTTCTCCCTTTAGACTACTGAACTATAATTTTGTGGTCCCTGTTACCCAAGTTACAACCAATTTCTCTGTGTTTGTGAGCAGCAAGCGGAGAAGATTTTTCCCTGCTAGTTGGCTTCTCTACCATCTGCATCAAAAAGTTATCTCAGCCACACTCCAGGAATTTGCTGGACTGCTTGAACACTGCTGTGTTTCTCTCCAAGTAGAAGATCCAATAATTAAGTCCTAGGTCCTGTGGTTTGGAAGCTTCCATCAGTTGTTTAAAAAAAGGCTGCTTCTTCTACCTCTTCCTCCTAGTTTGATGGCCTATAGTGGACACTCACCATAACATTCCCACTTGCTACTCTCTCTTTTGTCCTTTACCCAGAAGCTTTAAAAAAGCCTGCCTTCCATTTTGTGCTGCACGTCAGAACTCATGTACATCGCTTTTATGTACAAGGTAACACCCACCTCCTTTTTTCTCCTGCCTATCCTTCAGGAACAAGCTATACCTATGACTCTAATCTAGTCTTATGAACTATCCCACCATGTCTCTGTAGTTCCTTTGTAGCAGAAAGCCCCTTTTCCTCTTGCCTGCAGTTGCTCTCCCCTCCTTGGATATGTTTTTCCTCTTCTACCTTTTCTTCCTTCCTCTTTCTTTTACTTTAAGATAAGGAATTGTGTTTTGAAATTTGTATGTGTGCATTTTGTATCTCTCCTTGTATTTTGGTATTTTTATCTATTTGTGTGCCATGGCAATACTCTTGTATCTTATATTTTATACTCCTCACCTTTCAACTTTCAACTAAATGTGTTTAGTTTCATAAGTAAGTTATACATTGTAGCAATGTTAACAAGGGCAGGAATCAAACTGCCCTTCCCTGCATCGGGCTGGCCCCTGAAAGAGCGAGTGAATCAGTGATTGAATGTGTAACATGGCAGCAGGCAGCAATTAACACCTAAGGAAACTGCAGATCAACCAACGGAAGAACTCAATAGAAGACAATGTAACAACCGGGAAATCTCTAAATGTCACTGATCAAGGGCTAGAAGCCCAGACCTGAGTTAATCAACGCCGGGGACCAACTTTTGGGCTGAATATCTCCAGATCGACCGCTCCCAGAGCCCGATTCAAAATTCATCAACAGACTCCCAAACCTGCACGTACATGCGGACAACCCCTGGGGCTCACAGATGCCATCCAGTAACCACCAAGGGGGGGAAGTCCCACGAGGGTCAACGACCCCTGGATTGGGCAAACCTGAAAACTGGGGAGTCACCAAAGTCTGCCAAGAACAGATAAAAAGCAGTGAAAAGTGACCCTCAGCAGCGCCCTCTTGATCTCCAACTTGACCAGCACCCGACCTATCCAGCCAGAAGGACCAGCCGGCAACCCCCTTCTGGAAGATAACACCACGCTGAAAGAAGCCTCAACAACAGACTCCAGCACCTGTGGGATAGGTATACCTGACTCTTGTAGCTTGTTACTGTGTGTATGCATGTGTGCGTGTGTGTGTGTGTGTGTGTGTGTGTGTGTGGAAGGACCAGCCCCAAGGTTTATGATTTAACTCATTACAGTGTTTCAATCCGCCTAATAAACCAGAATTTTAAGTATCCCGAGTTGGATATTTGTAGCCAACACCTATTACATCACAATCCTATGATTGTACTAGGACCTCCAATTCTTCTACTTTTCCCCCCTGCTTCTCACATTAGTATATAAACATTTCAGGTATATAACTGATAATCCTATCTTCTCCCTGAGAACATTGCTACAGTCTCCATTATTGCATCCCTTAACTAAATTTTTATTGGGCTCCCTGGTTCTTTACTTATCTCTAGATTTTTGTCTCCATTCCCCCAGTTAACTTAGTTTAAAGCCCTCCTTATTAATTAGCAAGCTGATATAAAAAGACACTCTTTTCCTCTCTTCATCAGGTCAACTATATCTCATCCCGGCAGTCCATCTTCTTGGAACACCTTTATGTTTATATAATGAAAGCTGAGGTTCTTATTTAATCATGGGATTCTGGAAGATTTAGGTTTAAGCAGAAACTATGGTCTAAAAAGCAGCCCTGGTTGACTCCATGGCTGAGGAAGCCAAAGTCTGACCGGCAGCAGCATCTACGCAGCCATGTGCTGATCTTTAGGATGTGTCTGCTTCTAACTGGATCTTTATCCTTCACTGGAAGGGTTGATGAGAATACCATCTGTGCCTCTCTCCACCTCTTCACCTTTGAACCTAGAGCCATGTAGTCACTTTTGATCTGCTCAGGGTTGCCCCTAGCAGTATCATTAGTCCCCACATGAGTGAGCAACCTGGGATAGTAGTCAAGGGCCAGATGAGTCTCAGCAACCTTTCCATGCTGTCTCATATCTGGGCTCCTGGCTGGCAGCAAACTTCCTGAGCCAACAGATCAGTCTGGCAGATGGATGCTTTCATGCCCCACAGAAGGGAGTAGCCAATCCCCATCACTCATTGCTTTCTCTTGGTGGCAGTGGTCTTGATCCCTCCCCTTCTATGTGTGCAAGCCTTGGCCTCTCCTGAGATTGGAGTGGGCTTCTTATCTGATGCCAGGGCTTCATACCTGTTTGGCTGGACAACTGCATATTCAAAAGAGGAGTGCTGTGTGTTGCCAGAGGTGGTAAACTTCCAGCTTCTGTTGTTTGGAGTCCCTATGTCTTCTATGTCTTCCAGTGCCTCTTTCAGCTGTCCCTCTAGTATAATGCTGGAGATCTCTTGATGCACAAAGTCAATATAGGCCTTATGCTCTGGGTGCTTCTGCGTTTACCTCCCTCTGCAGCTCCCTTCCTTGATTCCTGAGAGAATCCTGAGAGGTACCTCCCCTGCATGGCAGTCCCTGGCAGGGATGTGCAAGCCACAGTCTTTACAGAGCCAGACCAGGACCATCACTGAGGAAACTTCAGTGGTCAGTCGCTGTGTCTGTTCAGAGCCCACCTAGGGACAGAAAGAGGGAGAGCTGGCAGTGGCCAGGGTTTTGGCACTGCAACATCTTCCAGCTTTCCTGCCAATTCTCTTGCTAGTTCCTACTTCCTTTTCTGCTGCTACATCCTGAAAAGAATTCCCTCTTCCTCCTTCACCTGCTTCCACTCAACAAGGGAGGAAGAGTAAGAAAAAATGTTTATGGGCAGACTCCCCAACAAACTTACACTCAAACACCCCTGTTTACTGACTCTTTCACTGGTTCAGCATGTTGCTGGGTTCTGGCTGAGCCAGTCTGCTTACACAAGACCTACTGCTTTGCTTCCACAAACTCTACTCCCACAAGCCCTACCACCATCAGTTCCTAACTACTGCAGTCAGCAGCTGAGAGCTCCTGACTGCTCACTTCTCCAAACGGCCCTGCAAAATGGCTCCCAAATTGAAGTTACAGCAACAAGATGCCCAATCCTACCTTCAATGTTAGCAAGATCAAGGTGTGGGCAGCTGGAAAGGACCAGTCTCTAGTTATGAAATGGTACAGAAGTATAGAACTTATTCAGATCCATCACCCCTGCTCCCTGCGATGGATCCCTCATGTTAGGAGGTGAGGCAATTTGTATAAAACAGTTTCTGTGCTGGCTTTGTTCCAGATAAGAACTCCCTGGAACAGAAATCTCATCTTGGCTGCTACAGCCAAATTTTGGTCCCTCTACGTTGTTCCAAAACAGGAAATCTAGCCTGTTAATTGTTAAGCAAGATTTCTAGAAGTTACAAATGTTCTTTAAAGAACGGTTGGCGTAAGAACAGAATTTTACAATAATTAAGCTTCCAAACATTTTTATGAAAAGGCTGTAAATGCCACCCCATGCATCACAGACCATATAACATCACAATCATAATAAGGCCACTTCCAATAACTGGAATCATAATAAGGCCACCTCTTAAGCCACACAAAGCATTATGCTTAATAAAGCAGTCTCTTATTTGTGTCTTAAGGCTAGGGACAGAAATTATAGATACACTATTATAAGTGATTGAAAACTGCTTCAAATTTGCAACACAGCAGAAGGTTGGTGCACATAAACCACTTTCAAAATTACCAAAACCAGTTTAAGATAAATCTGAATGGATGTAGTATCAGACCTGACTGATTTAGGTTAAATTGGTTTATTGAACTTCTGTGCCAGATCCCCACCAAATTCAAGTTAACTCACAGTCCCCCAACATCCCAGGATGCTTTACATTTCCCCCACAAATCCCCGCTTTGCAGGGTGGGTAGGCTAGCCATGGCCCAAGCTGTCTGCTCCAGGAGAACTGGGAGGTGTGCTCTAACATTCCCTGGCTTCTGGCCTGGGCCACTGCAAGCATGTGGCTGAATTTCTAGAATCAAAAGTGAATGTCTGTTAACTTGCTTTTCCATTCAATCTATGCAGCTTAGACTAAATTGCAATGATTGAACTGATTCAGCCTTGGGCTTTTTGACTGTCCATAAATAGCCTAAATGCCACAGCTTTCAAGCTGAAGAATATTTGAGTAGAATCTCACATATACATTTTTAAAGCAATTGGAAAAAAATTGTAAGCCAAATTCTTTCTCCACATACGTGCACATGTATCCGACTGAACTCCGTGAGAACTACACATCCTCATACAAAGGCCAGGATGAAGTTTTTAAGGCTTTAGTGTAATTGCAGCTATATGATATGATTTTGAAAAGGACTAAATTCTATTCCAACTATTAAGTGTCTAAGCAGAATAAGGTACCTAAGAATGAGTCTACTTCACTCTGAGTCCCTGAAAATGTATTAATGTATATGCATTTGTAAAATATCATCATCTTATTCTCAAGACTGTTACAGAAAAGCAACAAGGAGGAAGAGAACTCACTCACTTTTTGTATTGCTTGTATACTTGTGCACCTAATTGATGTAATACAAACAGGTTCTAAAAACACAGTGCTTCTTTTTATTGTTCTCCAATTTCCCTGTCAAAATGCTTAAAATCAGTCAACAAAACATTTAAATGCCAGAACCATAAGTGTATTTTGTCATGAACAAATACAGAGAGGGATTCAACTAAAACCAGGATTTTATTTTATAATGTACTTTCTATGCCCAAATTAAACTACCTGAAAACACATGACTTACAGGGCAGTAGCACAAATGCTATATTCTACAGCAATAGTTTTATTCATCTTTGGACATGAGAAATATTTCTGCTAAGATAGTTCATGTTGGCCAAGATATAAAGGCTTATTTTAGTAGTTCTCAAACTTTTTAGATTCAAGGAACCCCTTGAAAGCATCAGCTTCATTCATATCTTGCCTACAAAAAAGTTTCATAGTTTCATAGTAGCTAGGGTCAGGAGGGACCTGAACAGATCATCTAGCCTGACCCCCTGCCACAGGCAGGAATGAGTGCTGGGTTCACAAGACCCCAGACAGGTGATCGTCCAACCTCCTCTTGAATTTGCCCATAGTAGGAGCGAGGACCACTTCCCTGGGAAGTTGGTTCCAGATTTTGGCCACTCTAACTGTAAAATATTGCCTTCTGATCTCTAACCTAAACCTATTCTCCATCAGCTTATTACCATTGTTCCTCATCACCCCAGGTGGTGCTGGGGAGAAAAGGGCTCCAGCTATTTCCTGTTGATCTCCCCTGATGAGTTTGTAGGCAGCCACCAGGTCCTCCCTCAGCCTCCTCTTGCTGAGGCTGAACAGGTTCAGGTCCCTCAGTCTCTCCTCATAGGGCCTGTCCTGCTGCCCTCTCACCAAGCGGGTGGCCCTGCTCTGAACCCTCTCCAGGCTGGCCACATCCCTTTTGAAGTGCGGTGCCCAGTACTGGACGCAGTACTCCAACTGCACCCTGACCAAAGTCGCATAGAGGGGGAGTATCACCTCTCTGGACTGGCTTGAGATGCATCTTGGATGCATGACAAGGTATGGCTGGCCTTGCTGGCTGTGGTCTGGCATTGGTGGCTCATGTTCATTTTGGAGTCAATAATGACTCCAAGATCCTGTTTCGCCTGTGTGCTTTCAAGAGGGGAACTCCCCAGCTTGTATGTATGCTGTGGATTCCTTCTCCCAAGGTGCAGCACCCTGCATTTGTCTATGTTGAACCCCATCCTATTCTCATCTGCCCATTTTTGTAGTCTGTCTAAATCTATTTGCAGACTCTCTCTCCCTTCAAGTGTGTCCACCTCGCCCCACATCTTAGTGTCAGAGCAATTCTTCTGTTGCAAAGAACTCAGAAACATCTCAACCAGTCAGAATGTTTTTCAGATTATGGATTCCTATTTGAAATCTTTGGGTTTATCTTGTGTTTGCATGTCTAACAGTGCTCATATTGAGTGGCACCCTGCAACACCCATAAAAGGATCTTATGGTAACTCAGGGTAACTCAGAGCTAAAAATAACTATTTACCTTCCACTCTTTTTATAAAAAAAGCTGTTTGGCTCTTTACCATCAAAAGTGATACCAGGGATTTGTTAAAGGAATTCAGTGTCATTTCAAACATGGCAGCTACCACCCAAATCCAAGCTTCAGTGTTTATACTGGGTCATGGGTAGGGACTTACTTAATTCACTGTGAGACAAAGGAATTTTCGCAGCTTGGTCATGGCACAGAGAGTCGATAACATGGGCATTTCCCAGCAGGCCTTGCAGCTGATCAGTGGAGAGGCTGTGCCGGGTGGAGAGGAGGAGGGACAAAGGGGTAACCACCATCTTGGTTTCTGGCTGCATTCTGTGTGGCCCTGCCCCTTGCTGCTGATTGGTGGAGAGGCTCTGGGGTGAGGGAGGAGGAATGAGGATGCAGCTGCCATCTTGGCTGCTGGCTGCCCTTCATGTCACCACACCAACTGGTGCCTTCTCTCCCTGGAGTCTCCCATGGGGAAGCCAGCATTTTATTTTTATTAAGTTTGTTTTTTTTAAGTTGATTTCATGGACAGTCGTGGATTTTAAGGTTTTCACGAAATCTGCGAAATCTCAAATTAAGTAGGTCCCTAGTCCCCCATGGGCTGATAAACTCTTAATTCTTTTGCTCTGAAAGAATGCTACTAAGCAGGGGAGAATTTGTAGGTCTTACAAACCAGTGTTCAAGGAAGAGCTATAGGTCGCTCCCTGTCACAACACAGAAAACCAGCTGAGAGGGAAAAGGAGCAGTGGAAGAGAATAAAGCACCCTAAAAGAACTACTGTACACACAAACTTTAAGCCATCTATAACTGAAGAAGGCTGAGGGTGTGGGGGTAAAAAGGTTTCCAGCAGTAATGTTTGTTTGGGTTGGATGGGTTAACAGTTTCTTGCGCTGAATTAATAGCTGGTTTGGTTCCCTTCCTTTTGTTGTTTATGCGCTTTGTTCTTCTGCTCGGTGGATATTTTTCGAAGGCCAACCCTTTTAGCACTGAGTAAACAGTTGCCATTCTATGCATTTGGATCAAAAGTAATCAAACAAAATGCCGGGGAAAAGGGCATTTTTCTCTTTGAGATGTTTGCCATGACACTACAAATCTCATATATTTTTTCCTTTAATGAATCACACAAATAAGCACAATTAACCTACAGACCTAAACATGACAAATTTATTATATTACACAAAAGTAATAAAAAGTTTTAGGTCCCCACACTGAAATAAAGGGGGGAAAGGAAAGTTTTGTTATCTGTAAGCACATAGCAGCTTCTGGCAGGTATAACGACTGTCTTCTTTAGCTCACTTTAACCCTCAGCCTTTTTTAGCTTTCCTAAGCTTTGAAATGAAGATGTTCTTAATACCATAGAAAAAGACTTTGCATATGAAATGAATGATTAAACTCACATGAGATGCATCCATTTAGGAGAGGAAGAACTGTATGAAAGAAAGATACATTATGATCTTTCCCTTCTTGCTATTAACATTAAAACAAATGTTCTACCATTACAGGAAATGGTTTGTCCAAGGTCACTCAATTGTTCAGCATTTATGAGCTGGCAGCCCATCACAGGCAGAAATGGCACATATAATCACTATTGATGCTGGCAGTTTCTATGCTTCACTAATGCAACTTGTTTCACCAGCCAGTCTCTGGCTTGTCACAGATGAACATAATTATTCTTCGAGCACTGTCTCAGATCTGCATTTAAAGGCGATCACTTGATGCTGTATAACAACTAAGCACCAAATGGTGTCATGCCTATTACAGTACATGCAAGTCAACAACTACCGTTTAATTAGGGTTAAATCCTCCCATCAAAAGCATAATTTGAATACCAAGATGTGTGCTCAGGATCTTTGTAAGAAACAATCTCCCTTCACTGCACTGGCTGTGAAATGTCTAAGGAGCTGCTCTGATTATGCTATTATAGCTCAGACTAGATTCCCTGGACTCCACCCTCTTCTGTACAGCTGAGCTCCTCTAATCCCGTCCCATCCCTTTGACAAATGAAATATCACAAGTTCTGCTGCTAGGGTGTCTCTAGAGCTTCTTGGAAAAAGCTTTCTATTCTGTGAAAACACTTGATAAAAAACCTTTAAGTTCTCATTCTCATCCAACTTTCTCTTCAAAATATTTCAAGATTTCACTGAGAATTATGTCTGAAACAATTCCAATATTGAGATCCAAAATACGTTCAATTTTTTTTAGCCACTATTTGGTTCTTATTTATTTGTTCTCCTTGCTGAAAAATGGAAGAAAAATTAACAGATTTGGGGGGTTCTCTTTTTTTGACAAATCTGAAAACATTACAGAAAATGGGCATTTTCCATAGAAATTTCCAGTTTAACATAGGAAATATGTCAGGAACATAGGAAATATGTTAGGATATTTCCAGTTTAACATAGGAATCTATGTTTCCATAGATATTTCCAGTTTAACATTTTGGTGAGAAAACATATTTTTATCAGTGCTATTTAGGAGAGTGATATGCTATGAATATTAGTAATTTTAAAAGTTTATCATATGTGATAAACCAAGCATTCCCAGGGTGTATATACTGATAGAGCAGGTGCAAGGGATTGGAAAGGTGATTCAATTGCATTGTAATTTTATTTAAAATTTCTCTCATAATAAAAAAGGTAGACAGAACCTATCAGCAAACAAACTTATGTTAACACCACTTTAGCAGAAATGTTTATTTCTTATTTTTGAAAAAAAAAATGTACTCAGTATATTGATAATAAAGGATAGGACACAGTCTGCTCTCCCATTAGCTGAATATACTTATTCTTTGAGCAGTATTCCAAGTCTACATGTAAAGGGAGTACAATCATAGAGAAGTAGGGTTGGCAGAGGCCCTCTGAAAAAGGACCATCCCTATCCAAACCATCCCATACAAATCCCTATCTAATCTATTGTTAAAACTACACATCCAACACTGTCACACAGCTACAAAGAATAGCACCCTAACTTGCCACAGATAAAGATTGTTTGACATAAAACCACCGTTAGGCACCTACTAATGATTTCATATGTATGATATCACATACAAGTCAGCAACTACCATACAATTGATGAAAATCAGTAAGAGTTTCTACTGAAACCAAAGGTGTAACAGCAATGGAAAGAAAAGTTGGCAGTGAAAGCAAAGTCATTAGACTAGTTGCACTCAGCCTACAGACAATGGACACCATTATCTAGCTCATGGAGAGCCCTGCAGGTCAGTCCTGGGCCAGACTGGCACGTATGATCATTTCATAGGTAGGTCTAACTCACAGGGTCAGGCTGGAGCATTAGGCTAGGAGAGTGTGTGGGGCTGGTCCATGGCCAGCATCACCACATTAGACTTTGTACAAGGACATTTTTTGAAATATAAAAAATACTACTTTAAAAATAACCAAATACCAATTTTAGTGAATTCATTGGAAAATGTCAGATAGCTTGCTCCAAAATATGAAGTATATTACTTAGAGGAAGAAAAGATAATTTAACAATGCAATGTTTATCCACTAGAAATTAGACTTAGACCACAAAGTTATTTTATAAAAAACACTTAAATACCATTAAATACTACTGACATTGATTTAGGATTCTATTGCAGTCTTATGACTGAAAATTAGCACTGGTTTTAAAGCCTGATATTTGACAAGTGATCAGACCAAAATATATTCCTGTAAATCTTGTCTTGCTGAAGAAAAAGTAAAACAACAGTGAAGGTGAATACTTATCTTTCATGAAGTTGTATTTTACCTCTTGTAGAGGTAAAATTTTACCTGTTAAGGACATGTACAAATATACAGTTGTGTGTATATATTTATCTAAGGAAGAGATACTTCACTTTTAACAATTATTTTTATGCATCAATTTCAGTTTGAGTACAAATTTACCACTCATATCTTTTCCTTTCACTTTTCATGTGATGTGTGTGTACATGTGTGTAGTTATATAACATTCTGTAGCTTAATATATAAATATGTTTAGTACTGCCATGTTTAGAAGAATGATTAGCAATTATTGTGTTTTGGAATGATTATTCTGGATATAGAATTACTGTAAACAGTGCCAAATTCAAACTGTTCTGAAGAAAAAACGTTACTAAGACTTCAATCCTTCAAACAATGTACTAATTATAAACAAGATTTTATTTTACTGTAATAATCTCCTATGACGTCAAGTAAAATGAAAACTATTGGGTTCTCAGAGATTACTGTGAAGTCTGAGAGAGTTTAATAGAGAATGATATCTCTATTAAGTAGAATTCTCCATCCTTGGGGGTTTTAAGGCCTAGCCTGATAAGGCCCTGGCTGGAATGATCTAGTTGGGGATGGTCCTGCTTTGAGCAGGCGGTTGGACTAGATGACCTCCTGAGATCCCTTCCAATCCTAATTTTCTATGATTCTATGACTCTATGATTTTCCACAAGTTGGGTAGCTCTCTCAAGGATATAATTCTCTAGTACTGAATTCTGTGGTTTGGTGAAAAATGCAATGGAAAAGTTGTTTCTGGTTAAACTCCAGATGATTCTTCCAGAAAGCACAGAACTATACCTATCTTAAAGTATGATTTCAGTTGTTATTTTATTACAATCCCAATAAAAGTCATACAGCCCCCATTTCCTTCCCCTAGCATCGTGCACATGTGTGCACAAATGTGTGCACAATTTGCATTCATAAATGTGTGTACCACAAATATACTCTGACCCCAAATGGCATATCAATCTCCTTCTATACATCTGGAGTTTCCAAAAGCTTGATTCTGCATCTGCTGAAGTCAACAGAAATACTATCATTGGTAGCAATTAATGCAGAATGAGGCCCCAAAGCCAGGCACCACTTGCACCAAGATTTTAGGAATGATGTCCATCATCTATGAAATGCTTACCAACAGAGAGTATGGTAGCCAGGTCTTGTATTACTTCAGGTTCTGTATAGGTACAAGATTTAATAAATCACACGTGTTTGCTGAGGGCTAAATGCAAGTGATTGGTACCAGGCCCCAATTAGTCATCTATACCAGGGGTTTTCAACCTTTTTTAATCTAAGTACCCCGGCAGCAGGATTCTGAGCAGGGGGCGGAGGAGGTAGCACGCGGCCGAACACCGGGGGTGGGGGGGATGCGTGGCCAGACACTGAGTGGGGGAGGGCTAGCACACAGCTGAACAATGAGTTGGGGAAGGTTAGCGCGCAAATGGAAGCCAAGCGGGGAGCAGGGAGGGTAGCGCATGGCCGGACACGGAGTAGGGAGGCGGGGACAGCTGCCGCCTCCCAGGAGCAGGGCTGGGGTGTGGTGGGGAACCTCACTGGGCTGGGGTGAGGGCAGTGGCACCCATCTGCGCGGTGGAGAAGCTCACCAGGCTGGTGTGTGGCAGCCGCCACATGCAAGCTTCCCTGCCCCGCAGAGGTGCACTGCTGCCCTCATCCTGCCCTGGCCCTGTTCCTGGGAGGCAGAAGCGTTCTGATCTTGCCTGTCTGTGCATATGCCCTAGGACTGGTCTGCATACCCCCTGGTTCAGAACCTCTGAGCTAAACTATGGGTACCTTCAAGGGGAGGAGGGCAGAGGAAGCAATCCTTCCCCTTCTCAAGATAAGAGGGTATCTGCAGAGTCACTCTGCAGAGGCTACTTCAGTCCTATAGCTGAAGTAATCTGCTTTAACTTGCCCATTTTTACTAGTTAAGTTTGATAACTTTAAAATGATATTTTGATAATAAATAAATTTAATTTGTATATTCTCCTCATTCAAGAAATATCATGTAGCAACTACTTCTAAATATGTCTATAACTTCAATAGGTATTGAATGAGAACCTTTGAGTGTCATTAATGCAACTCCAGCCAGTGGAAAGGAGAGGATTTATTCTGACCAATAATCTCAGTCTCAGTTTCTATAACCTTGCTCCAAACCTTTCAAAAATCAACAGAAACAGAGTCAAAGAGGGATTCAAATTCCATCAAAACAATCTACTTACCTATATTTTTATGCATACAAATTAATAAAAATATGTGAAAAATTCATTCTAACAGTTTACCATTTTAAGGCTGTAGTTTTTAAACCTACATAATGATTGCTAAATTATACTCTGATTTAATTTGCATTTTTCTATTGACCCATGTGCTTAGTAGTTAACAGATTATTTAAGGTGATCAGTCACCCACATTTAGAAATATAATTTATTGTTTGATACCAGAATTGTTTTAATTTCCAGATGTTAATCTTTTTGTCAACCATGGCTAAATTATTCACTGCACATAAATTGTCCACCAAATTTGCTCTCCTCAGCCTTCTTTATTACTTGAAAATTGTTTTTTGTACTATGCATTTGTTATTTTCTAAATAGTTTGTGCAAGCAAATTTGACCCTTTGGTTAATCATAAATAGTTCATTTTTCAAACTATTAGCTGTGTATAGTGGATAAATGAGCACCTAACTTATGGTTTCTTTTCTGTGAGACTTTTTAATGGGTGTAATGCAATTCTGGCACAATTAAAAAAAATTGTGTACATTTTATTTGCCAGATGAATTTGTGCATAAGTTCTTGGTTAATTTGGTAGTAGCCTAAATTTCAATGAATAAATGGGCATTTATACACATACTTTTCTGTCCCCTAATGCATTGGAGAGCCACTGCTTTGGAACAGACTCAGTTAATTAAGTCTGCTCCGCATGCAAGCTGAGGCAAACTGCGCTCCACTGCATGCAGTTGTATAAGTGGCAAAATGTATGTCAGTTCAGGGACAATGGCAGCGGTGCGCTTCTTAACTAAAGCACCTCTGATATGTTTTAGTTCAAAAGCATGCCACTGCCATTTTCTCAGTGCAGATGTGCATTTCACTGCTTATACAACTGTATGTGTCACAGCGCTGGGTGCTTTTAAAAGTGCCTGGTGCTGCGGCACTTGCATATATAAAAATGCCCAATGAGTCTATGACTCTACTAGTTTTCAGCACACCAAATTTCCTCTGACATGACAAGTCATATACTTATATAGCTCAGTATGCCAGGGGTCAGCATTGTTTATTGCTGGGGGACCGGAATGACTTGAGGGGGAGAAGTGGGGAAGGGAGATGAATGGGCATTAGGGCTAAGTCCAGACAGTCAAAAAGCTTGAGGCTGAATTGATTCAGTCTTTGCAGGTTAGTCTAAAATGCAAAGATTGAATCAATGAGCAAATGAGCAGATAATCACTTTTGACTCAGGAAATGAAGCCACAGGCCTACAGTGGCTCGAGCCAGAAGCCAGGTGGTGCTAAAGCACAACTCTCTAGCATGTAGCCAGCATGGGCTGTCTATTCGCTTCTTCTTCCTGATACCTGAGATACTTTGGATTTGCAGCTCACAATCACAGCAGCAGAACTCTGCAGCATTGCTCATCATTTCCTCTTCCTGCTTCCAAGTGCCTCTGGGATTTGTAGTCCACCATTGTAGGCAGCACTAAGTAAGCCAGCAGGGCAGGGCAGATCTGTACTCAAGGGGAAGGTGAGTTTAACCACCACCAGCCCCCAGCCTTCAGCCAGGGTTGGCCGGGGGGGGGGAGGCGTGAGCCAGCTAAGTGAGGCCAGTGAGCCAGCCCTGGAGGCTGACTGTGGTGTGGTTCAGAGGGAGTTCCCCCTCTGTTGGAGCCCTAGGCAACCACCCACCACCAAATGCTGCCAGAACTATGGCTCTGTGGGCTGCATCTGATAAGTGGCACATAGGTTGTCAACCCCTGAAGTGTGCCATCATATAATTTTACAACTCATAGAATGGAATATGTTTATAAAAACATGTTAGCTTGGTTGATCTATACCACTATTTAAAATGCATCAATGTTTTAGGTTTGGGATATTTTTCTTAATAGTTGAAACAATTTTTTAAATGTCTTGGCCAGTCTGAATCTCTCTTTTTTTGTCCAAAACAATTTTAGCCAAAACATTTAA
Source organism: Alligator sinensis (assembly GCF_000455745.1). NCBI lineage: Eukaryota > Metazoa > Chordata > Crocodylia > Alligatoridae > Alligator > Alligator sinensis. The sequence goes on along the minus strand of NW_005842272.1, from coordinate 938,877 downwards.
TCCAGTTCTGTGTGCCTCCTTCAGAGAGGCTAGAGGCAACCCATCATATGGACAGTTCATAAGGTTGAGGGGTTTCTCTTCTCTCTCCATCTTTAGGGGCACATATAGCTACAATCTGACCAGATAAAAGCAGTCATAAGCTCTTTCATGTGTAAAAGGAAAAGGTTATCAAGTGCCTTATTTTAAACAAACAAGAGAGCTCTCTCTACTTTTGACTGCTGTATGTTTAACTTTATAAAATGCAACTGGGCTAGGGACAAACATTCAAAAAGCCTGAGCCTGAATTATTCAATCTTTGCAAGTTGGTCTAACCTGACTAGGCTGAACCAGTTTGTACCTGCATAGACATCCCTTCTGGACTGAGGAAATTCAGGCACATGCCTGCAGTGGCTCATGCTAGAAGCTGGGGGACACTACAGCAGCCCTCCCTTCCCTGTGACAGTGCTGAGCTGAGGTGGGTATGGCCAGGCCCCGGCAGGATGCTCTGATTAAGGAGGGGTTCCCCCCTCTCATTGATAACAGAACATTTATCAGCTGTTATCAGCATTTAGTACCCCATCTGAAAACAAAGCCTCTCTCATTAGTTAAGCTCTTCTTAAACAGTGTTTAAGGAAGGACATTACCAGCTATCTGTTGATTATCTCCAAAAAGCTCTAAGCAGACACTGTCCTGTCTGCCTTTGTCCTGTCTGCCTTACACAGACACCTCTAAGTATTAGCTAGCATACCACAAGCTGGCTACAGTCTGCACTGTGGGAGAGAGAAGGGAGGGATCCCTGCTTGAGCAGTGGGCAGCTGGGGGGAGGGAGGCGTGGGGCAGGAGAAGTCAGGCACATGCTGCTAGGCCTGCAAGTCTCTGCTGGAGCTCCAGCGAGGGAGCAGAGAGGAGTTGCCAGCCCAGCTCTCTGGAGCAGAAAGCCCAGCCCAGCCTAGCCCAGCCCAGCCCAGAGGACATGCTGGGATGCTGGGTAACTCTGGTTTAACTTAAACCAGGAAGGGGTCTGGGACACACATTGCATAAACTGGTTTGACCCAGATCAGTTAAGTCTGATACTACATTCAACCAGGTTTATCTCAAACCAGCTTCAGCCATTTTCAAACTGGTTTATGTGCACTGAATGTCTGTTCTGTTACCCAGTTAAACCAGTTTCTGATCACTTAAACTGACATCTCCTGCCTCTTCTACAATTATCTGGATGTCTTGAGAACATATAACAGCACTCTGTCTTCACTATAACCCAAGAGTTCTCTATGGCTCCCCCTGGTTTCCTGACATAGCTCCACTGCAATTGCACTAAGTGAGCTCCTCACATCATTCTAATTCATCCCCTGCACCAGAGTAATTTTCCAGGGTAGTGACAACTCACAGCCATCATAGACCTTTATTTGCAGTACGTACATGAATGACTGACTTGAATATTGGTGTAGATTTCTAAAGTATTTTGGAAACCCATCACATGCCCTTTAGGGCAATGTAGTTGACTGCGGCAGGCAAGACAAAAATGGTCAAATGTGTAAACTTCTGCTATGAATGGAGTGAGATGGGGTCCAATGGCTCCCCAAAAAACTCAAGCCTTGTGCTTCTAGGAGAAAGGGAAACCCTCCTCAGCATACAGAAACCTTCCAATAGGTAAATGGAGCTGCCAAGGATGAGGGAAGACAGAGGTGGATTCACAGAAGTATATGAGTAGAGCTTTTCAGCAAGCATCAGCTCTTTGGGACTGGATTACCCTTTTCATTGTAATAAACTATTATAAAACACCACAATGATTATATTTACTCTATTATTTAGCATTCCTTTTTGCTTGGTTATCATATTGAAGTTACTTTTGGGAACAGGATGTGCAGCCAGCTGTCTGACTTTTGTAAACTCTGGGGGCCTGACTTTCCTCTGACACAACTGAAAACTGGGAGTAACTTACTATAGTAAATGAAGTTAAATGCTTACAAACATGATCTGAGAGTAGAATCAAGCCCTCAATATTTCAACTGATACTGTAAAGCAGACAGATGTTTTTTCTAAATCTGAAGGCCTTAACATCATTTTGCAGCAATTCTGCTAGTTACATTAATCACACTTCCATTCCAATCATTTCATAAGAAGAGAGCATTTATAATCTGGCTATTTATCCTAATGTTTGATGTTTCTGACTCATATAAATACTTTATGTTTGAATGCAGAAAAGTACTTTGCATGACAAATTTGAGATTTCTGCCGGAAACATTTGACTTAAATTTATTTTTGCTATCCATTGGGAATAAGCCACTACATTATTTGATTGTTATTCACATTTTGGTAATCGCATTATGAACCTCTGCTAGGAAATGAAATGGCAATGTGCGTTCTTCCCTGTAAGAGCAAATTTCTCCCCTACCTCCTCCCTAAAAAAGCAGTAGAAAATTAAAAATCAAAGAAAAATGAAATAATTATTTATATTACAAGATTTGTTTAAAATTCCTGTTTAATCAGTCTTTGAATTCAAATTGGACATTGCTCAGGCTCTCCACGTCATTCAGAAATATGACTGCATTGTGGAAGGACATTTCTTACTGCTCTAACGCTAAGAAGAATGTAGCTTTGTTTTTTTCAGGGCAGGTATTGATGTCACGTAGGCTAAATCAGCACAGCTTCAGTGCTATCAATGGACTCATACTAATTTATACTACCTGATGATCAGGTTCAACATTGTTAATGAAGTTCCTGGCCAATTTTTTCTGGATTCCATTTCAAAAGTTAAATTAAAACAATTGTTCTAACTTATGCTTCATTTGTATTGTCATGTTTCTTTCCCAGACTTAATGAAGGGCACTTGAACCCTGAAAACTTGTCTTTTACATCTTCCAACTATAAAAATTGGTCCAATATCCTAGGACCAGCAGGGCTACTGTAACAACAGTACTAGAATTACACCTGCTTTTCTTCTTCTCCACAGGAAGTGCTCCATCTGAAACTCAGATGTCACATTGCTCAATTGTCTACAGAACTTTTTTGAGCCAGGCACTGTTCCCAGATCTTTGTATAAATGCTGATATGCAGTTCTCTCAAATAATTACTAGCAAATCCTATGCTCACAGACAACCCACCTTACTTTATTGCAAATGCAATACCTACTATTATTGTACATCACAAGCAGAAGGGGAGTTGAGGTTAAAATTTATTTGGGCTACTAAAAAGGAATGAATGAAATAGGTGTATGGGTCTACCTCACTGGCTTCTTGTGACTATCTTAATGCCAAGATGATGATGCATTAGAAAAATAGATACAATATGGAGTTTCAGAGTCCTAAACAGGATGGAGGATAATCACACTTAGATGCCTAATAGGTGGAATAGAATTTGGCCCTTAGTTGTCAATTCAAGATCAGTAAAGGGATATACTGTGCATTTTGCCTGTTGGCTACAACATATTACTTCTATGTGATTCAAATTTTGTCTCCTGAATTAAATGGAGGGATTTGTCATATATATTTAACAAATGAACATCCCTGTCTAAGACACACTCCAAAGAAGATACTTTTTAAGGGCTTTGTCTCTGTAGCTGGCCAAGTCCACACTCTCCTTTTGTGACTACTATGGAAAGTAATTTGTCCTTGTAACAGGAAACTCTAAAAAGTAGGGCAGCTCCTTTAAGGCCAGAGTCTTCAGGGCACAGCCTGCTAACAGAGCAGGGGTTAAAGGGTAGCCCTGCAGGCCAGTCAGCTGACTGGGGGCTGTCACATGACCAGGAGAGAGCTCAGGCCAGAGCTATATAAGCCCTGGGTTGAGCCAGCAGGAGCAGCCATCCCAGGCTGAGGCAGAGTGTGGGCTCCTGGATGCTCAGGAGGTTGAAAGGCAACAGCTCTGCAGGCCGGGGCACAGGACAGAATGACCCAGAGAGAAGATGCCGTGGGGTAAGCAGACACGTTGCCTCTATTATTTTTTTTCTTTGTTATCGCCTAGGGATTTAGTGTTTATGTTGTAGTTTAAACCAGAGGTTTGAGATGAGACTTAATGGGGAGGCTTGGAGGCCTCATTAGTACCCAGGAGCACATAAGCAACTTGAGCCCTGCCAGGAGCAGGCTCAAGGCTCTGGTGAGTATTGAGCTGTAGTGGAGCCCAGCAAATAGTACAAGGCACGGAGAGACAGGGGCCAGAGAGCCTGGAACCACAGGTGCGCAGCAGGAAGGGGCCAGCGATCCAGTGACAGAAAAAGAAGAAATTGTCAAAGCATCTCAAAGCTAGGCCCAACCTAGTGCTATACATGCACATCTGTTCATGACTTCACTGTGAAGCACTTAAGGCCACATAAGCCCCTGGGAAATCTTTAATTAAAGGCACAATGGGATTTGATCTGCAATCCCAATAATAGTGCCTCCTGCTACGTGTGCATGGTAAGAATCACAGTTGTGGGATTGGGGATCAGATCCCAATTGCACCCTCCTGCACACTGGCAATTAGCAAGCTGGGTGAGCTAGGTGTCTGCCTCAGAATGCCAGTAGGCTGATGGGCGCACTCAGCCTTGCAAGCGCACTGAAGCCTTGAAGGTTCAGCTGATGGCCATTCCTAGACTCAGGAATGCACTGGAGCCTTTTTCAGGCAGCTGACTGGTGCTCCCAGACCTGAGAATACACAGGAGTCCTCCAAGACTCTAGTGTTTTCTGGAGCATCAATCAGCTGATTGGCAGCTGACTGACACTGGCACTGGCCGTGCATTCAATTTAAGCTACATATTTTCTGTAATAACTTCAGGCATTATTTCCTGTTGTATTGTGCCATTAATTAAATGAATATGTGGCTGTGTTACTACTTAAGATGTGATTAACACTTAGGCTGCTTACAGATGTTAAAAAAACAAAAAAAGATGCTTTACTTTTAACATGCTAAGCCCAATGCATTCCCAGAAGAGGCATCATGTTAGTTGGATCTGGCTAACCCAACATCTGTACAGACCAGGCACTTTAGGGGAACTGAATCAGCTCTTAGATAAAAGCTCTACTAAAGCTGATGATACTAAGATGTGGGGGGATGTGGGCATGCTAGAAGGGAGGGACAGGCTGCAATTGGACCTGGACAGGTTACAGGGGTGGGCGGATGAGAACAGGATGGGTTTCAACATTGACAAGTGCAAGGTGTTGCACCTGGGGAGGAAGAACCAGCAGCATACCTACAGGCTGGGGAACTCCCTTCTTGTCAGTGCAGAGGCAGAAAAGGATCTTGGAATCTTTACTGATGCCAAAATGAACATGGGCCGACAGTGTGGGGACGCGGTCAGGAAGGCCAATCACACCTTGTCATGCATCCACAGATGCATCTCGAGCAGGTCCAAGGAGGTGATCCTCCCCCTCTATATGGCACTGGTCAGGCCGCAGTTGGAGTACTGAGTCCAGTTCTGGGCACCGCACTTCAGGAGGGATGTGGACAACATGGAGAGGGTCCAGAGGAGCCACCCGCATGATCGGGGGCAGGACCTATGAGGAGAGGCTAAGGGACCTGAACCTGTTCAGCCTCCACAAGAGAAGGCTGAGGGGGGATCTAGTGGCCTGTTACAAAACTAGTCAGAGGGGACCAGCAGGCATTGGGGGAGTCCCTGTTCCCCTGATCCCTACCAGGAGTGACAAGAAATAACGGTCACAAGCTGCCAGAGGGTAGATTCAGACTAGACATCAGGAGGCGCTACTTCACAGTCAGGGCGGCTAGGATCTGGAACCAACTTCCAAGCGAAGTAGTGCTGGCTCCTACCCTGGGGGTCTTTAAGAGGAGGTTAGACAAACACCTCGCTGGGGTTGTTTGACCCCAGTACTTTTTCCTGCCATGGCAGGGGATCAGACTTGATGATCTGCTCAGGTTCCTTCCGACACTACCAACTACGAAACTATGAAAGCGCTCGATCTATACAGATGCTGTGGAGCTGGGTCGAAGTAACACATTGCTTCTTCTAGTAAAGCGTGTGTGTGTGTGTGTGCGCGCGCGCTCGCATCTTGTGGGGGGGGGGGTTCGTTTAACATCTGTAAGCAGCCTAAGTGTAACATCTGCCAGGGGCCTTAGACATAACAGACTGAGCAGAATGTGTTTAATCTCACAACAGTGCAAAGTATAAATTATTGAAAACTTCATAATATTTATTGCTATCCATGGAGAAATATCACATTATAAAATCAAGGATATCAGAGATACTTTTGAAATTTTCACCCTTTGGTTTACTCTAATAAATTAATGAAGCTGAGTCATAATCTGCTTTCCTTTAAGGAACACTTGCTTGACTAAATCATGAGGGATTGACCTTCTGTACTATGTCTGTTTTATGCTCGCACAAAATTGCATATTTTGCTAGCTGATCATTTTGACAATGTAAAGAATTCCTTCTAGATTTTACATTTAGGTGATGTCTATTACTTTAGTAGTCCATGTTTAAATGCCAATAATAGATTGATGGCTTAATTTAAGGTGTGTAATTGTTTAATAAAAACTTGGCTATATATTTAATTTGATTGTTATTTTGCCACTAAATTTCTCCCTCAAATTTAACCGAATTCCAAATGTCTACATGAGATTAAGGCTTGAGAGAAAAGATACTCTTGGGCCTTGAACATCATTGTTTTAATAATTAGATGTACACTGAAGCTCAATCATCCCGCTCAGTAGTGCATGTTGACTACGCAAGGCCACTGTATTGATTTTCACACATATGGTACATTAACTAGTATGATAACAGCTTGCAACCCCACATTCTTTTTTTAATGTTCTTTCTCTTATTGAATCAAGTGGCAGAGGAACAATTTGATTGTCCTTACAGTTTTTCCCTTGTTTTTGAACAGTGGTTTAATTCCCCGTGTGGTACGTTATAAACTTGCTTCTAAGAATAGCAATAGCCATTTTGAATGGCAGTGGTAGCAGTCAAATGGGAGTCTTTGTGAGCAGCACTTACTTTTAAATAAATTCTACACTTTTCTAGAGCTGTTTCAAGTCTAAATAACCATTCTATTTTTCTGACAAATTGAAAAATCTTGTAAATTCCCTCTTACTAATATTAAAAGAACTAGCAAAGTTATTGACTACGTTCTATTACCAATATATAGAAAGTATTAAGTCAAACAGAACAAATATCAATAATAAATTCATACATCTATATTATTCGATAGCTCTCAAATCACTTTACAAAGAGATGTCAATTGTTTTACTTTTTTCTAAGCAGGTGAGACAAGTGAGGTGTAGAGAAGTTTAGTGACATCCTCTAGGTCACAGCTTACATACAAACGTAACTTTGGCCTCCTGACTCAAATTCTGATGCCTTGTCTACACCAGGCCATTTCATAGATTCATAGATTTTAGGGTCAGAAAGGACCTATTAGATCATTGAGTCCAACCCCCTGCCTCGGGCTCATCAAGTCCGACCCCCTGCCCTGGGCAAGAAAGAGTGCTGGGGTCAGATGACCCCAGCCTGGTGTTTGTCCAATCTCCTCTTAAATACCTCCAAGGAAAGAGAGAGCACAACCTCCCTTGGAAGCATATTCCATATTTTAGCAACCCTCACGGTAAACAATTTTTTCCTGGTGTCCAATCTAAATTTGCTGTTTTTCAGTTTGTGGCCATTGTTTCTAGTTACTCCGATGGGCACCCTGGTAAACATGGTATCCCCTATTTCCTGCTGGCCCCCCATTGAGTTTGTACAGGGCCACAAGATCGCCTCTCAGCCTTCTCTTGTAGAGGCTGAAGATATTCAGGTCCCTCAATCGGTCCTTATAGGTTTTTTCCTGTAGGCCGTTAAACAGATGGGTGGCCCTCCTCTGGACCCTTTCCAGGTTATCTACAACCCTCTTGAAGTGCGGCACTCAAAACTGGACGCAGTACTCTAGCTGCAGCTTGACCAATGCCATATAGAGGGGAAGTATCACTTCTCTAGACCTGTTTGTGATGCACCTACTTATGCAAGAAAGAGTGCGCTCAGCTTTACTTATTACTTCATCACATTGGCGACACATGTTCATTTTGCAGTCCACTATGACTCTGAGATCCCTTTCCGCAGTTGTGCTATTTAGAATGGTACCTCCCAGGCTATAGATGTGTTGGTGATTCTTCCTCTCTAGGTGCAACACATGGTATTTATCTTTGTTAAACTACACCCTATTCTGTTCTGCCCACTTCCCCAGCCTGTCCAGATCCACCTGGATTCGCTCCCTGCCCTCTAGTTTGTTTAACTCCCCCACAGTTTGGTGTCATCTACAGACTTGAACAGGGTGCTTTCTATTCCCTCTTCCAAGTCACTAATGAAGATATTGAGCAGTACCAGTCCCAGGACAGAGCTTTGGGGGACTCCACTGCCCACATTTCTTCAGGTGGAAACCGACCCATCCACCACTACTCTCTGGGTGCATCCCATAAGCCAATTTTCCACCCACCGGACTGTGTAATAATCTACATTGTGACTGTTTAGTTTATTTATAAGAATTAGGTGTGACACTGTGCCAAAGGCCTTTTTAAAATCTACGTAAATAACATCCACCTCTTTTCCTTCATCTAAGCATTTTGTGACCCAGTTGTAAAAAGAAACCAGGTTAGTTAGGCAGGATCTGCCTGCTATGAACCCATGCTGGTTGCCCCTTATTATTAATTTACCCTCTGGTCCCCCACAAATGTGATCCTTAACAATTTTCTCAAAGGACTTGCCAAGGATAGAGGTGAGGCTTACCAGCCTATAATTACCTGGTTCCTCCTTCCTCCCTTTGTTGAAAATAGGGACCACACTGGCCCTTTTCCAGTCCTCCGGAACCTGTCCTGAGCTCCATGAGTGTTCAAACAGTTGCACCAGTGGTTCCACTATGACTCCAGCTAATTCCCTAAGTACCTTAGGATGAAGATCATCAGGGCCTATTGACTTAAATACATCCAACTGCTCCCAGTGCCGTTTTAATAGGTCAGTGCTAACAGTTGGTGGGTTGGTATCTATCTTGTGCTTACCTAAAGTCTCATTGGGATGCATGCTTGTATCCGTGTCCAGCAACACAGATGCAAGAAATCATTTAGGAGCTCCGCTTTGGCCATCCTATCTGTTACCAGTTGCCCTAGACCATCTTGAAGGGGCCCTATGTTACTCTGCACTTTCTTTTTGCTTCCTATGTATTTAAAGAGTGACTTTTTGTTATCTTTAACTTTTGCTGCCAGCCTAAGCTCCATTTCTGCTTTGACCCTCCTCACTGCTTCCCTGCAAGCTCGAGCCAAGCAGGTATACTCCTCCTTGGTTGTTGCCCCCAGCCTCCACAGCCTGTAGGCCTCTCTTTTTTGCCTCCAGTCTCTCCTGAATTTCCTTGCTCAACCAAGTGGGTTTCTTTGCTCTTTTGCCCCTCTTTATGTGTACTGGGATATAATTTCACATTATAACATCAAAGTAATGAAGCATGTCAGCATCTACTCTAAAAAACAGCCATTTGGCTCCATGTAGTTGTTTCTTTATATTTTGGTAGGGACTGCATATAGTTATGTTTAATTGTGGGTTGACCATCACAGAACAATAAAATCCATGAGAAAAATCCTGTTGACTTTGGTGTCTTGTATGTATTTCACAAATTATTCCCACATCACTCCAATGAGGTAAACCCCATTTTAAGGGTGACAAGTGAGGTCTGGCAAAATGAATGGCCACATTCTGCCCGTCTCCTACATGGGGAGAAACTGTTCTTCTGTTCACAGAGTATACATAAGGCCCAATGAATCACACTCCCTTATAACTCTTAGACAGAAAGAAGATAGAGGCCAGGGCTTTCATCCCCTCTTCTGCTTCATGCCACCCACTAGGACATCTAACAGTCACCAAGCCAAAGGGTGGGCCTTCAAAAGCAGGAACACAAACCTGCTTTCTGCACCTGCTTCACCCTCCTCTTAAATCCACACACGTAGGAAAATGGGGGCAGATGAGTATGTAGCCCAGTATGCTTGGCACTTAATTATGAGGAGGAACAGAGCAATTTCCATATTGGATGACACCTATGGTCCATCTGGCTTCTGTTCCAATGACCAATACCAGGTGCAAGAAACTCCACAGGAGGTAGATACAGACTAGTATGATCTCTGAGTAAGTCTTTTCTTAATCTCTAAGGCTAGGGACAGACATTCAAAAAGCCAGATCCTGGTTTGATTCAAACTTTGCAGGTTAGTCTAAACTGCCTAGGCTGAACTGATTTGTAACAGAACAGACATTCTCTCTAGACTGAGGCAATACAGGCATATGCCTGCTGTTGCTAAAGCAGGCCCTCCGCTGCAGGGAAGCTGTGCTGGGGGGACATGGCCAGTCAGGGCTGAAGTGGCCAGAAAGGGGTTTAATTCCTCCCTCTCTATCCCAGCCGGGCACTCCCCCCTCACTGCTACAGCAGTGGGGCACCATGGACCCTGAGGCAGAGTGGGGGCAGGGAGGAGAGTGGGTCTCCCTTCTACCCCACTGGCAACCAGGTCTGCCCACCATTGGTCCTATGCTCCCTGCCTGGTAATAGGCCTCTTGCTGTCCCCTCTGCCGGACGAGGGAGGGAGGAGGAATAACCACTGTCCCTGCCCCTCCCCCACCCCCAAGGGACCCTGCCGGCCAGTGTTTGGTCATGCCCCCGCCCCACCACTACAGTGGGAGGGGGAAGGGTCCTTGCTGGGGGGCAGCAGCCCCTGTCATAATGTGGGGGAGTGCAAGCCCCTTCCTGACGGGGCGCTGCACTATGGGGCTGGCAGAGCTGCATTGGGCTGTGCATAGCAGCACTGGGGTCTGGAGCGGGCCAGAGCCCTGCAAGCCCCCTGCAGCACTGCCGTGCTCTGCAGCAGCTCTGCTGGCCCCGCAGAGTGGCCTCAGTCGGGAAGAGGCCCACATACCCCTACACTGACAGGGGCTGCTGCCAAGGCTCCCTCCAAGTTGCGCATGTGTGTGGTCACACACGCTTTAAAACCATGCCACGCACAAGCTTATTAATGCTGCGCACCCACCTGGAGAGAAGCTGGGCTGTGTCTTCCCTGAGAGGAGCTGGGCAATGAGATGGGTGTGGAGCACAGTTGAGGCCCCAGGGCCGGTGCGGGACACTTAGTGCAGGTAAGCTCAGGCAGTAGCTCCTCCCCAAGGCCATGTGCTGCCAGAGGTGAGGTGGGGCTGGGGGCTGGGGCTAGGGGCTGGTGTCGAGGAACTGCTCTGCTTCCCAGCACCATTGCCATGTGCATCCTTGCTCCCAGAGGCATGGTGAATTGGAGCCAGCAGAACAGTTCTCTGGAGCCGGTGGAACCTGCACAAGCCCCAGCCCCAGCCCCCGTCCCCACCCCCACCTTGCCTTGGGGTTGAGCCGCTGCCTTCCCCACCTGACAACTGAGGAACTTACCTTTGGTAAGTGTCCCACGCCAACCCCAGTGCCTCCCTTCCAGTTCTATCAATTGATTATGTCTGGCCCATGGCTGCAGCAGAACAGTTCTCTGGAGCCGGTGGAACCTGCACAAGCCCCAGCCCCAGCCCCCGTCCCCACCCCCACCTTGCCTTGGGGTTGAGCCGCTGCCTTCCCCACCTGACAACTGAGGAACTTACCTTTGGTAAGTGTCCCACGCCAACCCCAGTGCCTCCCTTCCAGTTCTATCAATTGATTATGTCTGGCCCATGGCTGCCCCACAGCACTCCACTGTGCTGCTCTGGGCAGCAGTTAGCATGGAGAAGGGTGGTGGGTGGGGCCCACAGTGCACCACATAGGGCCAAACCCTGCCCACTCCCACCTGGACACTTATTGCAGGTCACTTACTGGTGGACCGTGTAGAAGAAGGCAGAAGGCATGCCAGGGGTCTCTGTTTTAACTTAAACCAGCAATGGTTTTGGCACAGACATTGCATAAACCAGTTTGAGCCAAATCAGATAAGTCTGGTATTACATTCAACCAGGTTTATCTCAAACCAGTTTCAGCCATTTTCAAACTGGTTTATGTGCACTAAACATCTGTTCTGTTACAAGTTTAAACCAGTTTCTGATCACTTAAACCGGTTTATGTGTAATGTCTGTCCCTAGCCTAACAGTTACAGGTCAAGTTAAGTCCTGATGCATGAGGATCTATGCCCCTTCAAAACCTTTTAAATATTTACTATTATAACTCTGATGGTTAGCAATATAATCAACTAGTTCTCCTTTGAATCATGCCAAGACCTTGGCCTCAGTCACATCCTGTGGCAATGAGCTACAAAGTCTAATTATATATGTATGCAGCATGTATCAGTTTTAAATTCAGCCCCTTTCAATTTAATTGAAAGGCTTCTTCTCATGTTGTGAAGCAAGGAGAACAGATGCTCCCAATCTACTTTCTCTAATCCATTTATTATTTTGTATACATTTATCATGAATCTCCTCATTCATCCCTCCATAGTAAACAATCAATTTCTTCAATCTCTGCTCATGAGAGAGCTTTTCAATTCCACTAGTCTTTCCAGTTGCTCTGAACTCCCTCTAAGTCTGCACAAATTATCTGCAAAATGAGGTGAGCAGTATTGCACAAATGCTGCATATAATCAAGAACCACGGATTCTGTACAGAACAGCAATATCATATATTCTGTATTGCTCTCCATGCAAACTGTGTATTTTTGGTATCTAAATTTTTATACTACATGCATATTCCTTTTCATATTATGAAATAAGTTACTGATTTCTGATTTTTACAATTCATTCACTTTGGTTTCTTTAATCTTATTGCTCAGTGTCACATGTCACAGTGTCCTGGATATATAGTATTTTAGCTCTGAGATGTGTATATTTCTCCTCATGCTTTTCTCATTTTGATTCGGCTTAGTTTGAACTCAGTTTTCCTCACATTTGTTTTTTAGCAATTCAGTATCTCATTCTCCCTTAGTTTGCACTATTTTTTAAGTGATGGTTCTATTCTGTATCTATATCTATATTCCAAAAGAAAAAAAATCCGTTCTAGGACTCCATTTTTATTGTTCACTTGCCTACAGAGTTGGAGTTTTTTGCTCAGGTTACTACAACCACTCATTGTATCCCAGTTTTAGGGTGCTTGATAACTGTTGCATCATTACAACATGTTGTATCATTACTGTTGCATCATTGGGGGTCTTGATAGATCACAAGATGAATATGAGCCACCAATGCGATGCTGTGGCTGGCAAAGCAAACCAAACTCTGGCATGCATCCACCGATGCATCTCAAGCAAAACCAGTGAAATCATTCTCCTGTTTTACTCAGCCCTGGTGAGACTGCAGCTGGAGTACTGCGCCCAGTATTGGGCCCCTCATTTCAGGAGGGATGTGGAGAAGCTTGAGAGAGTCCAGAGGAGAGCCACTCATATGATCCAAGGCCTGGAGGGCAGGCTGTACGAGGAGAGGCTGAGGGACTTGGGACTTTTCAGTCTGGAACAGAGAAAGCTCGGTGGGATTTGGTGGCAGCCTACATTTACATAAGAGGGGTACACCAGGACCTAAGAGAACAGCTGTTCACCAGAGCTCCCCAAGGGATAACAAGGTTTAACAGCCTTAAACTCCAGGAAGGCCAATTTAGACTAGACATTAGACAAAAGCTCTTTCTGGTGCGAGTGTCCAGGGTCTGGAACACTCTCTCCTCAGAGGTAGTGCAAGGACTTACTCTGGACTCTTTCAAAAAAACATGTGGACTTATTTTTTGCTGCGGTCACTTGATCCCAGCTGACTTCCTGCCTATGGCAGGGGGGCTGGACTCGATGATCTCACGAGGTCCCTTCCGGCCCCTAATGTCTATGAAATCGAATGGATATAACTTGGACTTGATTCTTTTCTCACTACTGCCACTGCAATTACACAGATAGTAAAACAAGTAAGATGAGACTCAGTTTAATATACTTCCTGAATGCAGCAACATATTTTCTCAAGGATAACAAGAACAAGTCCTTATCCCAAAAAGCACACAGAGTGAAATGCCAAGAAACAAAAAGTCATCTAACTGACCCTTTGTATGTATTCTCTAATAGAAAATTACATATATATGCTTTAACTAAGACCATGTTTTACAAAAAGTTGAACAGTGCCTCAACCGGTAAAAAATCCTCCAAATTTTCAGTTATATTGCAATTAAAGTGACATTCAGGGAAACAGAAAAGCATACTCAAGAGCAGATTTTCACTACCTTGAAAAAGCAGAAACAAGCTTTCTCTCAGCTGCTAAGTTGTCAATGACTGAAACACAACATTTTAAAAGATAGAGTATTATGAACATTAACGGGAACAACCATAATATTATTGTTCTTCACACAACATCTCTTGTTACAAATGTGAAAAAACATACTATTATAACCAGGCCCCAACTCTTAAAATTAATTACATGTCTAACACCTATCTGGCCACCTAAGTATCATGGACAATCCAGGTCAAAACAGAAACATATTGTTATTGTGACTATTGAACAGATTTTGAAAATGAACCTTACCTAAAACGTACCGGCAACAAACCCAGAACTGACCTAAACACAACCCTTTTAAAAATGCCTCCCTAAACAGTAAACTAATCTAGTCATTACCTGGGTTACTGAAGGAAAAGCTTCATCTTTTCTACATTCTTTGAGGTTGATCAGGAAGTAAACTATGCTTAATAAATGGAAGATATGAGAGAATACTTAACATTTCTTTTATAGCTCCAGTAGAAAGAAAATATGTTTTAGTATGTTGTCACATTCTGAATATCATCAGGAAAAGAGGCAATATTAAATGTTTGGTAATACAAAGTCCCTGCTGACATGCTATTTCTAGGATCAAATTTTCTGCTGGCATAAACTTGAAGTCCATGGAGTTCTGCCAGCAGAGAATTTGGTGCTCTGTTATCTGAGAATGTTTTACACTCCTTCCTATGTGCATTATTTCACAGCATCTGATGAAGTGAGCTTCAGCCCATGAAAGCTGGTAGTACACACACACACACACACACACACACACACACACTTTGGTTAGTCTATAAGGTGCAAATGCGCCCTATCTTTTGTGGCAGCCTCAAACTATACACTAAAGTTTATAGGGCCATATCCTCAGCTGATGTAAATTACCCACTGGTATCAGTGGAGCTGGAAACGTTCCTCCTAGAACCTGGTTATTTATAGCTCTGCACAGAACCTAGACATTTTCCTAAGTGCAAAGTGAATATACAATGTTTCCAAATCAGAACGGTAGTGTTTCTACACCCGTTCTTCACTCCTATGGATGACGTTACATGGAACAAAACATCAGGTGCTCAGGACCACGTTAATTCTTCTTCCAAATTATGGTTGTGCCTATGGTGCCAGGATAGTTCTGTCATCAAAGCCTTTCTAGCATAGACAGAGTTAAACCAGCAAAAACACCTTTGTTGGTATGGTTGTTCAGCTCGGCAAGGCAAATACACAACTGCATCTACTTCAGGTTTTGCTGGCACTGCTATATTGTAAAAAACAAACCAAAGCAAAATGCCCATAACCTTTTCACAAAGGTAGGCCACATCTACGTGGTAAACTTATTGTGACTGGCTGCAGTGACGCAGTTGCTCACTGTTCCATACAGACTGTCTCCCAGCTAAACCAGAAGGCATGTAGCTATGTTAGTTAAGATGGGGGTACATTACTCGGCAGTCACTCACAATGCCAGTGCCACAGTAAATGGCTTTGCTGCTTGCAGTTGGAGATGGTCCGCGTGCTTTGGGGCACTCTACTTGGCAGGGCAAGTTTGCCATGTTCAAGTCTACATGTTTTGCCAAGCCAGCAAACTCCCTATGTCCCCAGACTTTCTGTATTACTACTTCAGAATTACAGGTCTGTTTATTCTAGACCTCTTTTAAAGTTACTTTATCAAATCTATTTCATAGGCTGTATAATCCCCAAAGCCTATTACATCTCTGCCTCCTCTAATTTATAATATTTAATGTAATATTTATTCAAACAGTAGCTTACTGCAGAATTGTCCAAGCGCAGCAGCATACTTTGTTGATATTAGTGAGGGTATCATTGATACTGGCTTAATACTTGCACGTTACTGATTTTTATGACTGCCTAAGAATCCTGTGAACCATTGCCTGATGTATAAAGTATTATTCTGCTTCTGAAGTTTATGCTTTAAAAGAAAAAACTAAGCAAGAATGTAAGCATCCTGGAATTTCCATTAATAATGAGAATAAAATACTGAAACTCATGATACTTGGACGAAATAATAATGCATGGATTGCAATTTAAAAATCAACTTGAGGCAGCCTAATGAAACTCAATCAGTGTTAAGAGCAACCCAGTTAATCTCAACCAACTGCAGGCACTTTGAAGTCAATACTTTAGTATATTTCATTGCGAGATCCATTAAAAAATAAATAAAGCTGCTTTAGTTTTATATAAAAATGTCTGCAAAAAGTTTCTTTGGGATATAATGGAAATATAAAACTGAAAGATGAAGAAAAATAGCCACAAAAGTTGATATCCCTGGCCCAGAAAAACACCCTTAGAAAAATTTTGTTTCTACAAACAGGACAAAAGTTGTTCCAAAAGAGCGGCTGAGTGTTCTCCTGTCATAAGGAGATCCCAAAATAGCAAAGACCTAGTTTATCCTGCTCACCCTATCCACAGCCTCCCCTTCTACACACATATATAATGATCTGCAAGTGGCTATTACAAGGGAGCATTATTTAGAGCAGCCCTGATACTCCTCTAGGTTACACATGGGATTGAAAATGTCCCTAGCTGCCTCCAGGACTGGGTGTAAAAAAGAAGGAATATCACACATCTTTGGAGTCCTCTCCAATGTAAGCAGAACTGTTCGGCACATTCAACAATGCAGCAGAGTCTGTGTCAAAAGAGGCCCAGTGAATAGCTCAGAGAAAGCTAATATTTTACTTAAAGTGACTTTAAAGACAATGGCTGTCACTGAAAGTCTCTCGTACAAAAAAGCATGTCTGTTAGTATGATTCCATTACTGCCTTAAATCTACATTTTAAAAGAAAAGTGATTTTTATATATTTTACAAATTGAAGCAATAAAGAAGATAAGCCCAGAACAACCAAATGATGAGCTCCTTTCCAGTCTCTTGGAACAACAAGCAGAGGGTTATTATACCCTTTAAGAAAAAGCTTAAAGAGGCCATAACAATATTTAAGAATTAATCTCTTAATTTCTTTGAACTGTTTAAATAAACCCAAGACCAAATTCAGCCCTGGCATAACTGGATGTTTGTTGAGAAGATGTCAGAGTTTAGACTCCAAAAAACAAGAAGCAAAAATATTTTTTGGACTCATGGGCTGCGCCCAGATGAGTGAGCGCGTGCCTGTTGCAGCGTCTCAAAGCAGTTTGAGATGCTGCGAGAGGCATGCAGGGAACAAAAAAAAGTTCCCTGCACTGCATATTTACAATATGGTCTTCAATTTTGATACCAGGAAATTCCGGTATAAAAAAACATGCTGGGGAAAAGCGGTGCAGGGAACACTCCTGGAGCATGCCCCAAGGCAACTGGAGGCTGGGTCCTCCAAAAAGATGTTTTGGCACCTGGTCTCTCTATGCCTCCCCACCTTCCCCTGCTGCTCCATCACGCTGCCTCTGTGTGCTGGGGCAAATAGGAACAGGGCAAGTCTGCAGCAGTGGCTTGGACCTAGGCACTGTCCCAGGTAAGTAGGGACGAACCGGTTCGGGGGGGGGGGGGCAGCTGTGTGTGGGTGGAGGGACTGCTCTGTAGGTCGTGGGTCTCCTGCCTGCCCCACACAAAGCGCATAGCCTCTCCTCCTCTCCTGCAGCACCAGCCATTGGGATGCTCATGCCCACTCCTGGCAGAGAGTCCTGGAGGCACGGGGCTGCCTCAGACCAGTGGCTGCACATGGTGCTAGCCCAGCCTGGCCTGTGTGCCCTCGGACAGAACTAGGCCAGCTCCTGCTGCCACCCGCAGCTTCAAGCACCACAGGCAGAAGCCGCGCACGCTTGGGCCCAGCCTGACAGCAGATTTCCCAGTATCAAAATGAGAGTCTGCGTTGCATATATGCAGTGCAGGGAACATTGTTTCATTCCCAGCATGCCTCTTGCAGTGTCTCAAACTGCTTTGAGATGTCTCAACAGGCATGTGCTCTCTCATCTGGATGCGCCTATGCTGGCTTGTGCAAAATGCTAGACAAGGTTGGAATCATTTGGGGTACAGAAGAGTTTATTTGTTTCTCTGACTGTGTAGATATTAAACTTTTGTTTGTCTTACCACTGCTGCCCCTGCTGTGGCTCTGGAGTAGTAACAGTGGGAACTCCAATATAGACAAACTCTTGGTGTTTTAACCATCAACGACATCACTGACCACCTCTTCATACTTTAACAGATGGAGCAAGAGTGGCAGTCAGATAGTGTAGACAAAACCTTAGAGTGAAAGAGAATCCAGGAGAGAAGAGCCCTCCTAAAGGAAACCAACAAGCCAAGATAAAAAGGCTATTTAGGCTGATGTCTCTATTTTCTGTTGATCTAGAAAACTCCAAGGATAGAGCAAATATTAGACATTAAACTAGTGAATACATGGGATACAACTTTTCCTTTTTCTTACTCACTCCATAAGTCAGTGGAGAGTCAATAAGATTATTTTGTCATCTTGATAGTAGTTCTGAAAGCCCTTGAAGTGGACTAAAATGTCATTTATTCATTCATAGTAGGAAGAGATTTCAACAGTGCAACAGCAAGATTATTTTGCCTCTTATTTTTGATCTTAGACATATAATTGTTAAGTGGTTTTATAGTGGTTTTAACAATGGCATACAGGGTAGATCCATGTCCTACTCAGAGGTGCTGCACAGAGAAGTGGCATCAGCCTTTTTGCGTTCCCCTCCCCCAGTTATGCTACTGGGCTTTAATACTTTGGATATTCATTTGAAAGCTCAAAACCCTTTTGCTTTTATTTTTAAATGGTGTCCCCTGGAGAGGTGAAAGGGAAGGGAAGGGACACTCCGGTCTTAGGAGGAGACTTCTGGTTCAGTTTTAAGGTTAGCCAGCAGATGTCTCTGCTAAACACACTGTAGTCAACACGATCATTTACAAACTTCACCAGGAATCAGGTGGCAGTATCTTTTTAACATTTCAAAGTTAGGGGAAAAATCCACAAATTATTTAAAGGGACTGTTTTAAAGCAACCAACAGAGTAACTATTGGGTTTTATTTACTTAATACTTAACAATTCCTAAATTCATTAAGTATTCCTTTTCTCTCCTGATATTATCTTGCTGAAAAAGAGGAAATCACAAAAGGCTGAAATTATGTTTCAGAACTCTTGATAGGAAATTAAATACAATGTGCACCCTGGGGGAAGAAGTCTTTTTGTCTTTTAGGCTTTTGTGAAACACAGAGTCCTTCCTAGAAAATGACATAATTGTTAATCACATCCCTATTTCCAACAGAGAATTCTATTTATTTAATATTTTCCCTCAAAGTAAAAATCAGTATGTGGAAGAGTACATTTCTATTTTTTGGCTAAGTAACACAGTAAATGGTAGAATAATTGTACCCTTGACAGACAACATTCAGATAGCGCATACATTTTCTTTCCATCTACATGTTATCTGGTGCTGATCTTAACATGGATAAGACCAACTAAGCTTCTAACCAGTGAAGCTAATATTATTTTCTAATTGGCATCTGCCTTTAACATACAGAGTGATTTTCTGATTAATACTGAAGAAAAGATCTCAGAAGGAACATGATCAGCTGAAAAGGCATCTGTCTGAAATATATACACAGTAATTAGGAGAGGGCATCAAACAGATTTGATTACTTATTTCATGGGTGTGTGTCAAAGAGAGGAAAGCCAGCATCTTAACCCTAGGGTGACTTCAAGAGGATTTACTCTATCTAGTGTCTGTTATTAGCACCATAAAATCTGGAGCTTCTGAACAAGTGGAGTTTTACACAATATGCAAATTTCTTTTTACTTTAATTTAGCCCCTTTGGATTTAACATAAAATCTCTGCAATGCAGGAAGGGCTGAAACAGCTGGATACGGTTAGTTCAGAAATTTAAAAAATGTAATAAATGAAATGAGTTAATCCTTGCTATGGTACCCAACATCCATTTGAATAGAAACTCGACATCTGTTAAAGAATGACTAAGTGAACATTTAAGATTCCTCTGAAACATTTTGCTATGAATGTCTAAATACTGATACATTCTCTAATCAAGAGAATTTTATTCTTAAAAATATATTTACTCTGTTTCACCAGCCTGTCGAGATTAATTTTCCAAGTATATTTGGGTGAGGAAACTGTTCATGTAGCAGGCAAAGAAAAAAATATCCCCAAGGTAGTATTTTTTTTCTCTCTTTGTAGATCAAGACATAATAAAAACTAACTGGCAATACAGAACATTAATTAACATTTAAGCGAATTTAATCCATGCACAGTTTAACGTTTTATATCGCTTTTAATTCCAATTTCTAATGGTAACTTTAAAAACATCTTAATGTAGAGAATATTTCAATATTCCTACATCGGTAGGTTAAGAATATACATTTATGGTAATTTTGTGTTCTCATTTACAGGGTACCTACTAAACATGCTATACCTCACAGCCTACAAGGCATTTACTCATCTAACTCGCATGTATTTTTGAGGGTCTGTACCCAAGAATACAGGGGCTGATGCTATAACCCTTATTCACAATCTACTTTCACAGGAGTAGTTTTATAGGTTTTTAATGGATAGTATCAAGCCAGTGGCACTGAGAACATGTTTGTGCCACAATATAGCAGAGAAACAATAGTCTGACATCATTGTTGAGGAAGAGGGAGAGGGAGAAAGAGATAGTTTCACTAAATCACCTTGGCACTCAGGGATGGTGCATTAGGTTGGAAGCCAGGGTATCATAGGCCCTTGTATAATTTCTTAAATACATTTATTCCAAGAGGGCAAATAAGTAAAATTGTCTCCATTGTGCAAATAAGGCAACAGAGATTTCACAAGGTCATTTCAGAGAGAAATGGGAACAGAACCCATGCTTCTATGAAGGCAGAGCCAAGTTTTAGCTACTCATCAGCTACATTTGCCCTTCAGACTGAATTGATGTGCTTGCCTACAGTCACATAAGAATGTTTCTTATACTCATCTGGTTTCCAATATTAATTCTTCAATTGTTTTAATTCCATCTATAGGTGTTAGCAGATAATTTCCTAATTAATACTATTCCTAAAAACAGCTTCTTTGAAGACCAAAAAAAAAGGGGGTCTTAGTGAGCTTTTCCTGTTAATCCACTTCTAACCAATCTTTAAAAAAATCAAAACTATCATAAAGATTTTTGTTACTGTGGAATGAATACACTCACGTGTCATGCAAGAAGCATAACCCTCATCTAGTGTGGACATTTTAGTTCTGTAGATGATAATTTTATTGTTATGGGAGTAGTTTGTGTGTTTTTATGTTCTATGTTAACTGCTGGTTGACTGCTTAAAAACCTTCAGTAAAAAAGAATTAAAAAGTACTAACCAATAATAAAATAAAAATGGCAACACCTTGCTGGTTATAAACAGACTGCTCCTTGTCAGGTTTTGAATGTGCCTTCCATGGGAGAGCAATCAATGTCTATCCAGACAGGTTTGGAGCTGAGGTATTTAGAACTTGCTCTTATTCAATAATCACTCTCTTGCAGAGAACGGAAGGAAGAAGAAGGGTTTCAGATCTGGAAGGTCTTGTGCCTCTCTTCAAATGATGTATACAGACAATGATCTTCAGGGCCATGAGGCTATCATATATTTTTGACTGCTTGAGTTGAAAAAGCAAGCTTTAGCTGCTATAAGAGTGCTTAAGAAATAAGGTGAATATTTATATTATCAGACAGACCACCTAAACCTGGCTTTATAATACAGTATGAAGGTACAATAATCACCCTCAATACTTTTGAGGACCTAGGCCTAACTGGTTTGCCCAAAGTCCAATAGGAATCCCATGATAAAGTAGGAAGCTGACTTAAGTCTTGCAAATTCTAGATGGGTTATCCTCCTTTTCAAAGCCCCATTGACTTCACTGGCACTGCACGCACAGGTGCCCACAGAAGAGAATAAGAACTGCAAAATGAGATCTTTTGGTGAGTTTAGCTTTGCAACTATCTAAGACAGAGGAGTTAATAAAGTTGCACACTGTCTTGTAATTAAGTTATGTACACTATGATATTCAGACTTACCAGTACTATGGTGCAGAAAAGCAGATCTGTACTCACATCAATAAGCACTTACATGGAATGAGTGAATAAATGTAGGAACATCCACCCTAACAGAAAGATGACCTAAACATTTAGGTCAACAAACCCAGGATGTATTAAATGTCCTGTAATATCTTAAAGAATCACCTGGTTTGGGGTTAAAATGATCACATAGGATGTTGTTATACAAACAAGTTACCATGACATAAGCTGGGGGATGAATTTACTTCATGCCAGCTACTTCACAATAAATTTCTACGTGAATGCTCTGACCCTACAACAAATGCGAGGCAGTTTACCTTTTTATCGAAAAGAAAGCCACTTCACATTCACTAACAGGTAAGAACATGCACAGAGGCAAGCACCACAAAAAGGGCAGATGCATTCTATATTTATGTGTTAAGTTACTTTGCAAGACCTTGTTCATGTGCCATTACCCAGACCCTTTTAAACTAAGTAGCAAGATAAATTAATCATTTATAGTCACACCAAATTTTCCCATACTGTTATTCCAATGTTGATTTCAGTGTAGTTACAATGGCACAGGCAGTAGATAATAAGGGCTAGGAACTTTATAGTTTTGAATACAGTGGACTGATAATCTGTCTAATTTGTAAGGTGAAGATGGCCCATAATAACTTCTTACAGGGAACACAACTATTAACATGTAGACAGGCTTTATTCTACCTAATTCAGAAGCATGTAGATTACGCATGTGTATTTAATACTTGCTCCAATTTAAGAGCACCTTTGCAATTGACATATTAAAAAGCACAGAATGAAAAACAGTGAATTCAGAAAAGGATGTAAATATTGAAAAAGCAGGAGCATGAAACAAATCACAGTATTTCTGTCTCAAAGCTTATATTTGGGAGCAACAATGGTAAAAGTACAGTCTGTCTCTCTGAAACCCTGCAGGTGCATTACATAAAGAACTCAAATAAAGATCCTTTAAAAAATGTTTGCTTGTTTGTAAGTGTGTAGGAGTTTTGTTACTCTAGTTAAGGCAACATCCAACAGTACAATAAAATGCAGGATACTGAATAGTAGGTGT
The DNA here is from genome assembly GCF_000455745.1 of Alligator sinensis. NCBI lineage: Eukaryota > Metazoa > Chordata > Crocodylia > Alligatoridae > Alligator > Alligator sinensis. The sequence goes on along the minus strand of NW_005842272.1, from coordinate 915,721 downwards.
ACAAAGCATTCTCTGCCTCACAAGCCCCAGAAATATGGTGCCTTGTAGGTCAGCAATTAACCCTTGCCCTCTGACCTGTCTACAGCAGCAGCTTAGTCACTCTCAAGACAAGCATGCCCCAATTCTGAAAATAAATAAATAAATAAATAAATAAAGTGATAGGGTTATTCTAATATCAATTAAAAACTATTTTTCACTGGAGTGATTCTTCTGCCTTCAGCAAACTAGTTACTGGTCTACCTTACTTCAAATGGAAATAGCATACTTTCCAAGAACTGTACTTCACCTAGGGATGATAGATGTAAATTCAGGTCTTAAAGGTGGATATAGGTGGAGGAAGAGAAGAGATGGACGTTTTCATTTTAAATGGGAAAAATGGGGCACTCTTCTAATTCAACCAGGAGTTAGTTAATAGATTTTTTTTGATGATGTAATGGACTAACAGGGCCTCAATAGTACAAAGAATCTTTTTAATGGAAATATACACACGAAGGGGGTATGCAGCAGCAAAACACTACACATTTCTCCTAATAGAATTCTTCCAGATTGGATGGGAGATTGAGTTTGTACCAGCCCCAAGAACCTGCAGCTCTCTATGGATAATGAGGAACTAGATACAGGGGGCAGCAATTATTTTGTGCGGAGGGCAGCTTAATGAGGTTTGGTGAGCTTTCAAGGGCCACATGGGTAGCCCCACCCCTTGACATTACCTCACCCCCAGTCACCATCTTGGGACTGGAAGTCCTGTCCCTAACCAATGACCTTTGCCACTGGAAGTCTCTCCCCTTGTCCCCTGTAAATTCTCCTTTTGGAAGGGGGGAGGGGGAGTTTGCCATCTTAGAACCAGAAAAAAACAGTGAAATAAGAGTGAAAGAAAAACAGCAGAATTGAAGAAATAGTTTGGGGAGACTGGGACTGGAGGTGGGGGAGAGAGATTGTGGGTGGGAATTGTAGGGTTGGATGAGAAGACTGGGTACTAGGAGAAACTGGGGACAGTAAATAAAATTGGGGAGGTAGACATTGGCATAACTGAGGATAAGAGTAAATAAAATGCTTTGGTGTGAAGATAGGAACTGGAAGGAGCTGAGAGGGGGAGATCATAAAATCATATAAAACTAGGGTTGGAAGGGACCTCAGGAGGTCATCTAGTCCCCCCCCCTGGTCAAAGCAGAACCAGCCCCAACTAGATCATGCCAGCCAAAGCTTTGTCCACCAGGGTCTTAAAAACCTCCAAGGATGGAGATTCTACCACCTCTCTGGGAAACCTGTTTTACTAGCCTCCTAGTGAAAAAATTCGTCCTAATATCTAACCTAAACTTCCCTTGCTGCAACTTGAGGCCATTGCTCCTAGTTCTGTCATCTGCCACCACTGAGAACAGTCTAGTTCTATCCTCTTTTGAACCCCACTTCAGGTAGTTGAAGGCTGCTTGTGCCCGCTTGGCCTTGAACATTTTGTCCCGGGCGGCTTTGGTCTGGTTAGACGATGGTGTCCACCTTGTTACCCCGGGTGGCCCATTGAGTAGATGTTTGCTCCCGACGTGGTCCTCCCCTATCTCGCCTGCCATGACTTTGAATTTTAATACGGTGGGGGGGGGACCACTCGGATTCCCTCGAGGGCACACTGTCTCTCTGGCAGTCTTCTGCGAGGCTCCACCTCCCCTCTCCCTTGCCCTTATACCCAGCCTGGCGGGTCACTGCTGTTCTAGTGGCCAAACTCCCGAGTGACGGGCCCCTAGTGCCTCCCTGGTTTTCATGCCCACTGACTTTCCTTAATGTTAACCCCGATCCTGATGCTCACACCACAGTTGGACCACCCCCTGTGCCCTGATACTCAACCCCTCCAGAAGTGGGAAATGCAAACTAGATCACAACAAAACCCCAAAAGAAAAGAGCATTCCTGACACACTCAGAGGGACCCCTCTGTACCCACATCTGGCCCCTACGGCCCAATCACACACAGCCCGCTGCCCATGACTTTTATGGGGCTATCCTAGGCTCCCCACATGGTCATGGGATCCTGTGGCCTTCCATGGACTTCCTCTCCCTTGCCGCTCTGGCACCTATATCTTTGGGCCCCCTGAGGCCCTCCACCGTCCCACCTAGTTGGGTGCTGGATAGTGAGTCAGCACCTCCCCCTCCTCCATGGTGGTTGCTGGAATCAGGGTCCCTCCGGGCTCTTCTGTCCTGTTCTTCTGGTCTTCGTACGGAAGCTCCCGCTCCTAGTGCGGTGTAGTCTTCACCGCAGCCAGCAGCTTCTGGCTTGCAGTGCGAGGAGCTGGATCCTTCCCCGCTGGGGAACACTGCTTCCGGCCCCGTTCGCTCCATTTGGAGCTTGATGGAGACCCCTCTGGCTGGGGTTTCTGCCAGTGTCCATCCCCCTGCCTCTTTGCTGGTGGCCCGTTTTATTTCCGCTGACCGGTGATTGCCGTTGATGTCACTGGCCAGCCGCACCTGTATGAAGGCGCAGCTGATGATTTGTGCGGGCTCCTCCTGGTATTCCAGCTTTGCTGTGGGTCTCGCTGCAGGTGAGTGTTCCCTTTTACTTTTGCTTTCTCCTCCCTGTTCTTCCCCGGACTCCTGTTCCTGGGTTTCCCCGCTTGCCCTTTTGGGTCCTCCCTTTTGTCTCTCCCTGCGACACTGCTATTAAATCCCTTTTCATTCTTCTCTTCTGTAGACTAAATAAGCCCAGTTCCCTCAGCCTGTTCTCATAAGTCATGTGTCCCAACCCCTTCACCATTTTTGTTGCCTTTTCTGTACCCTCTCCAATTTGTTGACATTTGTCCTGTAGTGCGGGGCCCAAAACTGAACACAGTACTCCAGATGTGGCCTCAACAGTGCTGAATAGAGGGGATTAATCACTTCCCTTGACCTACTGGCAACACACCTACCAATGCAGCCCAGTATGCCATTAGCTTCCTTGGCAACAGGGGCACATTGCTGACTTATATTCAGTGTACTGTCCACTATAACTCCCAGGTACTTTTCTGCAGAGCTGCTGCCCAGTCAGTCAACTCCCAGCCTGTACTGGTGCATGGGACCGTTCTGTTCTAAGTGCAGGAATTTTCACTTGCCCTTGTTGAACCTCAAGAGATTTCTTTTGGCCCGATCCTCCAATTTGTCTAGGTCACTCTGAATCCTACCCCTACCGTCCAATGTATCTACTACTCCTCCCAGCTTGGTGTCATCTGAAAATATGGACTGGCTAGCAAGGAACCTGGGACTAGAAGGAGAAGCCAGAGAAATGGAGGCTGGGGCTAAGCAGGCAAAGAGAATGGCACTTGTGGGGCAAGGAACAACAGGATTGGGACAGAGCAGATGGAAGGGGATGGGGCAGAAAGGGTCAGGAGGAAACTTGCAGAAGAATATGTGCCCAGCATAGAACAGCTCTTCAGCATCTGGAATGCAGCCCAAGTTGCTTCATTTTCACCCATTCTCTGCTGTAAGCCCACTGTAAAGTGAGCATTTTATTACCCTTTAGTACTAGTTCAAGTAATGGATATCAATTAACTGTTGCTACCAGTTACTTGATTTGCTGAAGTTTCATATGGGGATATAGAGGTTCCAAATTTGCTGATGGAACAAGTCAGCATAAAATTAGTAGATAGAGGCTGTGTCTACATGTGCACTTTAACATGCAGTAGCCTATTTTACTGCATATTAAAATGTCATGTAAAAAACCATGCAATTACACTAATGCACGGTAAAATAGGCTACTGCACATTAAGTGTCACTTTAAAAAGTGCAATTTCAGTACTGTGCATTAGGGCAAACTAATGCACATTTATTTAGTACCTCATATTGGAGAGCTCCTAGACATGCGTGCAGAGCCTGCTCCGAAGCGCTGGAATTCTAGTGCATTGGAGCATACTAGATCAATGGAGTTGGAGCATGGAAAAAGACACACTTCAGCAAACACATGTGTCATGTGCATCAGCATTGCCACGCATCTCTGCGCTGACAAAAAGGCAGTGGTGCACTTTGAAATAAAAGACATCCAATGAGCTTTAGTTCAAAGTGCCCCACTGCCATTTTTTTAGCATGGGGACATGCAGTGATGCTGATACATGTGACTCACTGATCCTTTTAATTAGCTTAGCTTGCTAATTAAAGCATCTGGTGCCACATCCAGGAGCTCATGTAAAAATGCCTGGAAGTACTAAATTTAATGTACATTGGTAAAAGCACATTAATGCATGTGTAGACACTCATTTAAATCTTAATTTCTCTGCATCTCCATCTGTAAAATGGGAATAATACCACTACTGAGTGGTATTAGAGTGAGGTTGTGAGCATTAATTAATATATGTGAAGCACATACTGTGACAATGAGCAGTTTGTAAAGATATTACTTCTGTCTCCTGTCCAGAGTTGAATAAGACTTAGAGATATATACTGAACAAAGATTTACCTGTTCAGTAAGTAAGCCCCATCTTATGTATGTAACAAGGCAGTAGTCCTGCATGTGATCGTGTAATTAGGGAGTGTGCCACAATGCATATGCAGAAGGTGTCCAAATTTAGGTTACACAAGGTGTGTTTACATGAGATGCCACTGCACGGTTGTTACTGCACATTTATTTAGTACTTGCATTAGCAAGTACTAAATAAATGAGCAGTAACTGGAGTTACTGTGCAATAGTGCTGGTGAGGGTCTTTTACATGATGCTACTGTGCAATAACCTAATAATACTGTGTAGTAGTGTATTTGCACTGTCTGTGCTGTGATGCATGGCCGTGCAGTATTTTTTGGCTACTGTGCAGTCAGTGTCTTGTGTAGATGCATCTATGGACAGAGTTTTTTCTAGCAATTCGTAGGTTCTGAGTGTGTAACTTTATAACCATTATAACATTTCTTTAATATGGGCTTGTGTATATAAAGTAATTATATATTACAGTTATGGTATTCCTTATATATTTACTCTAGGCTCAAATATTAGAGAAATGTGAAACCAATGTAGAAGCAGACTCATGCTCTGCCTTTTTTCTTACTGCTACCATAACTTTAGATAATCTTCCAAACTTCTCATGAGGTGCACTTGCCTGCTAAGATTAATGGGAAAGGAGGGAATATTCACTTATTTGATTACTTGTGAAGTAGCATAGGAAAGGGTTATACATAAACAGAACACAAAAATATAAAATAATGACTAATATATTAATGGGGAAAGTGTAAATGAACATATCCTGGGAAGAAAGGAACAAATGTTTCCCTAGTAGATACAGTGATAGGATACTTCATTTGAAAATTAGTGCAAATTAATTTTCCTTGCTTTTATTTATAAAGATGCTAAATCATGGGTAAAAATATTTTTCAGCTAATGCCAAACATAATATTAAAATATTAAGACACTAGGTGCCTGAAAAAGGATTAAGTAAACATGCATCAGGATGTAATTCTAGCATAAACTATGCCTTCTTGCTAAATTTCAGTTTAAAAACAGGGCTGTCAAGAACTCAATCAAAATGATACTAGACTAAGAAACAGATTTTTCTTTTATAACACACATTCATTATCAAATTCTACTGCCTTATTTATCTTCCATCAGTTTCCCTCCTGATTATGAAGAATCACACTGATACAATCCAAATCCATCACATCCCACATGAACTAGAGAGGTACTTTTATAGTACAAAAGGGCAAAATTAACAACAATTATCATAATAAATATGCATTGTTTAGTTTACTTCTTACTATTCCAGTCTATTTCAAACCCAGAATGAGAATCTCTTTTAGCATAAGATGAATACAAAGCAAATTCTCTGGGGTCTGGAGAAAACTGAATTTCATAAGCAATACACATCTCACTGTGCATCTTGCCACTGAAAAGTCTATGACAGTTAAAGTGTGAGGAAGTTGCATGAAAGTAAACAAATCTGAAATCATTTTTGAGTTATAAAGTATTTCTTTTTCTGAAATACCACAGGCTCTGTTGTATAACTACAAATGCTGACAACTTGTTTTCAATAGGTATTGGTATGCTTCCATAGAAATTAACTAACTTTGGAAATTTTTGATAGTAATAGCAGCTATGTAGGAGATGAAAAAATACTGATGGGAAAACAATAAATCCAAAGCACTGGATATAATATTATACAAGTTGTAAGCATTTAGAGAACATTTAGCATAGTGCTTCCCAACCTTTTCCTCAGCATGACTCCATTGAAACAGTGGACATTTTTTGTGACCACAAAATGATGCAGACAAGATCAATGTCCCCTCCCTGCATGGACGGCACGGCTAGAGAGGAGTCTGTCGGGAGTGGGGGGGAGGATGCGGGCTGCCTGCTATGGGCTCAGGGCTCCCTGCCCTACTGCTCTCAATCTGAGGGCCTCCACAGCCCAGCAAGAGGGAGGGCAGCAGGGTGGGGAGCCCTGAGCCCGCAGCAGGCAGCCCACATCCACCCCCACCCCACACAGAAAACTGGGGTGCACATGCCCCCCATGCCCCTCCCCCCAGGAGTGCATGCAGTGGCAGGGAGCCAGCCCCCCTCTCACCACCCAGATAAGCCATTTGTGGCTCCATCCTGCTGCCTCTGCTGGGCCCCACATTCCTGCCCCAGCTCCAAGCCCCATGCAGTGACCCAGCTTGGCAGTGCCCCCCAGCCCCAGCCCTGCCCTATGCCCTCCCTCCCTCACTGTGGGGGTCTCAATCTGCCCTCCCCACCATAGACTTACGTGGAGGAAACTGCACAAGCTGCTTTCCACATCGCCTGGCTGCCATGTGCATGTGTGCATCCTCATGTGCATGTGGCAGCCCCTGCCTGATGGCCCTGCTCCCATTCCCCCCAGCCCCAAGCAGCTCCTTGCAGGCTGGAACTCTGTCAGCCTGTGAGGGGAATGCACCATTTCCCTTTTTTTTTTCTGTGATTTTCATCATAATTGGTCGACCCTGTTGAGTGTCTTCGCAACCTCATTTTTTTTCATTGTGACCCGAAATGGGGCATGACCCTAAGGCTGGGAACTGCTGATCTAGGAATTAACATGATCAAGGTTTACCCAGAGCTGACCCAGTGCACAGCAGTTCTTCAGAGGCATACACGCTGCCCAGCATTGTAGACACCTCTCTACAAGGCATGGTTTGACACTCTCTTGCTCCCTGAATGACCTCTCATTTTGATACCAGTAAACAGAGTCCAAGATGGGTAGGTCATAGGGAAGAATGGGCAGGATGGAGGCTCAAAGGGCTTACTGCTGAGCCTAGTTTTTGTAAGCAGAGATGTGAAAGACATTTTGTCATAGAAAATACGTTGCTAAGCCACCTTCTACATATCAGTGCATCTAAGAGTCATGTTCTACACATCCCCACATCTTCCAATCACTTTTCCAGACTATATATAGGTGTGAATGGCTGGTCTTGATCTAGTCTCTGCAGGATCAAGTCCATGATGGAAAACATTCTACCATGTAGAAGGTAGTAAAGAAAATAAAACTGTCTTGGAATTATTTAGGTTACAGTATGATAGAGGCTAAGTCCCTATCTACATGGAATCACTGGGGAACCACATGTCTTGTAGGCATCACTCAGATGGAAGATTGTCTAGGATAAAAGGTACCTGTCCTGGAACTTGTAGCAGAATTCAATTCCCACTGCAGACTTTCTCTGAGAATTTGAGGAAGTCACTTCATCCCCTTGCTGCAAAACTGGGATAATAGACAGTTTCCTATCATGCTGCTACTATGATCATCAGGCTAATTAAAGGAAAAACTAACAAAATGTCTAAATCCCTTTTGTTCCATAGGCTTTCAAAACACATAATTTTTCTATTTTTCCCCATAAAAAAGGCATGAGTAAGGAAAAAGAAAATGGAAAAAGCACAAAAAAATCCCCATTAAGTTATTTTTCCAATTTTGTTTTAAAATTCTATTTTCACATTTATTTTTTCATTAAAATCTCCACTTCTGAAAAATGTTTTTAAAAAATTAACACGCTCTACAAATTAAGGGATATCACAAAACACAATGATATTAATGAATTAATCAACTTAGTATTATTACTAACATGTATTACCAACATGTATTACCAGAGAGAATCAAGCTATTTTGAGAAGTTATTTCACTGTATAGTTTTGTTATATATCAAATAATGCACCTTACTGTACTAGCAAACTTATTAAGCTGTCCATGGTGTACACTGAAGTATTTCAGCCTCTTGAGGGTAGCAATACACAGCTTCTCTGAACATAAGAGATAACATAGAAGGTCTTGTTATGAGCTTATCCAACCACATTGACAAAGAATATGGTGCTGATACAGTCAAAAGTGGTTTTATTGATGAGGCAAATATAATAATTTACCACACTCCCCATAGAGTAGTATAAATGCATCTGCTTTGCTATTTGAACCAGTTAAACATGGCTATTGATGAGCGCTAAAGATAATAAAGTTTGATGCATCTAAGATACCAGAGACAAATCATGGCACACAGAAAGCTATCTTTTCATTCCCATTTCTATGAAGCAATTTATTCTTGCCTAGAAGCATTATTTTGCATACTACAAAGAAAATTCATGACCAGAACTGACTAATAAACAAGCCAGATGTAGGAAATGATGCCTTCCCCTGGCTATTTTCCTTCAAAAAAATCTACCACCAGAAACAAATGAGCCACTCCAATATTAAAGTGTAAAAGATACTGCAGATAATTTCAGAGAGGCAGACGGGCACACAAACTCCAAGTCATTTTGGTTGCTTTAGCTTTTATCATTGGTACAGTTCAGGAAGCAAATCTGAAGTGAGACTAAAGAATGAAAGGTCTCAAGAGATTGTTCATTCATGCTTTTATATATTTCAGCATCACTTTATTTTGTTACTATAAAGCTTACTTGGACCCAAAAGTGGAGAAAAGTTTTGTTGGGGTTTTTTTTTCTTCTTTCAACATAAGTTATTAACTTATGTTAATAAGTATTATTAACTCTGTAATTACTTATTACACTCTGTAATTACTTATTACACTCTGTAATTTATTTAGGTGAATTAAGTGCTAGCAGAAGACTGAGATGAAAACACAACAGGATGCTACTATGAACTCTCCTTTCCTGTCAGGTCTCTAACCTCATTCCTCCACCATTAACCAAAGTTTACTCCTGAATTCCACTGAGATGCTTCTTCACACCAGAATGAATCTGCTTGTTGCTAACACATTGTATAAAAGCAGTTTACAACAAAAGTATGTACACACCACAGGCTCACCTCTTATCTCTAATCTGCATCACAAAGTAGAAAATCCTTATTTCTCAGGGATTCTGTTAGGCTTCCAGTGGTCAGTGAAAGCTCTGCTATAGGTTTCCATAGGAATGGGACTTTAAAGAGATACCCAAGTCTTCTCACAACACCCCTCCTTTACCAAGACCATAATTAGTTTTTAAGCATGTGGTCAAATCCTGAGTGGTGCTGAACACCTGAAATCTCTGTTGAAGCCAACAGGAAATACAGATGCCTAGTAGGACTGTGTAAAGCTTCGGTTGCTGATTTGATTTGGCTTGATTCGGTGGTCAAATCTCTGAATCCAAATTGAATCAAGAGACCCTTTAATCCCTTTGAATGGAATCTGAACCCTCCAAATCGATACAGGGAGATTTGGCAAGATTTGATGATTCGGACATAGACACAGCTTTAAATGTTTTTTCTACATACCTCAAGGTACCAGGCAGGTTGTGAATGCTGCAATGCTGGGGTGGATGGAGCATCCCATGGGAGCCTGGGGGGCTCCCCAGTGCACTCAGCAGCAGACCCGGAAGTGGAACAGAAGCACTTCCAGTCCACTTCAGGGTCCGCCAGGAAGTGCGCAGGGGTCCCCCCTGTGCCTGCCCCACTCGGCAACTGGTGCATCCTGGGTCTGGGGGGGCACCCAGGGTCTCCCCATGGCCAATCACCGAGCCAGGGGGAACACAGAGGGCTCCCCCCCCCAACACGCTTGGCAGCAGACCTGGAAGTGAACCAGAAGTACTTCTGGTCCACTTCTGGGTCCGCCACCGAGCACACAGCCAGTGGCTCTCTGGACATGGGTTCCTTTTGGGTTAGATGCATGTGTTTGATGCATCTGTGCCTGAAAATAATGAACTAAGTTGGACAAAAGGCTAAGGTTCGGATATTTCATGACAGCTATGCACATACTTGTGTGTGCAATCAGCAAGCAAAAAGCCAGTTTCATGAGGTCAGTGTATTCTTTGTGTGCAAATAAACAATACAAAAGAGCTTTCTCATATATGTGCTCAATAGGAAGATCACTCCCTATATGTAATCTTAGGAATTTTCCAAATAGGCCACTAACCTAATTGCGAAAACATATGCTCTTAGGGTTGTAATACTAGGCCTGATAAGATGCAGTTAGTATAAACAAAGACATATTAAATATCTTGGAGTCAACAATACCCCTTGTACCAACCTAACAAGGAGCTAGTAGTTCTGATACTGTATACTCACACGTTTTCTACAAGGTAGTGCAACTTTAATTTTTGCTAAATATTTCATAGGGGCTCATAGAATGAGGTCTGAAAAGGATCTGAAGGTTCCAGCATTTTCTGGTAGTCCTATTCATACCTCTATTAGGAGCTCTTCAGGCTCCCTAAAAGCGCATACCTCCTGCAGAAAGGAGCAATGTACAAATGTGACCTGCTTTCTAATGTACATTCTCTGCAAAGGCTTTCTGAGTTTCAGGGCTAGGAGAAATCTCATTCCATAAACCAAATAGTGCCATTTACACGTGTCTTTTTATGTGACAGTCCCCCAGAATCAGGGTGGTAGGAATCATTTGACCCCAGCATCCTTTCCTGCCCATGGCAGGGGATCGGACTAGATGGATGATCTGCTTAGGTCCCTTCCAACTTTACCAACTATGAAACTACGAAATTATGAAAGCAGTGGTTAAAAGTGAATATTGTGTCATAGATTATATGAATATAGCTGAGTGGTAGTTTTCAGCAGAAGTTGAAAATACTTTTAATTTTACTGAATTGTGTGCTATCACCATGTAGGTGCATAATTTCTTTGCATATAGTGAACATCTCAGTAAAGTGGGAAGTATGTTTTTCATCCCAGCAGTAGAAGCATATCACTAGTTGGGTAAGACAAAGCTGCAATAATAAAAAAAACAACCCAAACCATCTTATTATGAAGGCATGCACAATTGAATTATATAAGTATTTATGAAAAAATCAAAATGAGACAATTCACTCATCAGATCAGTTTTAAATCATGTCAGCCAAGTAAGCTTTTCATAGCTCTGAATTCACTAATACCTCTCCCAGATCCTGCTTTTTAAAATCCAAGAAGTGATTAGTTAAGAGATGACTAGTACTCAAACCCTTGAATTATTTTCACAGTGGCTTTACAATCATGTGGTTATGGTTTTTTCCTAAGATATATAGCTGTCCAGGAAAAAGGCTATATAAAAAGAGTAGAAGCACAAGATATTTTTCACAATACTTCCATTAAAATACACCACAATGATGCAATCTATTCTGCTGCAAAAAGTAAAAATCATTTGGGAAATTTGCTAGATATATAATAAAAAATATTTACTATATACTGAGTAGTGTTGGGGACTTCGCTAAATTGTTTTTACTGGTTCCCCCACAATTAGCTTTCCCATCCCACACAATAGCTCTTCTGCATCAGGGCAAACACCTTTAAGTCTTTAAGTGCACTAGAAAACCTTATTGCTGATACTACAATTGAAGTCAGCTCAGGTAATTATGACCAACATTTTTTCTACATTTTTCTGTCTATGCATGTAGTGTAAGTTTCACATGTTTGAGCTGCTCAAGACGTTACATGTGTATTTAGGAAAAAGTCCACAGATATTTTTTGTTTACTACAGGTGACCCACAGTGACTTGAAAAAAATCTTATCTGCTAAAATTGAATATACCCAGTCACTCATGTGGTCCTGGTCTCAGACCAGGAAACAGTAGGACAAATCTATCATTGTGAATTAAATTACAGGAGCATAAAATAAGATCAGATACAAGATATGCCCTACAAATTAATTTGGAAAATCACTTTCTGTGCTGGTCACATTTGAGACTGACCTGTAAGTCTTTCCAAAGCATCAAATCCATGTTTCAGTGCAATGATATCAAGAAAGGAAACTGTCCCATCTTCAAATCTAAAGGAAAAGTAAACAAATAAGCACAGTAAACAAATCATGGAGCCACTGTACATGCCTAGAATTGAAATACCTTAACAACATGATTATAAATTTATTTAAAAGAATTTGCTGAGGACAAGATTTTTCCCAGCAGAGATCAGTCTTGAGGGCTAGGGACAGAAGTTGCATATAAACCAGTTTAAGTGATCAAAAACTGGTTTAAACCTGTAACAGAACAGATGTTAAGGGCACATAAACAAGTTTCAAAACAGCTGAAACAGGTTTAAGATAAACCTGGTTGAATACAGACTTAACTGATTTGTGTCTGTGGCAGAGCACAGGGTGTCTCTGCCACTTTAAGGGCCTGGAGCTGGCAGCCTCCAGGTGCCTGATTAGGGCAGCCATTTTGAGGCCTAGGCTGCCTATATAAACAAGGCAGTTTGGCTGCAGGAGGGCAGGCAACAGCATTGCCTGGTTGGAGGGCTGCTGAGAACACCCTGGAGGTAAGGGGGAGCTGCAAGGGGTTGGCAGGAGGCTCCTGGTCCTGGGCATGACCTGAAACTGCCCCCTACTGGGAGTGGGTGGTCTGGTGGGGCTCTCAGTGGCGCGGGAGCCCCCAGTAAATGCCAGGCCAGTGATCACCCCGGTGAAAGGCGGGTCGGGGCACCTTAACCCCTAGCTCCCACCACCGGGTGGGTAACCCTATGTTGGAGGGGCCCAGAGGGCGGACCCCGAGAGAGTGTATGGAGTACAGGGCGTGGTGCTGCGGTTGCCCCTGAGAGGATGGGGAGTAGTGGCACGGTGAGGCCCGAGGATGAGAGAGAAGGGCTAGAGAACCAGCCCGAACGGGAGAGTACCCTCGACTGGCCCATGCTGGGGCCAGGACCAGAGAGGGTCAGAAGGGGCTCAGTGTGATGGCCACATCCCCTGCTCTCCATTCTGCTAGCTGTGACCATGGACTACAAATCCCAGAGGCACTTGGAAGCAGGAAGAAGAAGTGATGAGAAACCCTGCAGAGTCCTGCTGTTGTGATTCTGGACTGCAAATCCTAGAGACCTCAGGGGCAGCAGGAAAAGAAAGTGAACACACAGTTGAGCTGTGTTCAATACATTCTCACTTCAGAGAAAGGACTATTCTTGTTCAAGCTTTTACAAATTCAGTGGCACTACCTTTTTCCCACCCATCCCCTCCTCAGCCTGACAGCCCCCCATCTCTCTCCTCCCAGGCAGAGTATGGGTTGGGGCCTGGCAATGCCCCTTCCGCTCCAGCAGGGAAGGTGGGGAAAGCCATAGAGGAATCCTTTCTTCCCTTTAGCAGTGGCTGTAAGGCATGCTCTAGCACCTCCCAGCTTCTGGCTTGAGCCATTGCAGACATGTGACTGCATTTCCTGAATCAAAAGTCTGTTCACTTGTTTGTTAGTTTAATCTCTGCAAGCTTAGACTAACCTGCAAAGACTGAATCAATTCAGCCTCAGGATTTTTGACTGTCTGTACTTGGCCTTAGTCTTATTGGTCATATTTATACCACCTCTCTGATGGGCCCAAAAACACTGCTGAGAAATAATCTCCATCTTCTCACTCCCACTTCATACGGCTCATGCCCAGCAATTAGGCTAAGCCAATAGCTCAGATGGGTACTGAGTGTATGGTCTGATACCTCGGTTAGTCTTTGTCATGGGAGAACCTGAGACCAGCACTAGGGAAGGTGCTCAAGGTACGTCTGAGCCTATTATTCCCCTAATTGCTAGCTGCCATGACAGGAAGTAGGTAAAGCTTGTTTCTAAGCAGTAGCCCCTGACTCAGAGAGAGGCAATGAATGCATGACCACAGAATCATAGAAATCACAGACCATCAAAAAGTCAGGCTTGAAGGGACCTCAGGAGGTCATCTAATCCAATTCCCTTCTCAGTGAAGGATCATCCCTATAAGAACCATCGTAAACTAGTGATAGTTTGGTGATGATACAGTATTTAGTGGAATTTAGCAGATTCACTGGAATCAGACAGGGGCCATGATGTGAGTGCTTCTGTTATGCCTGTTATGGTAGTTGGAGCTCCAAATATGGTACCAATGCACAAATGCTTCAACTTTAAGAAAGCAGACTGGACAGGCTTTTCTGAACACCTTGACAAAAAGGTGACACACATCAAACCAGTCTTAGATAACTATGACCTTTTTGTGAATCCACTGAGCAAAACCTCCAAGAAGTATATACCAGGATTTACTCCCATGCTAGCAGCTAAATAGAAAAAATACCAGCAAATGTTTCTAATAGATCCTCTCTCAGAAGACACTATTGTGACAGGGACAGCCCGTACTAACAAGCTCCAAGAAGAAAGGCAATGGAAATGGAAATAATTGATCAAAGGAACAGATACTACCCACACTAGCAGGAAAGCATGCTTAACAACCATTTGCAAGCTGAGTACCGACCTGAAGAAAGTACAGCAATATCACAACATCATAGCCACCCAGGTAGTTCACCAGCTTCTACTCAACTGTAAAGATCTGAACAGCCTAAAATATGGTTAGACAGCAAACTGATCCAGAGGAAAATCAATTTAGCATGTCACCTACAATAGATTAACTTGATGCAGGAATAAATCACTTGAAGAATGGCAAAGCAGCTGGACTCAATGGCAGATCAAGATATGATCTTGATCTGGACTTGATGGAGTCCAGATCAAGATCTGGACTCTTGATCTGTCATCGAGTCCAGATCTGATCTGGACTTGATAGCAGATCAAGCACTTTAGATCCTCAACAAAGTTATATGTATTACATCTTTTTAACAATTGCTTATCAACCTTTAGAATCTCTACAGTATGGCAACTCTCCTGTGTAATACTCTATTAAATCCAGGGAAAGATGCCTCTGGCCCAGAGAACTTTAGGCTGTGTCACTTCTGTGCTTTCTTTATAAACTTTACAAATGCCTTATTCTCAATTGTCTTTCACCTCATATCGAACAACATCTAGTACCAGAACAAGCCAGATTCAGACCAGGCAGGTCCTCCTCTATCACCCAGCATATAGAAGATGGATTCAAGAAAGGGATGATAACAGGTGTGTCTGTAGACCTATCAGTGGCATATGACAGACAACCACCAAAACATGCTTGCTAAATTCTACAATATGACATATGACTACCACCTAGCACAGGTCATCCAATCTCATTTGGAGACCAGGCATTTTTACGTAGAACTGTGAAAGAAATGGAGCTACTGGAGATGACAACAAAATGGCCTCTCACTTGGTGGCATGATAGCACCAATCCTTTTTAACATATACCAATACCCAACTCATACAGAGTAATATGAGGAGTGTCATATATGCTAATGATCATGTTGCAAGAGAAGGACTTCACCATTGTTGAGAACAGGCTAACATTGCACTGAGCAACCTCTCAGATTACTACAATAAGAATAAGATTCCTACCAACCCAACCACAACCCAGATCATAGCTTTTCACCTAAACCATGGAGAAGTCAAGTGGAAATTAAACATCACCTGGGATGGAATCCCACTGACCAATCAACTGAACCCTATGTACTTGGATGTTACAGTGGACTGAACACTTACCTTCAAAGCACATATAGAGAAGATGAAAGGGAAAGTCAGCACCTGCAACAATATATTTTGAAAGCTGGTCACCTCAAAGTGGGCAGTGAATCCAGCTATAATATGAACACTGGTATTACCTTGTTTTACTCCACTGCAGAATATGCATGTCCACTATGGGAACAATCACTTCATGGCAAGAAGCTAGGCCCAGTTCTAAATGACAGCTGTCATAGGATGTCTAAAGCTAACACTGAAGGACAGCCTGTACTTACTGGATGGCACTGCACCACCTCATATCAGAAGAAAGGTAGTGAGCCATAAAGAAAGATCAAGGCAGATGGAATACCCCAGGAATGCACTTTATGGTCACATGTGAAAGAGTTTTGTGACCAGTGTTGCACTGTTGGACATGATGGCTAACAGGGCACAACTGAGGTTATGGAAGGAAAGGCTATGCACACTCAGGTGATCTGAAATGGACCTGGAGACCCAGGAAGACCTTCTCAGAGAGGCTGACCTAGACTGGCCAACATGGTAATGCCTGAACCACCTGTGCATGCAAACTGGAAGATCAAAAACAAACAGGATCAAATGGGGCTACTCTAATGACATGAATATATGCAAGTGCAATGAACTGCAGACTAAAAAGCACCTGCTTGTTTGCTGACTCCTTGGTGAGTCCTATGTGAAGACGGACCTCACAGCAGCAATGGAAAGTTATTGCTTGTGCACAATTCAGGAAAATCATCTATTTTAATGACATGGAAACGAAAAGAAGAAAAAGGGGTAGATGAGTGCCATGGGGCCAGTTTGAAGGCTGGATTCTGCAGGTGGGGTTGGTTTATGTGGTTAGTGGTTGGTGTGTAGATCTGATGTGCAGGTCAGGCCAGCATGCCAGGTTGCCCCTATGGATTAACCCAGTCCATAGGGGCAACCTTGCATGCTGGCTTGCCCTGCACATCAGATCTAACTACTGGCTGTGACTGTGCACCAGATCTGGC
This sequence comes from Alligator sinensis, assembly GCF_000455745.1. Classification (NCBI taxonomy): domain Eukaryota; kingdom Metazoa; phylum Chordata; order Crocodylia; family Alligatoridae; genus Alligator; species Alligator sinensis. The sequence goes on along the minus strand of NW_005842272.1, from coordinate 899,072 downwards.
CATGGCCCACCCCTGCACACTGGCACACAGGGCCATGTTATCCAGTCCACAGGGCTCCTCACAGGTCTGGAAATTTAGTGGCAGGGAATGGTGGAGACCTTAATTGCCTCAACAATTAATGCTGCCATGGTGACCCTACAGCCAAATTTCTGGTCCTATGAGGAGCCCCACAGGGTGGATGACATGGCTAACCTATTATTAAAAACAGTGGTAGCAACTCTCATATACAACTACTAGGCCTAATGTTTGAAACATCAAAAATATCCTTTTATGTGCTATAGGTAAAGCCAAATGAAGAGGGCATGGTCACTATTTTGACATGGCAAGAACAGGAAGTAGTAAAATACACTCAAGAGAACCAGGGAAGAGGACCATGCTCCAAATCCTTTCCACTACAGAGGAGGGTATAACCCCCCGTGGTTCATACCAATCTGAACATGGGGTAAAAGTCCTTCCTGATCTCAAATGGGGCAATCATTCTGACCTGAAGACAAGGCGCAAGAGCCTCTGGGTTTAAGTCCCAACAGAAGCATCTGCATGCCCTAGTCAAAATGCACAGCTTTGGCTGTGGCCAATACCCTATGCTTCTGAGAGAGGCAAAAAAAAGTCCGGATGCCATATTCTGCAAGCTAGTTTTTCACATCAACTGTGTGTTTATGCAAGGCGAGGGTAAAAGACCCTGTATATCTGCTTAACTCCTACCCCAAAGAAGTGATTCAGCAGCACTGATAAAACTTTCACTTCCCAAAAATACAGCCAGTGCCACAGAGCAGACTAGTAACGAATTCCTTTCCTTCTTTGAAGCAAGCAAGAAAATATAATCAAGATTCCATCCTTGTATGCATTCTAAAAATGAAATATTAGTAAACCATAAAATGGAGTTCATTAGACATGCCAAGAGGGAAGGTCAAGAATGTCTGTTCTCGCTGTCTGGTAACAAAAGGAGACAACCAACAAAACTGAAAGGGAACAAATTCAAAACTAAGTAAATACTTTTTCCCACAACATGTAATAACACTGTAGAAGTTCTAGCCATAGGATTTGTTCAGGGCAAGAATTTAGCAAGATTCTGGGAAGTATTGGATGTTTATGTTGATTATTCAGAGGAATAATTGTTAATGATAACAACAAGTATATTGGACAGGAGATAAAACCTCATGCTTCAGGGTATCAACCTTTGAAAAGTCATACTCCCACTGGAGACAAGTCATCCCTCAGGCAGACAGCCACTGGTTGCTGTGTTTGCAAGAAGCCAGGTTTGCCCCAAATACAGCAGTCATGCTTTCTGGAAAGCTAATCATTTTTGTTGAACTCCCCTGGACTCTATCCAATTTGTTCACCCTTTCTTGAAGTGCGGTGCCTAAAACTGGATACAGTACTCCAGGTGAGGCCTTACCAGCGCTGAAAAATGTAGGACTCAGTTCCTGTGACCTTGAATATGACATTTTTGTAATACATCTTAGTATGCTATTATCTTTTTTTGTAACAATATTATATTGTTGACTCATTCAGCTTGCACAGTAATCCAATATAATACCCAGACCCTTTGTTACAGTACTGCAGCCTAGCCAGTCATTTTATTTATGTATATTTGATTGTAACTTCCTCCATGTAATACTTTGCATTTGTCCTTATTGCATTTCATCCTCATTTTCATTAACCATTTTTCCAGCTGATCAAGTTAATTGTAAATCTTTATCCTGTCTGCTAAGGTGCCTGCTACCCTACCCTATCTGATGTTTTCCCAAACTAAGTGTGCACTCAGTTTCAGACTCCAATGTTGGATGCCACTGGCCGTCGGGCAGCCCCCCTGGTGAAAACCTCACTTGATACCTCCTCTCCCAATTTGAAACCCAGCGTTAATGACCATTCTTTGAGTATGATTATCCAACCAGTTATGGACCCATCTTATAGTAGATTTATCTATGCTATACTGCTTTATCTAGGCTATACTTCCTTAGCTTACTTACAAGAATATTGTGGGAAACAGTACCAGAAGCCTTTCTGAAATTGAGTTATATCACCCCTTCCACAAAGCCCATCATCTCGTCATAGAAGGAAATCACTTTGATTAGGCATGTGTAGTTTGTATAACTTCTTTATTGCCTGCTTTCTTATTAAATATATCATGTTTAAAATACAGGGAAAATGTTTTAATTGCCACAATCAAAGATGTACCATTAAAAAGGCAATATAAGGTTTTAAAAGATATCTGACAAACTATGTATTTTTAAGTAAAAGAAATCGTAATAGAATGGCATTGTAGTTCTCACACTTCTCCAGAAACATTCGTAGAATTTTTTTAACTTATCTTTTTTTCCACTTTTCCACAGCTATCAACGAATTTGAACAATGCAAGTGACACTGACAGGAGAAACACATGACAAATATATAATACTTCAAAAAGACATTCAGTGTAGCCCCAGATTAAAGACTAATGTAGAAGATTAGTGAGTACTGTCTGGATAGTAAAGTGCTCAATTGAGTAAAATAATTGTCTGGATAAAAAGCCAGAGAATGGTAGTAAATAATTGCAGATTAAGTGGGAGGAGATAAGTGGTGGATTGCCACAGGCTAACAGATTTTTAAGGCCAGAAGGTCAATCATCATCTAGACTGACAACACTGATTGAAGAACCTCATTCAGTATTTTTTTTTAATCAAACCTAATAACACTTAAAACTTAAGTTTTTAGTTTTTTTCATGAAGAGCCAATGGCAAGTCTTGTTTGTAACAGTGGCAGAAAAAAAGAAGTTACCCCCCGGTAATTGGAGTTCTTTGGGATGGTCCAAATGCATATGCACCACAGCACTCAAACTTGGAGTCTCTTTGCTTTACCATTACCCAAACAATATGCCATAGCTTCACCTCTCCTTGTGCTCTGCATAGAAGGATAAAGGATGGATGGCGCAGGAGATTGTTCCCTGCTTCTGGGAATTGCCTGGTGCCAGGGCGAGCTCTGCCCCCAGAGCTCACCCTGCAAGGGACAACGTCCCCCTGCCCCAGCAGTAGGGAGCTCCCAGCCCCCACTTGGTCTGCAGTCCCACATACTGTACATTCAACTGTTCTCTGAGCTGCAAAAGAGCAGCACAGGGTCACCAGAGGTAAAAAAAAATACCCAGGGGTAAAAACTACCCCACACAAAATAAAAGCAGAGTGGCACATGTGGCAGCAGTGCACACCACTCAAACCACAGCCTGGCTGCCCGGAGCTATGCTCCGACTGTCAGCCAGCCTCCAAGTGGCAGGATTATTGCTGCTGCAGCCCCAGGAACCCCTCACAGCCCCAGGAAGCCCTCATGACCCCAGGTAAGAATGCTGGGGTCAGCCCAGTGCTGGCTGCAGCCTCCCCTTCCCCACCTGTGGTAACCTGCTGCATGCCAGAGGGTGCTTGGCACAGGTGTTCCCCAGGGAAAACTAGTGGAGCCACAAGGTGTGTCACCACTAGTTGTGCCTGCGGAATCAAATGTCCATGCCCCTGTGGACATGGCGAAGATGTCCAGATAGAGACTGATCTCTCTCCAGTGGCAGGGGAAGGCTGAGGGCCCATTATGAAAAAGGCAACCATATAAAACAGACAGAAGCCCTGCAGCCATTGTATTATATTGACAGAAATCTAGCTGGGAGCACTAGTGGCCCCAGATGGTCCTGTTTTAGTGTCTCTGGGCTCTTGAGACAGATCCATGAATTAAGTGCAATTGTGCTAGATGTCAGAGCAGGGAATCTAACAAGTTAGTATTTAAAGGTGAAGGCCAAGGCTGCAGGCCCAATACTAGAACCATGTGCAGGATGATAGGGCGAATAGGGCTGGTTGTGGAAGTATTGTATTGGTAGTACCACCCTTTCTGCAGAGTATAGCTGAGAACTCATCATTACACATCGTGGAACTGGGACTAGCGACCTGGATCAAGGATAAAAAGAAGTCCTTTTTTAAATACATAGGGGGTAAAAAGAAGGTACTGGGTAACATAGGGTCTCTGCAGGATACACTAGGAAATCTGGTGGTCACACCAGACAACAAAGTTAACCTCTTTAACAGTTTCTTTGTCTCCATCTTTTGAGCAGGGACCAGGGGGCATCCCTCCCACTGGGATCCCTGATGGACCCAGGGGAGGTGCTGCCAGGCCCAGGGTCAGTGAGGACCTAGTCGGGGAACTTCTGGTGGGTCTAGACGTGTTCAAGTCAGCAGGTCCTGATGATCTCCACCCCAGAGTGCTGAGGGAATTAGCAGAGGTCATTGTGGCCTCTGCCCGGAGCAGCTTTACGAGCACTCGTGGTGCTCTGGCGAGGTGCCAGAGGACTGGAAAAGGGCCAATATGGTCCCTATTTTCAAAAAAGGGAGGAAGGAGGACCCAGGAAACTACAGGCCCGTTAGTCTTACCTCGGTCCTGGGGAAGCTCTTTGAGAAAATTATCCAGGAGTACATCTGCGAGGGACCAGCAGGGGAGATCATGCTTAGGGGCAACCAACATGAGTTCATTCGAGGCAGGTCCTGTCAAAGCAACCTGGTAGCCTTCTACGACCAGGTCACAAAATCCTTAGACACAGGTGTCACGGTGGACGTAGTCTTTCTGGACTTTAGGAAGGCCTTCAACACTGTCTCTCACCCCATTCTCATTAAGAAATTAGGCGACTGTGGTGCTGAAGTCTACATAGTCAGATGGGTCGCAAATTAGCTGGAGGGCCACACCCAGAGAGTGGTGGTGGATGGGTCTTTTTCAACCTGGAGGGATGTGTGCAGTGGGGTCCCCCAGGACTTGGTCCTCAGACCTGCACTGTTCAACATCTTCATCAGCGACTTGGATGAGGGGGTGAAAAGCACCTTGTTCAAATTCGCAGATGACACTAAGATGTGGGGAGAAGTGGGCACGCTGCAGGAGAGGGACAGGCTGCAACTAGATCTAAACAAGTTACCGGGGTGGGTGGATGAGAACAGGATGGGATTCAATACTGACAAGTGCAAGGTATTGCACCTGGGGAGGAAAAACCAGCAGCATACCTACAGGCTGGGGAGCTCCCTTCTCATCAGCACAGAGGCAGAAAAGGATCTTGGTGTCATTATTGATTCCAAAATGAACATGGGCCACCAATGTGTGGATGCAGTCAGCAAGGCTAACCGCACCTTGTCATCCATCCATAGATGCATCACGAGCAGGTTCAAGGAGGTGATCCTCCCTCTCTATGAGATACTGGTCAGGCTGCAGTTGGAGTAGTGCATACAGTTCTGGGTGCCACACTTCAGGAGGGATGTGGACAATATGGAGAGGGTCCAGAGGAGAGACACTCGCATGATCAGGGGGCAGCAAATCAGGCCGTACGAGCGGAGGCTATGGGACCTGAACCTGTTCAGCCTCCACAAGAGAAGGCTCAGAGGGGATTCTGGTGGCCATTTACAAACTGGCTAAGGGGGACCAGCAGGCTATGGGAGAGTCCCTGTTCCCCCAAGCACTACCGGGGGGTAATGAGGAATAATGGAGATAAGTTGACCAAGAGTAGATTCAGACTAGATATCAGGAGGCACTATTTCACAGTCAAGGCAACTAGGATCTGGAACCAACTTCCAAGGGAAGTGGTACTTGCTCCTACCCTGGGGGTCTTCAAAAGGAGGCTAGATAATCTAGCCGGGATCATTTGACCCCAGCATTCTTTCTTGCCTGTGGCAGGGGGTCAGACTTGATGATCTGCTCAGGTCCTTTCCAATCCTACCAACTATGAAACAGGGATCATGCCAAGGATTGCCATTTACTCTGCCTGGGAGAAAGCCAAGACCAGGGATCCCAAAGTTAGAGTGGAAATGATCACAGGAGTTAACTGACTAATCTTGTACAGAGGGATGATCAAGGAATGCCAGAGGTATGTATACCCAGATTTCTTTGGATCTGACTGAGGACAAGACATGAAGCCAGATAACTGTGCTGGAACACTGGTGCGAAATCTCTATAAGGTTCACTGGCAACTGTATTGGGCCAGAAAGTCTCAGAGGGTTTACAGGCTTCAATGGCATCCTCACAGGCCTGGAGAGCACAAAGTGATAGCAAATTCAGATCTCCCTTGTGCAAACCAAACTGTTGAAAGTCCCACCAGAGGTAAGGACATATGCAGTCTTGCTGATGAAATGGTACTGAAAAGCACATAGTTTTGAGCCATATCTTGAGACCCAGAAAGACTCAATGTCTGTTCTCATTCTCCTTTCTGGTGATGGTTGTAAAAATGTAAATGTATGTTGAGAGTTTCCTGGAGACATGGGATCCTATGAGTTAATATAGGTCCTTAGAGTGTCTATATTGGCACAGGTAGACATGGCACTATCAAAGGATTGACTTGTCTTAAATCCCAGTATTGGGGGAGAAGGTTGGTTTGGCTGTTTAATAAAACAGGTACAGGAATAGAGAGATCGAAGAAGAGGCAAAACCTCACCAAATTACTTTGAGCCTGTGTTGTACACCTCAAATAACCAAGCCATAGTGTCTTTCATTGTTAGCCATGGCAGTGAGAAGACCTGGAAAGCAGGAAGTGCACGCTTCTCTTTATCCTATTGGCACTGAGCAGAAGACGAGGGCAGTGCATATGGGCACTGTTCAGGCAAAATGTCTCCAAGTCCAAGGCCTATGGCAGTTGCACACCCAACTTTAGGATGTGTGTACTTACAACTGCTTGAATGCTGTATGCTGATGACCTGAAAAGGGGGCCACACATGGAGAACACATATTGCTTATGACTAGAAACAGGAGTGCACCAGTGCACAAACAGATTATTATTAGTACCAAGGAACTGCAGAAAAAAAGTGAGTGCAGAAACAGGGTGATTTTGAAAATATACACAGGAAAGTACTAAAGATTTAGCTGAAGCTGAAAGAAATGGCACAGTGGGTTAAGTCCCAGATAGCCACAGAGTAGAGGCTGAAGAAAGGATCAGTGAGAGCAAGATGACAGAAATATACTATATTCAGCTCATTAGCCAGCCATAGCAAATACAACACTAGGAATGTGTCAATATTAAAGAAACAGAGCAGAAATGCTGTAATGGTACAAAATGCCTAGGAGCAATCCAGGAGCACCCTATTAGCTGGAACAACAAACCATTAGAAAAGGTAATAAAGAGGGCGAAGATGCTAAAAAAAGGCCTCAGAGTCAAACTAGAATGAAAGAGAAGTTAAAACAATTACAGGGACATTCATTAAGCAGGATTTATCAAGCAGGAGACTGCAGTATATCAAATTCTTAGCAACTTACATATATAAAGGCTACAGTCTTTTAGAGTATAAAAAGGTATATGATTGAGTGCATATGGATTTAGGAATATTTTCCTTCTCAGAAAAGTTAAAAAAACCAACCATAACTGTTTAAAGAAAAACATTATTTTGCTATAAAGATAAGACAAATCAAGGCAACAGCCTATATAATCTGTGTTGTTTTGACAGCAGCTAGCTAAACACTTTGTTTCTTATTCATTCTTTTTATAAAAATATTATTACAGGTTTTATTTCAAAGACAGAAAACTATAAATTTGTTTCTTCCCTCAACAATATATCTGAATCAAGGGCTCACTACCAAGGCCCTTCTCTTTTCCTTTGTTCTTGACTCAGATGAATAAATCCAAAAAACATAGCAGCCTCATCAGGTGACTGAAAATGGATGTGCAAATACTACAGAGATGAAGTCATTATAACGTGATGATATATTAAATCAAACTCACAGGCCAAGGTATGGAGAAAGAGGAGGGACTCCATATATATTATAAGTGTAGCATACAATATCATTTGCAATGCACCTTTCGTATTTTATGGACAAGATCCTATACTACCTATTAGGCATAGAACTATAGAAAATTAGGGTTGGAAGGGACCTCAGGAAGTCATCTAGTCCAACCCCCTGCTCAGAGCAGGACCATCCCCAGCTAAATCATCCCAGCCAAGGCTTTGTCTTGCCAGGTCTTAAAAACCTCCATGGATGGAGATTCCACAACTTCTCTGGGTAACCTGGTCAAGTGCTTTACTACTCTCCTAGTGAGAAAATTATTCCTAATATCTAACCAAAACTTCCTTTGCTGCAACTTGAGACCATTGCTCCTTGTTCTGTCATCTGCCAACGCTGAAAACAGTCTAACTCCATCCTCTTTGGAACCACCCTCAGATAGTTGAAGTCTGCTATTAAATCCCCTCAGTCCTCTCTTCTGTAGACTAAATAAGGCCAGTTCCCTCAGCCTCTCCTCAGAAGTCAAGTGCTCCAACCCCCTCATAATTTTTGTTGCACTCTGCTGGACTCTCTCCAATTTGTCTATATCCTTTCTGTCATGGGGGGCCCAAAACTGAATACAGTAATTCACATGTGGCCTCACCAATGCTGAATAGAGGGGAATAATCACTTCCCTTGATCTGCTGGCAACATACCTACCAATGCAGCTCAGTATGCCATTAGCCTTCTTGGCAACAAGGGCACACTGCTGGCTCATATTCAGTTTATTGTCCACTGTAACCCCCAGGTTCTTTCCTGCAGAGCTGCTGCCCAGCCAGTCAGCCCCCAGCCTGTACTGGTGTATAAAATTGTTCCATCCTAAGCGCAGAACTTTGCATTTGGCCTTGTTGACCCTCATGAGATTTCTTTTGGCCCAATCCTCCGATTTGTCTAGGTCACTCTGAATCTTAGCCCTACCCTCCAGTATATCTCCCTGACTTACTACTCTTCCCAGCTTGGTGAGGGTGCAATCTATGCTGTCTTCCAGGTCATTGATGGAGGCATTGAACAAAACCGGTCCCAGGACCGACCCCTGGGGCACTCCACTTGATACCAGCTGCCAACTAGACATCAAATTATTGATTACTACCCTCTGAGCTCGATGCCGGATGTATCCAAGCATGTGGATTGGTATAATATTTATACCACTATTAAACTGTATCACTATAAACTGTTCTAATATGTCTTATAGGTGTGAACAAACATAGAAAGGGGTAAACAAGTATCATTTTAAAACATTTTCCATTCAAGTTTACAGTTAGTGCGTTCAGCTCATTTATATCAGTATATGAGTAAACAGATGTAACAGTTCAGTGAGAAAAGCTAATGTGCATTTCTGAGCAGCAAACCCCACTTTAAAGTGGTCTGGTCATAGCGTACCTGATAAAGAATAATCCTATTCTACCCTGTTTAAGTCCCTGAAAAACTGTTAATACCCAAAGGTGAGTAAATGCCTTCCGTCTTCACTGCCTTTTGTTACTAACTCCCAGAAGCACAACAGGACAGATCTGTGACAGCTGTGGTGGTGGCTATTTTTGTACCTTTGCCAAAGACAGTATGTAGGGATGCTGCCCTTATTCTCCACTTCTCAGTTATGGTACTGCTTAGTTGTAAGGTAGGATAGGATCAAACTTAGTTAAATAAGTGTATCAGAATCTAGCCTACCTTTTTATATCCTTACCAACTTAATTTAGTTTTCACTTTACTTTGTTTACTACATTTATGTCCTTTAATAAACACAGACTATTTTTACTCATTATTCCTAGACTTTGTTTATTATTTGTCTTCCTGCTCAGATGATTATCATGCACATCTTCATTATTTACTAAACCCCAATATATACAATTTCAAAGAAAATGTAGTCTTCCCACTGTTCAGCTTTTGAGCTTAGCCTGTACCCTTATCTTCTGAGGAATTTACAGAATGCTTGTAAAAATTCTATTATTTGCTGAATGAAGCCTTAAATACCTTGCAGTGCTGGATTTAGGCTTAAAATACTTAAGCAACAGTTTCCTCACAAAATGAAGGGCCTCTAAGAAGAAAAAAAACTGGACATTTTCATTCTAATATGACAAAAATATACATATATGTGGCTCCACAGTTAATACGTTTGTAAATTTGTGAAGAAAACACTAATCCATCTTAAAATTTCATGAAAATCAATTTTTGTGGATTTCGTGGATTACAGCCTAGGGTCTCAGCATGTCATATTCCAGCACTGATACCTTGGCATTTTTAATTTAATATTAAAACAAACCATAGTGCTATGAGGTGTACTTACCCTTCTTCTTGGACATAGGGAACTCTCTTCCAGAATATTTAACAGATTTTAAGAGCAAGAGCAAATAAATGCCTTGCATTACAATACATTTAGTTCAATGGTTACTTTACATTTGATGCTTCATATAAAGTGTTTCCCATTCAATGGTAGTTTCATTGATAGAATAATGGCTTAAGATAAACTTCATTTGAATGCTAGTCTAACAATCATTTCCTGAAGTAGTAGAGTCTTTGCAGCAGAAAAGGTAAATGCATTCCTGACTGTACAGAGATGCAGTGTGTCAGTGCAGTGTGTCAACTCAAGAAATGATAGGCTTACCTCCCTGATCTCTTCTTACTACAATTGAGCTCATTTAATCCCTGTCTAGATGAGACCCTCCATTACTTAATTATGTGCATTTAGAAAACGCTGTATCATTTCTAGTTATCTAGCTAACTGGTTACAAAATTAAATACATACTAAAAAAGATCGAAGCCCATCTAAATGCACTGGTTATAAAGTTGACACTCTTAAGGGAGTTGGTGCATTTCTCCCAAATCTGTGTTCTATGGACTTGCATTCTGAGGTCCTGTGCAATAGGTATTTATATTCCCATTAATATATACCTCAAAAGCAGTTGTAGCAGAGGTCATTGACTTGCAAATAATTCTTCAAGCAATCTGCATTATAATCCTTCATCTCTATGCTGTTTAAACAGAATGGTTGGAGATGTTTCCTCTGACAGCTCTATTCCAAGGGGAATATTTAATAGGGGATAGCTCACTCCAGAGATACCCAGTTCAGTGCTCTCCCTCTATAGCATCCAATTCTGACAGTCAGAGACAAAATACTGGGCTAGATGGACCACAGGTCTGACCTAGTATGGCACTTCTTATGTCTTATGCTTTCTCTTACCTGTGGAGAAACCTAGTTGTTTGACATATCATCTACTCTGGAAGGTTTTAACAGTCTGTTAAAAAAGCTTTAGTATAAATTACACAATATATACAGATCATGAGGCAGGTGCAGGAAATAGATATAAATACACACATATTCTGGTCAACTTTCCTTATTTTAGGTTAAAAAAAAATCTCATTTTAAAGATAATATCATCTTTAAACTTTAGCAGATTAAAGATATGCATAAAAATAGGCTGGAGCAGCCTGGAAACCTACAGAGTTAAAGGAGTTGCAGGTTTCAGCTAGGCTTCCAGTTTAATAGTTTTATCTTCCCTTTGAATGAAAAGCCTAAGCAACTAGACAGCACCTTAGCACTATGGTGCATTTTCCCTCCCTCAGACTCACTTAACAGCCAGGCTTTCTGCTAATGGTAAAATCTGGACTGAAGAAATGAAAACAAACTATAATACCACCTCTAAATGAAGGAACTATTTTCAACACAAGATTTTAAAGTTGAAATCTCTTTTGCTGAAATTTTTGATAAATAAAAACTGATGGAACTTCTAGCTTCAGTTCCCCTTCTAAATAGTAGGCTGTTGCAGACAAACCAAAACACTTCAGCTTGCACCCTTTCTACCAAGGGTACCACTTAAAGAAAAAGCAGTCTCTTTAGTTCGCTAGCAAACTTTACTTTCAGTGAAAAGCCCCTTCTGCAGTAGCCTCCTGGGGCACGTCCAGATGAGTGTGCATATGCAGACTGCAGCACTACAGTTCCATCTGTGGTGCTGCAAACCACACGTGCCACACATGATGGCATTCAATGAACTGCTAATTTGTAACACGGTAGGTTTTTTTGACACCAGGAGATCCTGGTTGTTGAAAAAACTCATGGCAGAAAAAAGTGAGATGGCACACATGGTGGCACCTGAAACTGCCAGGCTCTGCGCACCCAGATCGCCACCACTGCAGCCCCGGGAAGCCCCCAGGACCCAAGTAAGGCTCATTATATCAGTATATACCCAGATCACCACCACTGCAGTCCAGGTGCTGGCCTCAGCCTCCCCTACTCCACCCAGGGCAACTTGATTGCATGGATGTTCCCCGGGGACAAGCAGCAGCAGCACAATTATGTGCCGCTGCTATTTGTGCCGACAGAAATGCATATACGCGCTCATCTGGGCATGCCCCTGCAGTTGGTTCCCTGCAAAGAAGGCTAGTTTTCCTTTTGATTACTACTTGCATTTGGCTGTTGCCAAACAGGAAGCTGACCCTTCTAGGAGGTTAAAGCTCAGACTCATTTTAGTTAGGGCCTGGTCAGGTCCTGGATCCACATGACAAGATAACATACCTGGTGGGGTTTATAAGAGCAGCCTGAGTTAATAAAAGAGCTTAGGGACTTTGCCACCAGATGGGTTTGACTTTGGAAGGGAGTTCGTAACATTTCCATTAGTAATTGACAAGGTCAAGAAAAATGCAACTCAGTTTCTATTGTATTGCAGAATTAATGCACGCCTAAAAGAATGAAAATAGTAAAAACTTGGTTATGGGCCAAATCCTGCTCTTTTTTACATCTAGGTAACACTAAGACAACCCCACTTAGATCATGAGAAGCAACTGTCCCTTATCCCTAAGTAAAAGGAATTAAAGGAAGTAAAAATGAATCTGATGTAAAGAGAAAGCCTATTTCTTGCATAAATTGCTTTTCGTTTTATATACAGTCCCTTTTCAGAGTAGATCTGCACTTTGAAGGGAGATATGACACAAGTTTCTTTCACCTTTTCAATTAATTTTATTTTCCTCCAATTATAAATGCATAACCATATAGAGTAGGTACAAGAAGGATGTTTGCTTACTCCACTACTTTTTAATTTATTCTTGAATGATCTTAAACAGGTCCCAATGAGGAATCAGTCCCATGCACCCACAATACTGAATGACCCTCTCCTTTTCTTGCTTTATGTAGATGATGCATTATTAATGTCATAATCCCAAATTGATCGCCACAGATTATCAGATGTTTTTCAGTATTATTGCATCTCAAATAGCTTGGAAATCAACACAGCTAAATCCAAGGTACTGTTTATCAGAAATAAAAGGAAAAAACAATTTGTTTTTTACAGAAAATATCTTGGAATATATAATTTAACAAAAATCTGAGCTGGAATAAACACATTGAAAGTGTAAGCACTATAGTAAAACAAGACTTGGGCAGAGTTTTATCCCAAGACGGGCAGAAGAATTCTGGCAGCAATGAAGGCCTATTGATGTAAGATAGAGACTATTTTTTGTACGGAGCTGAACTGTGGTGTGCTGGCCCCGTGGGCCACTCAAAAATAGAAAAGATCTCTAATTACTTTTTAAGGTGGCTTTTATCTCTACCTGCTTCTATGATGGAAAAGGGGTTCATGTACTCTGAAGTGGGACTGATAAATGTGAGCTCAACTATTGGGTGAAAATTAGAATTTTTAATGCCTACAGGACACCCTGAGACAGTGACTCCCAACCTTTTTTAGATTCAAGGCATCCCTTCATGGGACCCTCTGGAAAATGTCAGCTTTTAATGTTTACCTTCTTATTATAGAAAAGTAATACAGCAATTCTTCTGTTGCAAAGAATTCAGAAAACCCATGACAGGTCAGAATGTTTTTAAGGCTATGGAATCCTATTTTGAAATATCTGGGTTTATCTTGTGAATCATGTTTGTACGCCTAACATTTTGCTAACATTTTGTGTCACCCCACAGCACCCTGAAGGAATGTGAAGGCATCCCTGGTTGCTATGGCCCCCTGCTTGAGAAACACTGCTCTAAGAAAAGTAATTTAGAAGCCCCTGCTTTTCCGAATTTACCCTTGTTTGGATGGTTAAATAATATCTATATTTTCCTCCAGACAAATGGTTTGCAAAATGTTCTGAGAGTCACTGATCCAACATTAAACATGTCAGTATATACACAAATATGTTGACAAAGAGACTCTCTTGAACTTCCCTTTCCTTGAGATTAGTAAAGCATTCCTTTGGCCTTGAAATGTACCTATCTGCGGTACAAAACTACAAACAACAAGAGGACATTACTAGACTGATTCACCTTAATGAGATCTGCAGGTGTCATGGGCATGTGTTGTTGGATCCCATATTCTGACAGAATATGTCCTTATAGGACAGATGAGATAGGTAACTTACATAACTCTTCATGGTCTTCATTCTTTGAAAAAATAAGAGGAAAATGGATCTCTCTGTTAATGGACAATTTCAAATACTGGACAAATGAAGAAAAAAGAACTGGCTTCTCTCTAACAATGTGGCGCCTGTCATATACTCTTTAGGTGTATTTGCATTCCTTGCACAAATAAAAAAGACCAAAATCAAGTAGAATTCTCCTGTTTTATTTTACTGTCCACTGCTTCATCTGATCTTTTTTTGTATCCTCATATATTATGTCCTTTTTTAATTCCGTGTAAACTAGAATGGATAATCTTATTGTATGCTTTCATAATTATAAATCATATACATGTTGTTACATTATAATTGTTCATTTTATTGTACTGTTTTAGCAAAAGCTGTAAACAAACCATACTAACAATATGGGGGAAAAAACCATGATCATGTTTAAAAGTAGTTTTTTTAGATTTGTTCTGTATTATCTACATTTCAAACGAGTGCCTTGATAGATGTCACTTTTATGTTGTACAGAAATACAGCTGTTTATTTTGTTCCAAGCTGGCATTTTTCTGGAACTAGCATGGGAATGGAGTTTAAGCGTAGAATATATGGCTAAAGGAGCAAAGTATTTTCAATCATAAAGTAATTGCAATTTCTATTGTTATTAAGGGAGCAGGACATATTTTGTCTCATTGTTTGTTTACATCAGAACCCAATATTTGGAAATGAAATTTTACCAAACATACTGGTGTATGAGATTCTGTCCTGAGTTATTCCAGGGATCCCAAATGAGCCGGTATTGTGGAGCATCTTTATATTGTGATCGGTGTTCTCCGCCACAAGCTGTGGTGGTGGAGACTGGTCATGGGATATGATGATCCACTTGGCCTGTATTTGTCCCTCTCCACTCAGTCTCACATGTTTTTACCAATCCATTTGCTAAATGAATACCTATTGTCACTGAGTCACTTTTGAAAGTCCTGTCCAGGGCCTATGAGAATATCAGTCACTTTTGGAAATCTTGTGCAAAGCCCTAGCCACTGAAGACACTAGGAAAGCTTTTCAGTTGAACCAAGATTTCACCTCTTAGGTTTTGATCTTGCCTAAAGTCAAGGGCAGCAGTATCCAATCCATGGATTTCTGAAGTTATTTTAACATTTACATAACTCCCTTATCACTTGGATTTACTGATGTCACAGTTATTCTCCAGTTTTCATTCAGTATATGCCACCTATGCACAGAAAAGTCAACTTTGGAGGTCATTCATTGTAAAAGCTATGTCTGCTATGGTTAATGTATGCTTACACAGTAATCTGAGTTCCCTATAATTGTGTGCACAATGGTGTGCTCCAATGAGCCAAGAATTTAAATCATAGCAGGACTGTAATAAATTATAGACTTATAAATAAGACACCTACTCTAACCATTTCAGCAACTCATTTTTACCTCAGTTAGAGACACATTATGCTTCCATGAATGATGACTGTTTCTAATGCAGTGAAATTAATATGCTTACCTAGTGCCTGAATGACTACCATTTGTGAGAAAGAAAATAGAATCAATTCGTTTTTATTTCTGAATTACCAGGGTGCCTCTCACAGTATGCAATTTGGTGAATTTGTAATTGGTAACTTTGTCCACAGTTTATATCTGTGAAAAAAGATCTTCCCTCCTTGCACAAATAAAAAGTATGCTTTGAATTAGTTATTCAAAAATCAGGCCAGATGACACATGCTGATGTTACAGATTATCAAGCCTCTCACTCATTCCCCTGTCTTTAAATAAAATTATGCTTCTGAAAATGAGATATTACCTACTGCAGCTGAGTTAGTTTCAGCTGGATGCAAATTTTCAATAAAATTAAAATTCTTACACACACAACATTTTTTTCAGGTAAGTTATGATTTTATTTTAGAAAGATCTGTCTGAATCAGAGGTTCAAAGAACAGCATTTCAACCATGCTACATGTTATATTACTATTCAACAAAAAATAATTTGCATGCAGAGAATAAAACAGTTTCCAGTATGGATGCTACAGAGTCATACCAGTTTAAAAATTAAGCCCTGTTTCCCCTCTCCCCACCTTTAAGAATATTCCTCAATTACAAACCAATGCTAAAAGATTTGCCTTAGAATTCAGAGAGCGTACTGGTCAGATTGTCCATTGTTGATATGGAAAATTAATAACTATGATCTTTTCTAAGATTCTGAAGTGCATGTGAATAGTTAATTAAATTTCTTTGAAGAAGAAACTGATAAGTGTAGTCATGAATGCCATGTACCCCCAGAGGCTGGGATGGGAGGGGGGCATGGTGAGCTCTTACAGGCAGCGGCAGCAAGCAGGGAGCTCCCGCAAGCAGGGAGATGCCACTGACAGTGGCGACGGTGGCCAGCAGTAATCGTGGACCACCCACAGATGCCGCCAATGGAGTTGGCGGTGAGGGGTGGTGAGCAGCTACCACCCACAGGCACCTCCGGCAGTGTTGGTGGTGACTTTTCACACAGGGTGCACCACCACGCTCAGGGGGTGCATGTGCACGCGTCCCCAGTGGCTGTAGTTATGGGGTGTGGACAAATGTCCCCTAAGCATTAAGGTAATGGAAGGCATTTGGACCTAAAGGACAGCAGGGCATCACAAGTGTCTCAGATTTGTTCATGGCTCTAATCATTAAGTGAGTTTGGGCAGGTCGGTTCCATTATGCTTCAGTTTTCCCACCTACAGTTTCCCTCTCCTACTTGCCTTCTTAAAACTGTGGACTGCCAGGGGTGGATCTAGGATTTCCCAAAGGGATGTGGGGGCAGCAGGCAGCACTTCGCCCCCCTGCCCCTCCTTGCTTCCAGTTCCCTCCCCCCACTCTGGTGCAGGAGCCCTGGTAACTTCCAGAAACTTTTTTAAGTCCCTAAAGCAAATGACAAATCCCCACTCCCTTCTCCTGCATGCTCAGATGCATGGTCCTTTCTCTCCTCTTCCATCCTTCCCCCACCTGCCACCGCTGCTTTTCTTTCTGATCCAGGGAAAGGGGAAGCTCCAGAGCTGCTTCTTCCTGCTCTAGCTGGGCTATGTAGGGGCTGGGCTGTCCCATAGACCTCCATCTCATGGCTACCCAGGGTCCAGCTTTTAGAAGGAGCATCAGTGAGGGGACTGGGTAATGGTTGACATGTGGTGTGGTGGTTAGATTGATTTGTTGGGAAATGAGCAATGCCCCTGTTGAAATGTTCTCAGAGTGAGGGTGTTCCAGAACCCAAGTCCCCTGGCTTCTCAAGTGAGGGAAAGGTGGGAGGTCTCTTCCTCTCTCACTCCGTCTCCAGATTGAATGATCAGGGTGGGTACACAGTCTCCATATACATAAGGTTAAGTGTTCAGGAAGAGAATGACAACCTAACTACTTCACAGTTAGGGCGGCTAGGAGCTGGAACCAACTTCCAAGGGAGGTGGTGCTGGCCCCTACCCTGGGGATCTTTAAGAAGAGGCTGGATACCTACCTGGCTGGACTCGTTTGAGTCCCGTTTTTTGTTTAGGGTTCTTTTGTTGTTCTCCCGCCCTGGCGGGGGGGCGGGCTAGAAGATCTATTAGGTCCCTGCCGACCCTAAAACTATGAAACTATGAAACCTCCGCTTAAGTGACATATTTGCGACTTAGATGACTATGAAAAAATCCAAACTGGGTTATCTAGGCATCTAGGAAAAAACAGAATGCCATCCCTACTTTTCCCCCCACCTCAAGCCAAAGGAAGAATAAAATAGGAACAAAACAAACATTTTTAAGCTTTGCTTGAGAAAAATCAAACAAAACTGAGCCTAAACATGGAAAGATCTGAGTGTCCCTGCAACGAGGCTTCCTAAGAATGTACAATTGCGTCACACTTCACAGAAGCCAGGCCCTCTGTAGATTAATTTGGTGAGCGTTCAAGGCCAACGCCTCAGCGGTAGCTCAGCTGAGGCTGTACACTGCTGTAGCTCCACTAGAGTCCTTAAAGAACAGGGTTTCAAAATGTAAATGATGCGGCTTTATTAATGATAAACTGTCCTCTTTACAACTTTTCATCTCAAGATTGATTCAGTCTCAAGACAAAGCATGATTAGGAATTTGTTTCCCCCAGAAATAGAATGAATATTGAGTGTATGCCATATTCTGAGATCTACATCCATATACTGATTATTTAACATTATAATCTGAAGATAACTTTATCAGTACATACTCCCATTTACTGTCTGTTCCTTCTGGTTAGGATGTGCATATATGTGGAAGTGTCTGTAGTCACTGGCTTATGGAACCATTACTGGGTAAATGCAGGGCTAATAAATTAAGTTTAATGCATGATATATATAAATGACAGCTTAGGTGCCAAAAGAGGTTGGCAGCTTGATGGGGCTGGCATTATTAAATTACTGTTATAAAACTGCTTGAATTCAGAATAAAATCTGATTAGCTAGTTTGCATTTTGAGACCTTTGTGATAATAGTAAAATTGTCAAAGCAGGCTGAAAAGGGAGACAAATACAAGTAATATTTTGTGCAAAATTTTTATATGATATGGCATTCCAAGAAACATGCTAGTTGCCATAGCATACTTCAAAGATTGCAGGTGCATGCAAGTAACTCACCAAGAGGCTCTTTTATGAGAAATCATTTCTTATTTTTCCCCTCATGCTTGACAAAATGTGAACAGTAAAATATAGTACGTTGATTCAACAACATATAGGAAATAAGATGCTGGACTTAATTGTAGAAAATATTAAGGGCCAGATCTTATTTCACCTGTTAGGTATCTAAGTACAATCCTATTTCACCTGGCTCGAGTCCCAGAAAAACCCTTTTTACAAAAAAGTAGGTGGGTTTTTGTTCACCTCATTCCTTAAGGCTAAAATTAAGGCATGTTGTGAGACCAGATATATTAATGGCTGGATGGGATAGCTGAAACATTTCTCCACCCAAAAGAGATTTTAGACTTTTTGTGTAAAAAATGAGGACATTATAGAAAAGCTGAGTATAGAAAATAACCTTGGATCAAATTACTGCTGTTGAATAAAGTTTAAATTAAATGGTAGATATAATTAAAAAAAGTAAATAAGGCCTTTAATTGTAAAAGGGCAGACAGATTAATGAAAGGAAGCTAGCTGAACTCAACTGAACTGAACTGAAGATATTAGAGACTTAAATGTAGAAGGCGTCAAATTTATTTAAGTCAAAAGTACAAAATGTCAAAGGTAAATGCTTCTGTGAAAGAAAGCTATGACTTCGAAGTAACAGTATAAGGATGGATGGGCAAACAGGGCATGAGCCCTGGGCACTACCAAAAGTTGCTTGGGAGCAGTAGGGTGGGGAGGGGGTTCAGTGTGCATAAGAAGGGCTGTTATTGCTCTCCCTTGCCATGCTTCCCTCCTACAACCTTCCAGCTCAAGTTCCAGCAGGAGATCAGTGACAGCAGTGCAGGAGCTTGTGTAAGTAAGTGAAGGGTATTCTGGAAAATATAGTTTTGTCACGAAGTAGTGAGCAGCAGCACTGGAGCAGCAGTTGCAGTTTGCTGCTGCTATGAGGGAAATGCTGCTTTTTTGCTGCTGAAAACCAGTGTTTTTTTGGATGCTCAACATGGGTGTAAGCAACCAGAAAATTGGGGGAGATCTTTCCCTCAGCAGCAATGAACTCCAGCTACTGCTCCTGCACCATTGCCTTCAGCTGGAGTTTCAGGAGCCAGCACCCTGCAAAAAAAGGTACAGTGGGAAGTAAGGAAGGGAGACTGCCCACGGCACAGTACTGGCCCGTTATGCCTCTGCTTAGAAATTTGAAGGCATAGGGGTACTTAAAATTGCAAAAAGTCAAGATGAGTTAGACATTGCAGAGGAAACACATAGCCAATTTAATTTATCAGTGCAAATAAAGAGAGACCAATAAAAGGTGCAGTAGACTTGCTATGCTGCAAGAGTCTTGGTATAGGTCCAAAATCAAATTAATATTATTCTTCAGTTTTTGATATGGAGGATGAAGAAGGGTATCAGAGCACAGAAAGAAAACCATTGGAAATGAGCATATAAAAATGTAAATGATCATGCCTGAGATGAAATAGAACTCAATTACCTTAATTCAGGCAAGTTGGGAGGACCAGAGAATCTCTAGCTGCAGAATTTGGGAGAAACTGGCACTGAGAAGTGGAAATTCAGAGGCAAAGTTCTTTAATAAGCTTATCAGACTGGATGGTGCACCAGTCCTGGATACAACTACAGCCATGGTACTTCAAAAACGAAATGGATAAATTGGGAAAAGTCAGTCAGAGAACAACAAAACTGATTAGAGGTCTGGAAAAGATGACTTACAAGGAAAAGCTGAAAGAACTGGGATTATTTAGCTTGGTGTGGTAGAGGGAGGGGAGACGATAGTGTTCAAATAACTAAGGGTAGTTATACACAGTATGGCAATAAATTATTCTTGGCTGCAAGGGATAGGGTAAAGAGCAATGGTCTTAAATTGCAGCAAGGGAAATTGAGATTCACTATTAGGTTAGTAGGAAGAACTTTCTCACTATAAGGGTGGTTAAGTACTAGAACAGGCTATGCAGAGAGGTTGTGGTATCTCATCCTTGGAAGTTTGTAAGAGCAAGGTAGACAAATGCTTGTCTAAGATGTTTTAGTCAAAGATGATTCTGCGTTGAGTAGGGGACTGGATTGGCTGACCTCCTGAAGCCCATTCAGCTTTTTTTTTCTAAGCTTCTACTTATATTTTATTAAGAGAAAAGGCAAAGCTTTCCAGTCTGCTACAGGCCCATTAGGTTGACTCCAGTGGTAGGCAGGAACAAATTTGAATGAAACAATATTTAATGAATAAAATGCAGCGTGTGGTTTTCATATGAAAAATATTGAAAAATGAAATGTGGTAGATTTACTCTACTTGGACTTGAGCAAAAGAATTTGATATGGAAATACACAAGAAGTTGTTGAATTAGGGATAATGGTGATGAGTATAGGAACTCTAAAGTGGATAAGGACCTTGCCATGGTGAGACGATGGAAGGCTGTGCTTAAAAGAGGATCCTTTGAGCTGGAGGAAGGTTACAACTGAATTTCCTCAGAGATTGGTCTTTTGACTGACCAGTTTTAAAGTACTGCAAAAAGTAGTGTGCCCATGACATTTGATCCTGAGACAAAAGTGGGAGAGACTGTCAACAGAAATGAACTGGAATATTACGCAGGAAGAAGTGGATGACTTGGAAGACTCTAGTAATAAAAATGTGATGAAATGTAATAGTACAGTGCACAAGGTTATGAACTTAGGAACTAATAAAAGCATCTGTTGTAAGCTAGAGGATAAAATCATTTGCAGACAACAGATGAGAAGACAATAGACTCTGGTCTCTTAATTGATCACAGCGTGATTATGAGTCATCAAAGTGATGGCCATGGAAAAAGAAAATACTATCGTAAGATGTACCAGTTTAAGCAAAGCTAGGGAAGTAGTCTAACTTCTAAATGGTGTCTTTAACCAGGCATTGGTGAGGGCTCATTTGAAATACTGTGTGCAGTTTTGATTACCCATGCTCAGGAAAGATGAATTCAAACGTAAACAGTTGCTAAGAAAGGTCACTAGGATGACTGAGCGAAAAGAAAGAAATCTCAGTTTGCCCAGTTAGTTTAGCTTGGCAAAATAAAGAGTGAGATGATACAGAATTGCTCTTTTTAAATACAATGGGAGGGAAGAGGGAATAATCAGTAGGACAGACGAGTTATTAAAGGATACTCTTGGCACAAGAACAAATGGCATAAATGAGCCATGAATACATTTAAGATGGAAATTAAAAGATCTCTAACCATCAGAGCAGTGCAGTTCTACAACAGCCTCCCAAGAGGAGTAGCAGAAACAACCAACCTAATTAGTTGTATGTAGGGATTAGATCAGTTTGTAGAAGAGATAATATGATATGGTTGCCAATGAGACCAGGGGAAGGAACTTGATCACCAAGGTATTCCCTTCTAATTCTATATCCTATCCTAGTGAAACAAATACACCAATCTCGTTTGATGAACAGAGAAGTAAAGTATGGAAAATTCAGTAAATATGAAAACAGTAAAGTCATGCCATTCATGATGCTTTCCTTATAACCCAGGCTGGCAAAACACATTTATTTAGGGTAAATTGCAGTGGCACAGCTTATCTGCTTCATTGGAAAAAACACATCACCCCTTGTCCTACTCTTGATGGTATGGGACAAGGGGCCATCTAACCCACTGCTTTCCTCGCTCAGCCAGATCTGCTTTGCAAGGGATGTGTCTGGCTAAGTGGGGAAAGCAGGGTTTTTCCCTTTTCAGCCAGATCCACTCCTGCAGCTGCCTAAGCTCCTGCCACAGAGCTAATGGATGTCCACCACAATAAAGGAGCAAAGTCTGTTATTACCTTTTGCACCACTGATTTTCTTTTGATGCAGCATGACATAGGGTAGCAATGTCTACTAGCTCACAAATTGTGCCACCATAAAAAAATTATGGAAGCACAAATGAGACATCAGGAAATGTTTCTCTCTACCCTAAGAGAAAAGTCAGATGATGGCTAAGAAAAACTAAGAAAAAAATTACTATGTGGTCCTCAGGACATGTTCATTCAATGGCACTATGACATCTCTTTCCTGATCCCCAAAGTTGCACCTTCTGCCAGGCCGCATGTGTAAGATCCCCCTGTACTGGCAAGGAGAAAGCCAGGTGCCCAGTGAACCAGTGCAGTCACAGGGCTGGAACTGACAATCAGCTGATTGTGGGTCCCAGTTATGCAACTGCACTGGGGCCAGTTCCAGAGACCTAATAAGCAGCAGGCCTCAGGCAGGGACACTACCATGTGCTTAATTTAAGGTACAATGGAAATCAGACAAAATTATTCTACATACCTTATTCCCTCCTTATAACTCCTTGACATACTTTGTGCAATAATTTTGTGGCTTATTTCCCATTTTATTGCACCATTCATTGCCTGAATGTTTGGCCAAGTTACTATGTAGGATGTGATTAACTGGTTAGTTGGGTCTTAAGTGCAATATCTTCCAGGGGCCTGTAATACCATTTTTGTTTTGAATTTACATGTACTAGCTATCAATATGACAGTATGATTTATTGACTGGTTTTGAGTACTTCCAGTTGGCATGATTCCCTTGTGAAAAAGGAAAATAATTTTATATAGATTAATTGTCTTGGAAGAACAAGATAATCTTGACAGATGTACGATTTTATAAGATAATTTTAACAGAATAAAAATGAAAATACGACCCCCATGAATATATCTCTCCATTTGAAGGTATAGACACTTTCTTTGCTTTATTCATATCAGATATAACAGCATTGTCAAAAGAGACAATTTGTAGAGACACTACAATAGAAAATACTCATCAGGCAAACTCAATTTGTGCCATTAAATGTCATAAATTATTTATTCCTTGTTATCAGTAAAAGTACTTGCAGAATTCCCTTTTATCCTTTTTATCAGTAAAAAGTACTTGCAGAATTCAGCTCTCAATATGTGTGAATTTCTTCTGCTTAGAAATATATTGAGTCTTAAAAACATTGCTGAAGCATGATAGCAAGCACATGACATAAATGGTGGAAAAGAAAACCTGGGAATTACAGTACATTTCTCTCCATGGAAAACTAGAGATGTTGTATATAAGTACCTCTCAAGAAGAGATTTTTGTTTACTTGTCAATTTAAGGTCAACCTTGGCTGAAATACAAGAATATTTGGTTGTAAGGCACAGTTTTCTCAGGTTTCAGAAGTATATGTTCAGATAAGTGATTAAGAAAGTAAAATGAATTAGGATGCTTGATACCTGAAAGAACCACCTGACAAAACTATCCCTTCAGTTTGCTCTGAGCATGGTTGTACCCCTATACTTCTCTTAGACCATTTGCAAGCATAAATTGGGCTGCAGGAAGATAACCTCAGTATCTGCAATGTTCTAGGAATTTTCAGTGATAATTATAGGAATGTATAATTTTTTTTTTAAATGTAGGTCAAGTATTAAGCAATTACTTAAGCACTTTGAGCATTTTGAGGAAACAGTGCTCTAGGAAGGGAGCAAATTAGTAGGCTTGGCAAAATTTGATTTTTATTTTTTAATAATTTTGATGGATAAGACTGATGCTTATTTTACACATTTATTTAGATTTTTAACAATTTAAATTTTCAGGATTGTGTGAAATTAGGGATGTGGGGGCAGATAATTCATTAATAGCAATATACTGTTAAAACTTTATAAAAACATATCAAAATATAAAAAGTAAACATCCATAAATCAATAAATAATTCTGTTCATTTGGTAGTGCATTCATAAAAAAGTGAAAATTTAAAAAATAAAACAAAAATCTTGGGTCTTTTATTACATTTATTGGGATGCATAATTTGCTAGATCCAACAGACTAATCCAGACTTTGAAAGCTCTCCAAATTTTAGTGTATGTCTTTATTGTAGTACAAAACGTTGGTCTGTCCAAGTTGGTCTTCAGAGAGGCACTTGTCTTGAGCTTTTCTGAACAAACTGAATGATCTTTTCACAGACTCGGAAGTTACTGGTGTTGCAGCTTCACGTGATTGCGCCTCACTTTTCCAGTAATCAAGTGCTGTTATGTTGCTGTAACAGGGCATTTCATGTGCTGCGTAGAAGTCAAAGGCTTGCTTGAACTCTTCTGACTTGCAAGGGAAAATATGCAGAATATTTCTGTAGTCACTGTAACTGTGTGACATCTGTACCCTGATAAAGGGATCAAACATTTTACAGGTGGCAAAGACAGATCCTGATCCATAGAGTCCATCTGGTACATTGCAGGATATGGTTGCCTTCAGTTTGCTTTGAAATTCTGAAGCAAAAGCATGCATTGCAGATGAAAGGGGCTGCTGTTTAGAGCCCACTGCTCTGTGTTCCAATTCCTTCAAAGCATTATTTACATCAGCAGCATCTTGCAGATGGCAGTTCAACAGAGTGTCAATGTGATGTCTCAGAGGTGCATTTGTTTCCATTTGCAAATGAACAGCATGGATTTTTCCCAAATAATGCACAAGCAAAAGAAAACTTGCAGTACAGTTCTTGCTGGCTTCCACCATCCTCAACCATCCCACATAGTTTTATTGCTTTCTTTCATAGATTTCATAGACATTAGGGCTGGAAGGAACCTTGGAAGATCATCGAGTCCAGCCCCCTGCCCCAGGGGCAGGAAGTCAGCTGGGGTCATAGGATCCCAGCAAGAAAAACATCCAGGTTTCTCTTGAAGGCGGTAAGAGTAGGTGCTTTGAACCACCTCCAGCAGCAGGCCATTCCAGACCTTGGGGGCTTGGATAGTAAGGAAGTTCTTTCTTATGTTCAGCCTGAAACGGTTTTGTGGGAGTTTATAACCATTCCACCTTGTAATCCCTTGGGGTGCTCTGGTGAACAAATGTTCCCCCAGGTCCAGGTGAACACTCCTTATAAACTTATAGGTGGCCATCAGGTCGCGCTTTTCCAGGCTGAAAAGTCCCATGGCGCTCAGCCTCTCGTCATAAGGTCTGTTTTCCAGACCTCTGAGCATGCGCGTGGCTCTCCTCTGCACCCTCTCAAGCTTCTCCACATCCTTTTTGAATTGTGGAGCCCAAAACTGGACGCAGTACTCCAGCTGCCAGGGCCGAATACAACAGGAGAATGACATCCTAGGATTTGCTTGAGAAGCATCTATGGATGCAAGCCAGCATTTTGCTCACTTGACTGGCTGCAGCATCACATTGTAGGCTCATGTTCATTTTTTGGTCAATCCTGACCCCCCAGTCCCTCTCGTCCGTAGTGCTAGTCAACGTAGAACTGCTGAGCCTATAGACATGCCGCAGGTTTTTCCTCCCAAGGTCGAGAACCTTGCATTTTCGGTGTTAAACACCATCAGGTTCTTGTCTGCCCATTTACTGAGCCTGTCAAGGTCAGCCTGGATTACCCCCCTGTCCTCAGGTGTGGACGCTTTTCTCCAAAGTTTGGTATCATCGGCGAACTTGGCCAGTCTGCTTCTGACTCCAATGTCCACATCATTAATGAAGATGTTGAACAATATAGGTCCAACGACACAGCCTTGGGGGATCCCACTGGTCACAGGGCACCATGACAATTGAAT
>NW_005842272.1:864719-872251 GCF_000455745.1 Alligator sinensis | reverse complement strand
CCCTTGCTTTTCCTCCGGCTCCCCACATATCTAAAAAAGGACTTTTTATTGTCCTTGATATTTGTGGCCAGTTGGAGTTCCATGGCAGCCTTGGCTTTCCTGGTTTGCTCCTTGCAGGTCCGGACCAGTGCAGAGTATTCCGCCTTGGAGGTGGATCCTGTCCTCCATTCTTTGTAGGTCTGTCTTTTTAGATGCAGGAGGACTGCCAGTTCCCTGGAGAGCCAAGGGAGCTGATGTGCCCTCTTGCTGCCTATCCTCTGAGATGGAACAGCCTTAGCTTGTGCATCTAGGATCGCTCCCTTGAGGAGCAACCACTCTTCCTGGACTCCCCTTCCTTTGGGGTTGTGGTCCCTTAGGGCCTCACTGACAAGTCAAAGTCAGCCCTCCTGAAGTCGAAGACCTCTGTACTGCTGACTGACTTGACAGCTTTTCAGTGGATGGTGAACGTGATCAGCTCGTGGTCACTGTCACCCAGCTTCCCTTCAATCGTTAGGTCACTGATTAGGTCGTCCCTGGTTGCAGTACCAGGTCAAGCAGCGCTTTGCCTCTTGTTGGCCCGTAGACTTCTTGAGTCAGATAGAGCTCATCCACGCACGTGAGGAAGCATTGCGACAATTCGGATTTGGCCAAATGCTCTTCCCACGAGATGTCTGGGTAGTTGAAGTCCCCCATAACAACTATGGACTGGGAGCATGCAGCCTCAGCCAATTCCCTAGCGAACTCCTGGTCAATCTCTTGATTCTGGGAGGGAGGTCTGTCAGAGACTCCCACCATTGTATCTCCTGTGCCGTGTTCCCCATGAATTTTAATCCAGAGGGTCTCTAGTCATCCACCCTGGGTGCCGATGTCGGCTTGTAGGGATGTGTAGCTCTCCTTGACATAAAGAGCTACACCTCCGCCCCTTTTGTACACTTGATCCCTCCTGTACAGGCTACAGCCATGGTCCAGTCATGGGTGGAGTCCCACCAGCTCTCCATTATCCCTATGACATCATAATTATTTGTGTTGAGCAGGATGACAAGTTCCTCCTGTTTATTCCCCAGGCTCTTGGCATTGTTGTACAGGCATGCAGGTGTCCCTTGGGGGCCCTTGCCTTGCCTGCAGCTTGCTCTAGGGCTGGGGCAGGGGTAGGCTCCCTTAAGTGCCTTGGCCTGCTGGCTTTGCAAGGGTTGCTCAGCGGGCCAGCAGTGGCGGTAGTCCCCCTGTCCCCTAGCGGGCTTAGTTTAAAGTCCAGTGGAGCAGGTCAGCCAGTCTGGCTGAGAAGAGCTTCCTCCCCAGTGGAGAGAGGTGGAGCCCATCCCTTCCCAGCAGCTCACTGCCTTTTTCACCAAAGAGCGGACTGTGGTCATGGAAGCCGAAGCCTTCCCGATGACACCAGTGCTGCAGCCTTTGGTTCACTACCTGGATCCTCCTCTCCCTTCTCAGCCTGTAGCCCAAAACCGGAAGGATCGAGGAAAACACCACCTGTGCCCCCAACCCCTTAAGCCCCACTCCCAAATTCCTGTAGCGCCTCATGACCCGGCTGGGAGGGTTCCGAGCTGTGTCATTGGTGTCCACATGGATGAGGAGCATAGGGTAGTGGTCAGTAGGCTGGAGGAGTTTAGGGATCTTCTCCGCAATGTCTCAGATACGAGCTCCCGGGAAACAGCAAACTTCCCGGGCCGAGGGGTCAGGGTGGCAGATTGCCCCCTCTGTCCCCCTCAGGATGGAGTCTCCCACAACAAACACTTCGTGTTTTCTCTTAGGGAGAGTGGGGGTGGTAGCTACAGTTGAGCCTGTGCTGCCTGTGGGAGCTGGCAACCTAGCAGGCTCTGCTGGGGCTGCAAGAGGTTCGTACCTGTTGCAAAGCTCCAGCAGGGCAGGGGCCTTGGTGTGGCAGGCCTTGGGGCCCTTGACCACCTTTGTCCAACCCCATGGCTGGACAGAATGGGAGGTCCCTGGGTCCTCCCTTGTCCTGGAGGGAGACTGTAGTCTACCCTCTGTCTCCTGGGGGAGAAGGGCTTGGCAGTAGGAGTCGATCTCCAGCTCGCAGTCCCTGATGGCATGCAGTCTCTGGACTGTGGCCTGGAGCTCCTCCAGCTGGCCTGCCATAGACCCCAGTAGGGAGCAGACCCCACAAGGGGAGGTGGCCATGCTCCTGGGCCCCAGATCCTGAAAAAGCGACAAGCAGCCCCCGCAGCCGACAGCCATCGAGGCTCCGTCTGCATGGAGCCCAGAACCATGGGCTCCATCTGGGTGGAGGTCTCTGAGATGCTGGGGGGGAGGGGGGTGCAGATCCCAAGGGGACCCTCGGCGTGCAGTGCATGCCCATCTGTGTCATGCCACTGGTGGGCTGGCTACGGCTGGGGCTGGCTTCCCTGGGGGGGCTCACAGGCAGGGCCATGGACCCTCCCGCTCACCCTCCCATGCTAACTCCTGCACCGGGCAGACAAGTGCGCCTGTTTGCGCAGCCTGTTCATGTGGCTCCCTGGGGGGCTGGGTGAAGTAGGGGCTGGGGCAGGGCGAGACTCTTCCTGGATCCTATTCAGTTGGAGGACCCTCCTCAGTTCCTCCCGCAGCTGAGCTGGGCTAGTACCCTCCTACCAAGGGGCCCTGCTTACTTCTGGCTGCTGCTGGGGGTCAGCGGGGGGGCTCTGAGGCAGTTGGGGGTTGCTGGGGGGCTCTGGGGTGTGTGGGTGTGACGGGCTTTCACCCGTGCATCTCACGCCACTCCCTAAGCCTCTTTTGAGTGACTGCATCTGGTTCTTTTAGCAAGAAAGTCTATCACACTGCCCTCATGTGCATGAATGTAGTTTGCTGCAGCAAGCCAGGAAACCTAGTGAGATTGCACAACATGGGGTGGGGGAGGGGTTGGAGGGGCATATGCAAATCAGATGGAATTGAGTTGTTGCTGGTACAGACTTAAAAACGTTCACCTTTGTTCGAATGTTTAAATATTGCTGGAAAATGTACTACAGATTTGTTAATGTTACAGAACTCATATGTTTTTAATGCGTGATCAATGGCTACATGCAAAAGATAAGCAATACATGGAATGTGCAGGAGATGTGCATGCATTTCTTTTGAATCCTTTACTAGGTGTTGCATGTACATCACAGAGTCATTGTTGATTGATACACAGTTTTCTAGTGGTACACCAATACATCAGTCTGATATCAGATCAGCACCAATAAGAAAATTGAGCGTATCAGAAATTGGCCTGATGTGGCCAATAATCTGACTGATAAATGCCCGTGCATGCATGTAGCTGCAGCATACCACGTAGGCAGCAAGGAGTGCAGCCCGGCAGCATGCAGAGTTGCATGAAGCTGGTAAATCTGTTATGGTGGAAGGGGAGTGGGGAGGGAAGGGGTGTGGGGGGCAGATCAATGCCCCCTTCAGTGAAGGAGGGAGTGGGGCAGGGACTGAGGGAAGTGCTGCCCAGCTGGGGTGGGGCGGGGCACAGGATGGAGCCATGTTTTGTCCAAGGGGCGTGTGTGGGAGGGGTGGCTCCCACACTGTGCACAACCTGGGAGGGCATGGGGGGGTGGGCAGCCCCCCCATGCACGGGGAGGGGTGAGGTGGGCTGCAGCTGCAGGCTGGAGCTAGAACTGCATTGGGCTCTTCCTGGCATGGGGAGAAAGGGGAGTTGGGCCAGGATTGCACTTGGGGTGGGTGACAGTGGTGGCCCAGGAAGGGGGGCTATGGGAAGGGGTATGGCGTATTCCAGAGGGGTGCAGGCTCTCCCATAGCTCGCTCCCAGAACTGCCACCACCCACCCCGAGTGCAGCCCAGCACTGTCCCATATCCAGCCCAAAGCTGCAGCCCACCCTGCCCATGCCCAGTGAAGATCTGGGGGCACACGTCCCCCCCATGCTCTCCCAGGGTATATGTAGTGGCAGGACCTGCCCCCCCATACCCTCCAGATGAGCCATGGCTCCATCCCACGCCCTGCCCTGCCTCAGCTGGGCAGCACTTGTTTCAGCCCCTGCTCCAGCCCCAGCCCCATTTTTCCCTCACCACAGGGGCCTTGATCTGCCCCCCCATGCCCCTTCCCTCTGCCCTCTCCTTCCACAATAGACTGACCAGCTGCACAGAGCTCTTCAAGCTTTATCAGAAACTGGATCGTTATCAGCTGCTTTGCCTCCTTAAAAATCTGCTATCTGTATCAGCCCCAAAAATCTTTATTGGTGCACCTCTACATTTTTCCCATGTTAGGCTATATATTCTCAGCACATCTCGAATCCAAACTGACATGACTCCTGCATTACACTGAAGAACAAAGAATTTTAATAGAATTTTGTTCACAGACTTATTTGTATCCTAATAGAACGATGCAATGGCATTAATTGTTGGCTGTCCTGCAAGCTTGGGAGTTTCATGTTACTAAATAAAATTTCTCACCACTCAAAAGATCCTTAATCATTGTTTGCTGGTGGATGAAAACTTCAGGCAAGTATTTTTCTTCCAGCTGATGATGTTCTAGACAAGTGCAAGCTGCTGGTGCATATTTGCGAAGCAGAGCAAATACATAGTTTGAACCCCAGGCACATTACCTAGAATTGTCTCAAAGAACAATGCATATACCACATTGCGAGGAAAATCAGCTGCTTCTTCCTTCCACTGTCTCATTATTCGCAAGCAGGCTTCCATCGTAGCCTGTCTTTGTTTCATTTTATTTAATTTCAAATTTACCATTCAAATGTTCAGTAATACAATTTGCCTGTTAGGTGACTTCTGTTTTACAAACTGTGTAGCACAAAGTCTCTTCATCTCCTCTGTCAGTCTTTTTAACCATTTTTAATTCTAGGTCAGGATATTCACTGCCATATTCCTCTATAGATTTTCTTTTGAGACCCATTATTGAAATGAGACCAAAAACCCCACTGTAATTATAGTGCAGTTTAACCACCAGCTGCAACAAACATAACTACATATGATATGTATCCTATACATATGATATATATCTTTCTCAACTTTAACCCCAACACCCTGCACACTTGAATGATGCACAACATAAATTATTCACAACTCTGCCCTGGAGCAGGCCGTTCTAGTAAGAGATGTAAATACTTGCTCCATTCATTGCGGTTTATATACATTAATGAACTCTAATAAATCTTCAGCCATCATTTTTCTTACATTTGCTTTCTATAAATTTCAATTATTAATGATAGAAATATTTTTTCATCGGTCTGAGTGTGAGGTGAAATTTATGTTTATCAATGTGTACCAATAAAAATGGAATCCTGCTAAGCCTACAAATAAGGCAGAATAGAAATTCCACCTTGACTGAATCCATGTAGGTTCCAGTTTGCTCAAGAAGGTTCCAATGGCACTTGGCCAGTTAAGATGCAATGGCATTTGTGTGATGATGCCAGTCATCATATTTCGAAGAACCAACAAACTCCAGGGATCTTAATTTCAGAATGTAAAAACAAGCAACTCTTTTTGAAAGGATGCATGTCAGGGTAATGTTAATCTTATGAGCTCAGGCTGCAGATACAATGCATTTCTTGCATAGTAACTTGAGTTTACTGTGTAGTAAAAAGCACAGTGGAGATATGAGATAAAACTCTACTATGTAATAAGTCACCCAAATCCCATGTAAAAGTTACTTCCTGAAAAATGTATAACAACTTAACTATGTGGGAAAGTTGCTAGATGGAATGGGTCATTTATCTACACCATCAATATTCTAAAAGAATAGAAAGTTTATAAGACAATCTCTTATATCAGAGAACTTAAATACTTCTAGATCAAGGATACTTAACCTTCAGCCCCCTGGTCAGATCTGTCCCCATGGATCTGTGGAGAGCCCCATGGGCTAAGGCTGTGCACACTAGATTGGTTGGGGGCTGGCATAGGGTCCTAAGAGCTCAACCCCAGCCAGGCAGAGGTGAATCAGGGCCTGACAGCCTGCAGACCAGCAGTGTGCCATTGATCTAGCCTGCAGGATCAAAACAGCGGACACTACTATTTTAAAACCCAGTTTGCCTATTAAATCTGTAATACTGTGAGTTTTTTATCCATATCAACAAAATATCTAAGTACATGCTTAACTTCAAGCTTGATTAATCCTGTTAATTCACTTAAATCACATGCATAATCACACTGAGTCAATAGCACCACTAAATCTTAAAATAAGTATGTGCTTCAGTGTTTTGCTGGATCAGATTATCTGGTAAACTGACAGAAGTAGATTGTGATTGTGTGTGAAAACCTGGCATCTTGCTATAAGACAGCATAACCAGCTGGTCACTGAAAGCAATGTTTTGCCTCAAAAACATTTAGGCTTACACAACAAAATATGAATATATTCTGGATATTAAATATTTTAACGAACACCAAAAATAAGTTAAAAAAAACTCTAATATAATGTGTCAGGTCATTCAATATTTTGATATATTGACTGTTTATGAAAGACTTTATTCCCTTCAGTATGTAAATGTTTGCGTTTACAGGTTATAATTACTGAAACTACATCCAGTTGAGATTAGATTTCAGTTATAATTAATGATGAATATGTCACAGCATTATAATGTTGTTTATCATGTTGCCTGCAATATAGTTTGGTGCAATAATACTAAGACTTGCTATGTGACATTTATTTAGTATTTAAGTCTTCTTAAGATGTTCTGCAGAGCATCTGGAATGTTAACTATGTGAAGATTATTTCCTACAAAAGCAGCTTCAGGCGAAATGTAGTGACAAGTTGCTGGAACCCAGCAAAAGCTCTTAAATCTCATGTCATCTCTTAGTTGAAATATAATAATTAAATAATTTAAAATGTGCAGTAAAGCTAATGAGAAATCCAAAGGATAAAAATAAAAAAAACTCACATTATCAAGACAGCTGAGCTTACATGCAGGGAAAGCACTCTTTGTTCTTATATGTGCTACATTTGGAAAGATGAAGGCATTTTCATTTTTAAAACACAGAAAGGTTTAACAGTCTCAGATTTAAGAATAAAATGAAATCACAACTTTGAGTTTCTACAAACACTCCAAGATGGTATGTGAGACTTTAGCCCTGTCATTTCCCTTCAGGTTTTATGGTCATTAGAGTATGTTCCAGTTGGCCATTCCAGACCTCATGCTACTTCAGAATTCAGCACTGCCCTGCTGTCCCATTCAAGTCAAAGGCCTCCATGTTATTGGAAACCTGTGTAGAAGCCAAGGTCAATTAAATGTTTGT
Organism: Alligator sinensis; assembly: GCF_000455745.1. Taxonomy (NCBI): domain Eukaryota; kingdom Metazoa; phylum Chordata; order Crocodylia; family Alligatoridae; genus Alligator; species Alligator sinensis. The sequence goes on along the minus strand of NW_005842272.1, from coordinate 865,075 downwards.
CATGAAAAAAATCATACCAGAAGTACCTGGGGTGGCATTTTATTCCCTTCCCATCACCTAGATATCCAGATTCGCTTGTGTAAGTGTTCAAATCATAGAATCAAGAAAAGTAGGAACTCCAGAAGTCATGCAGTCAAACTCCCTGTCTGAGGCAGGATCAATCTTATCCAACCCTGTTGTCTAACCTATTAGCAAAACTACACAGTCAATCCTGACACAGCCACAAGACATAACCTAATCTGCCAAGACACAGCAGGGGGCCCGTATCAGCCAACATCCTGCTGCTGCAAAGGTTGTTAAAATAAGCTCTTGAGATCCAAGGAAGAGGGCCATATCATGCTCCATCCCTCCCCGTT
>NW_005842272.1:850883-864688 GCF_000455745.1 Alligator sinensis | reverse complement strand
CCCTCCCCCCAACTAGAGAGGAAGGTAAAAACCACTATAGTCTGTACTAGTCTGACCATGGGGTGAAATTTCTTCCTGACCCCATGATGATCAGTCTGACCCTCAGCAGAGGGATACCTGATGGCCAGAAAGTACTTCCGGTCCATTTCCAGGTCCACCGCCGAGCATGCAGGGGACCCCACCCATGCTCTGAATTGGGTTGAATCTCCTCCGAATAGAAGCTGTAACTTTACTTGGGATTTGGGTGATTTATTACATAGTAGAGTTTTATCTCATGTCACCACTGTGCTTTTACTACATAGTAAACTCAAGTTACTATGCAAGAAACACATTGTATCTGCAGTCTGATCTGTGCTTAACTGAATTAACAGAGCACTAGTGGCATATCTATTTTTTGCTTTCTGAAAATCTTCCATATCGCCTATATTTTTATGCTTTATTTTTTTAATAGTTGTCTCAGAAGTCTCAGCAGGAGCATTGGCACACACCTCAGTCAAAATCCAGAGCTTTGGTTGCAGCCAACACCCAATACTTCTGAGGGAGGTGAAAAGAAACCCCTGATAGATATAGCAGCAGAAGGGGAAGAACCATTCTTTCCTGACTCCTTGTGGCATCCAGCAAAGCTCAGAAACACAGAAAAACCTATAGTCAGAGCTACTCTTAGATCATCTCTGATCAAATCTCTGAGGTAAGTGGGGAAGCGGGAGAGCTGGATAAAGAGCAAGTAGGAGGGGGCAACAGTGGAGGTGCTCTCATACTTTTTGAGAAATCAAGACAATCAGCTAGTTACCTTAGGTACCTGTACACAAATGCGCAGAGCCTGCGAAACAAGCAGGAAGACTTGGAAGTCCCTGCACAGTCATGGAACTATGATGTGATTGGAATAACAGAGGCTTGGTGGGAGCTTGCATGACTGGAGCACTGTCATAGATGGGGACAAACTGTTCAGGAAGGGCAGGCAGAGGAGAAGAGGATGAGGAGTTGAGTTGCACTTTATGTAAAGAACCATATGATTGCTCAGAGCTCCAGTATGAAGCTGGAGATAGGCCTGTTGAGAGTCCCTGGGTTAGGGTCAGAAGGGAGAGCAACAAGGATGGTGTCATGGTGGCAGTCTGCTATAGACAACCAGAACAGGAGGAAGGGGTGGATGAGGCTTTCTTCAAACAGCTAGCAGATGTTTCCTAATCACAGGCCCTAGTTCTCATGGGGACCTTAAAATCACCCTGACATCTGCTGGGAGGGCAATACAGCAGTGCACAGGCAATCCAGGAAGTTTTTGGAGAGTACTGGGGACAACATCCTGGTGCAAGTGCTGGAGTAGCCAATTAAGTGCCATGCTCTTCTTGACCTGCTGCTCACAAACAGGGAAGAATTGGTGGGGAATGTAGTAGTGGATGGCAACTTGGGCAGCAGTGATCACAAAATGATTGAGCTCAGGATCATGAGAAAAGGGAGGATGAAGAGCAGCAGAGTAAGGACCCTGGACTTCAGAAAAGCCAACTTTGACTCACTCGGGGAACTCATGGGCAGGATCCCCTAGGAAGCCAGACTGAGGGGGAGAGGAGTCCAGGAGAACTGGCTGTACTTTAAAGAAGCCTTACTGAGAGTGCAGGAACAAGCTATCCCAACGTGCAGGAAGACTAGCAAGTATGGCAAAGACCAGCTTGGCTTAGCAGGGAACTCTTCAGTAAACTAAATCATAACAAGGAAGCTTATACAAAGTAGAAACTTTGACAAATAACTAGGGAAGAATATAAGAGCATTGCTCAGGCATGCAGGGATGAACTCAGGAAGGCCAAAGCACAACTGGAGTTGCAGGTAGCAAGGGATGTGAAGGGTAACAAGAAGGGTTTCTACAAGTATGTTGGTAGCAAGAGGAGGATCACAGAAAGTATGGGTCCCTTACTGAACGGGGGAGACAAACTTGTGACAGAGGATTCAGAAAAGGTTCAAAGGTGCTCAATGCCTTTTTTGCCTCAGTCTTCACAGGCAAGGTCAGCTCCCAGGCTACTGCACGAGGCAGCACAGTTTGGGGAGGAGGTGGGCAGCTCTCAAGGAGTACTTAGAAAAGTTGGATGTGTATAAGTCCATGGGGCCATATAGGATGCACTGAAGCACGCTGAGGGAGTTGGCTGATGTGATTGCAGAGCCATTGGCCATCATCTTTGAAATGTCATGGCGATCAGGAGAGGTCCCAGATGATTGGAAAAGGGCGAACATAGTGCCCATATTTAAGAAAGGGAAGAAGGAGGATCCAGGGAACTACAGACCAGTCAGCCTCACCTCAGTCCCAGAAAAATCCTGGAGCAGATCCTCAAGGAATCAATTTCTGAGCACTTGCAGGAGAAAAAGGTGGTTAGGAACAGTCAGCTGGATTCCAATGTCATGCCTTGCCTGACAAACCAGATTGCCTTCTATGATGAGATGATTGGCTCTGTGGATGTGGGGAAACCAGTGGGTGTGGTGTACCTTGATTTTAGCAAGGCTTTTGATACAGTCTTCCACAGCATTGTCACAGGCAAGCTAAGGAAGTACGGGCTGGATGAATGTATACTGTAAGGTGAATAGAAAACTGGCGGGAGCATCAGGCTCAGAGAGTAGGAATCAATGTCTAGTCGGCAGCCAGTATCAAATGGAGTGCCCCAAGGGTCAGTCCAGGGGCCAGTTTTGTTCAATGTCTTTATCAACAACCAGGAAGATGGCGTAGAGTGCACCCTCAGCAAGTTGGCAGATGACACCAAGCTGGGAGGGCGTAGATACGCTGGAGGGTAGGGCTAGGATTCAGAGTGAACTAGCCAAATTGGAGGACTGGGCCAAAAGGAATCTCATGAGGTTCAACAAGGACACATGCAAAGTCCTGCACGTAGGACAGAACAATCCCATGCACCAGTACAGGCTGGGGGCTGACTGGTTGGGCAGTAGCTCTGCAGAAAAGGGCCTGGGGGTTACAGTGGACAGTAAATTGAATTTGTGTGACCTTGCTGCCAAGAAGGCTAATGGCATACTGGTCTGTACCAGTAGGTGTGTTGCCCATGGGTCAAGGGAAGTGATTATTCCACTCTATTCAGCACTGGTGAGGCCACATCTGGAGTACTGTGTTCAGTTTTGGACCCCCCACTATAGAACAGATGTGGACAAATTGGAGAGAGTCCAGCGGAGGGCAACAAAAACGGTGAGGGGTTTCGGGGACATGACTTAGGAGGAAAGACTGAGGGAACAGGGCTTATTTAGTTTAGAGAAGACTGAGGGGAGGATTTAATAGTAAAGAAATATTGAGAAATGTAAAGTGCTCCACCTCAGGACAAGCAACCCCCAACACACCTACAGGGTTGGTGGCACCAAATAGCCTAGCACCACAAATGAAATGGACTTGGGGGTAACAATAGACCACAGTATGAATATAAGCTGGTAGTGCAATGCTGTAGCCAGTAGGGCAAATAATACTCTGGCACGCATCAATCAATGCATCTCCAGCAAAACCAAGGAGGTGATTCTTCCACTCTACTCGGCACTGGTGAGACTGCAGCTGGAGTACTGCATCTAGTTCTTGGCACCACACTTTAACAAGGATATGGATAATCTTGAGAGTGTCCAAAGAAGAGCCACTTGTATGATCAGAGTCTTAAAAGGCAAGCCATATGAAGAAAGGCTGAGGGATCTGGGACTCTTCAGCCTGGGGAAAAGAAGGCTGAGAGGGGACCTGGTAGCAGCTTACCACGACACTAGGGGAGTACATCAAGGGCTAGGTGAGCAACTGTTCACCAGGGCACCCGAGGGGAAAACCAGGAGTAATGGCCACAAACTCCTGGAAGATCAATTCAGGCTCAACATTAGGAAAAACTTCTTCATAGTCAGGGTGTCCAGACTGTGGAATAAACTCCCTCCAGAGGTGGTGCAATCAGCTACCCCGGAAATCTTTAAGAGGAGACTAGACAGTCACCTTGCTGGGGTCACCTGACTCCCAGTTACCTTTCCTGCTTGGTGTAGGGGGCTGGACTCGATGACCTTCTGAGGTCCCTTCTGGCCTTACAATCTATGAATCTATGAGTAGCCTTCAACTACATGAAAAGGGGTTTGAAAGAGGATGGAATGGGACTATTCTCAGTGGTGGCATATGACAGAACAAGGAGCAATGGTCTCAAGTTGCAGCAAGGGAAGTTTAGGTTAAATATTAGGAAGATTTTCTCACTAGGAGGGTAGTGAAACACTGGAACAGGTTACCCAGAGAGGTGGTTCAAGCTCCATCCTAAGAGGTTTTCAAAACCTGGCTAGAAAAAGCTTTGGCTGGCATGATCTAGTTGGGGATGGTCCTGCTTTGAGCAGGGGGTTGGACTAGATGACCTCCTGAGGTTTAACTTTCTATGATTCTGTAACCACTATACCCCAGATCGACCATGATCCAGCCCCTTTTCTGGAGCTCCTTTTGAAGCTGAGCCACTAAACATAAGCATTGAAAAAATAATAGATTGAGGTAAGTGCAAGAGGAAGCATCTACCTTGATGTAAGCAAGATCTCAGGCTGGAAACCAGAGCCTCTATCTTCCAGACCAGCAACACCCAACTGAGGCCCCTGGCATATTAACCAGTTAATTTCTTAAGTTGTTCCCAGCCACATGTTAATACAGGTAATGGTATGAGAAAACAAGGAATAAGCCAGAAAAAATATTACACAAAAAGTGAGCCCAGATCAGCCAATGGAACTCCCAGAAGCAGAAGTGCATTGTGCACCCCCACAGCTGGGACCCTGGATCAGCTGACAGATCCCAGCTTGGGAGTTTGCTACTTGCTAGTGTAGGGGGAGCCCAAGATCATCATCTTGTGCTCCCCTCTGTGCTTGCATTAAAGTGCGATGGGATTGGGTGCTTGATCCCATAATCATGCCTCCCTCCATGCATGTGTGGCATGGCAAGAAATGCAATTGTGGGGAACATGCAAGAGATCTCATCCTACCTTTCACATCCACATCTATCAGGGGCCTAAGCCACATACCCCTGGCTTAATTCCTTCTTTCTGTCCCCATATATGTTCAAGATTTCTTGCCCCTTATGGATGTTCAGGGGTCCAGATTTAAAAGAAGTGCTTGAGAAGGAACTAGATAACAGCTAGATAACAGCTCTTAGAGCACTGTGCTGGGAAGTTAGAGACCCTTGTTCAAATCCTCTCCGGATGAACCAGGTCCAAAAAGTTGATCTGTTTTGCCAACTCTGAAGTTCTTCCCTATATTAATTTCTTTGCTACATTAGATGCAGTAGTCAAGGTAGATGTCATCTATTCAGATTTCAAGAAGGCATTCAATACGGTATCTCATATTATTCTCACAGATAAACTGAGCGGCTGTGACACAGATGATTACACAGTCAGGTGGCTGGCAAATTTGCTTAGCGGTCACACCCAGAGAGTGGTGGTGGATGGGTTGTTAATGACCTGGAAAGATGTGGGCAGTGGAGTCCCACAAAGCTTGGTCCTTGGACCTGTGCTGTTCAATGTCTTCATCAATGACTTGGATGAGGGCGTGGAAAGCACTCTGCCCAAATTTGCAGATGATACCAAATTATGGATTAAAGTTAACACACTACAGGGTAGGGAATGAATCAAGGTGGATCTGGACATGTTGGAAAAGTGGGCAGAACAGAATAGGGTGCAGTTCAACAAGGACAAGTGTAAAGTGCGGCATCTAGGGAGAAGGAATCACCAGCATACTTACAGGCTGGGGGAGGACCTTCTCAGCAGTCCAGCAACAGAAAGGAATCTCAGAGTCATTGTTGACACTGAGATGAACGTGAGTCATCAATGTGACAAAGTGATCAGTAAAGCTAACCACACTTTATCATGCATTAGCAGGTTCATGACAAACAGGTCCATAGAGGTGATACTTCCCCTCTATGCAGCCTTCGTTAGGCCACAGTTAGAGTACTGTGTCCAATTTTGGGTGCCACACTTCAAGAGGGATGTGGACAATCTTCTGTGTTTACGGGCTTGCAGGCAAAGCACTATGAGGAGAGACTGAGGGCCCTGGATCTCTTCAGCATCCGCAAGAGAAGGCTGAGAGGTGATCTTGTGGCCACCTACAAATTCAACAGGTGGGGGCAGCAAGGAATAGGAGATGCTCTGTTTACCAAGGCACCCCTTGGAGCAACTAGGAACAATGGCCACAAACAGATGGAGAGCAGATTTAGGTTAGACATTAAGAAGAACTTCTTTGTGTTAAGGGTTGCCAGAATCTGGAATGGATCTGGAATGAGCTTCCAAGGGAGGTGGTGCTCTCCTCTACCTTACGGGTCTTTAAAAGGAGGCTAGACATGCACCTGGCTGGGGTCATCTAACCTCAGCGCTCTTTCCTGCACAGGGCAGGGCGTCAGACTCTATGATCTACTGCGGTCCCTTACAACCCAAACATCTATGAATCTATTAACAATGATGACCAATTGTTATGACTGCATTTCTAGAGTGAGCACCTACTACTTACCACGCCATTAGTGACAGGATACTGGGCTAAATGGGCCATTTTAATCCAGGATGGAGGTTTTGATGTTCTTACAAAAAAAGTGTGGCATCAAAAATTACTGTGTTTATGACTAGAACTCCTGACTTCTTTGGTTGCTATGGCCCTGGAGATCCAGCCACAATGTGACCTGTGACTCCCCGATAGCTACCTGCTATTGCCATGCATAGATGTTGGAGCACCATCCACTGGAGTGCTCCCTGATGAAACTGCAAAAGCCTAAAATGCTGGGTTCTTCAGCAGGGAGCTCAACAAAATAGTTTAGGTGTGTTCTTGGAGTCCTGTGAACAAGAACACTTGTGCATGACAGGCTGTATGCTTTGAGAACCATTTTAAATAAATATTATGTGACTTACAAATAATTAATTTTGCTGGAACATACACTAAAATCTTGATCACAAATATGAAGTAGCTCAGTGCCTGCAAAGTTAAAATTGGGTGTGTCTACGTGTGTATTTACTGCACAGTAACTGGCTTTTAGAATGTCTACATGTGTAGGTGTTACAGCGCACTAATGCTGTATGCGCTCCAACTTCGGAGTAAAGTTACTTCCCCAAGGCAGTTTACAAACAACAGTGTTACTGCACAGTAAGGCATCTACACGTGCCTTACTGTGCAGTAACTAAGCAGGCTTAACTTTGGTACCTGCAAATAGTTACACCCAAGTCAGTGTAAGTCACCATAGTTACTATACACTATGGGTGCATGTGTGCAGACCCATGCCCATACTGTACAGTAACTGTACACATGTAGACGCACGCATTGAGTCTAAGATCTCAAATTCTGCCTTCTGGTACCTGGATGAAACTTTGCATTGAAATCGCTCTCAAAGGTGAACTAGAAGCTAAATATTTATGGTAATATAGTTTACAGCTCAACTGAGATATGAAATTCTTTAAATCTTTCGCTGAGATCTTCCATTTTTATAACAGTAAGATGGAGCTATTGTTACTCTGGCATAAACCTGTAAAGAAATCTTAATAATACATTGCTGTTTTACCTGGTGTGTTACATGAAACTCTCTATACTTCCCTTTCAGTCATAACCCATTACAATAATGGTTAGTTTATCTTTCCAAAATGATCACATTTTCTAGGTGTTAGGGTACCTTCTTATCTAGCCAACATTAACTCTTTCTGAGGCTTTAGTTGTCTGTTACTGTATTTTTTTTTTAAATCGCATGAGATTCTTGGAACTCACTAAATCATGAACACTTACCTAATGCAAACTTCAGTTTACTACAGTTTTTAAACTACATTTACTAATGGACTCCATCTCTGCAGATATTTCTACTAGAAACTGACTAATGTTTATGTTCAATTAGCTTTTGTACCACCTATCAAAGCTCTGATGTTTAATTTCACCACAACCATTTCAACTGCTCTCTGGAGAAAAGCATAATGCACTTATGAAGTATTTGAAATCTTATAAGTAAGATTCCAGTATTGGGAACCCCATTTTCAAAATACCTCATCAAACATCTAGCAGTTTTTAAACTATGTGGGGAACAAACCCAAGGAAGATTCTTTTTTATAGGTTATGTGACCTAAGTAATGATGAATATCAAGAAAATGGATAGACTGAGGACACTAATATTTCATAGAGATGTTGAGAATGCTTGATTCTCAGTAGGCACTGAGATCCCTGGATTGTCCAGTCTTGAACCCAAAAATACTAATTTAAAAGTAACTTCCTGAGCTTTTGAATTTAAGGACACATGCAGAGACATCACAAACTTCAAAGACAGGTTTATCAAGTACTGTAATCTGAGTTTGTGCACATTTTCTGCTTTCACAAACTCTATCTTGTCAGACAGATTAATCAAAACAAGTTTGCTTAAGTGTAATTTGTAATTTTTGTCAAGAAAATAGTGCATTTTTATAATTAGATAGTGTACATGTATGGGAATACACAGTAGACCTCTGCTGGTGTGCATATACTGTGATGTCAGCAAGAGGAAGAGTTTAAGGCAGGAGTCAGCAATCTACAGTTTGCAGGACAGACCTGGCTTGCGGAGCCACTGGATCCAGCCCACAACTTCGGGCTGTACTGGGTCTCCCCAACAAGATGTAAAGTCCCTGTCTCAGGAGTGGAACTGGATGCTAGTTTCTTGAGCCAAGGCCACAGTGAACCAGGGAGAGGGAGGAACCTCAGCTTCCCCCTTGCCCTAGAAGCCAAGCCTGGGCTGGGTTTGAGAAACACTCTCAGGTTACTGGACAATGCTACAGTGGTCCCCGGCAGGCAATCCCCTGGAGGGCACTCCATAACACATGTATATTCATAACAAAGTAACAAAAGATCTGATTATTCAATAGTAAGTAGAATATGGCAAAAGGACTGTAATGATAACCCTAAACTGAATCTAGTGTAATTACACATAATTGTAATTGTGCCGGAGATTATTTTTCTTAATTAGAATCCTTATCAAAGTACTATGGAAATATTTGTAATGTAATTGTTATGCATGTTGGCACAGTCATAATTCACACTGCAAATACAGCACACTAAAGCTTTCTTAAGAGTCAAGTATAATCAGAGGACTGTAATCACAAAACAACAACAAAAAAAGACAATGGAAGGAAAGCAGAATAATGAGTCAACATTTCATGGGGATAATCCTACAAGGGAGATCATAAAAATGCAATTTTAAAAATGTATCACTAATATTCAGTCTGAATGTCAAATTTTCCACCAAAGTAGAGTTTCTGCAAACAGGATTATTACTGATACATCTATCATATGACAGCAACTATGTCTTATTCTCTTGGGATGTTGCTGTGAGGCAATGCTAAAAGGGAAAGAAGGACAAACTTCAACCTTTTCTGTCATAAGATAACACTAATTTAAAATGGCAATCAAATCACATGGACGAAAAAGATTTAAGGTCTTAAAATGTATTGGCTGTAAACCCCAGAATCTAAGACAGACATAAAAAATATTAAGGTGGAAACTGAGAATAGCATAAGGCAATTCAACCTTGCTGAATGTGTTCATAGACAAAGAAAAGACACAACAGGGAGATGAACTTCCAACTCTCAATGTGGAAGTGTACATGTGTATACTATTAAACAAACATAGAAAACATGACCATTGGCATGTCAAGTTAATCTTGCAGTCCAAGAAACCATGCAGGAAGCAAACAAGTGTCTTAGGCAAATCTGTCTCCAAATTAGACATAATTTATTATTTTAATTGAGAAATTATTAGGCAAAAAATACTGTAGTTTTTTTTTTTTCATAGTGATTCTTTTAACCTTATTTCTCCTACTTTTGGATTAGGGTTTATCAAAAGGTATATTACCTTATCTTCACTTCCTGTGCAGTTTAGTCTTCTAAAAGAATTCTGTATTTTGTGAATGACTGCACAAAAGACAGAACTCTGTTTTTTCCCCCTCCTGCTGCAAATTGAAACAGATGTCACATAGATATTTTACCCTGTGGAAATCAGACAAATGGCACTATCATTGTTTTCTCTTTTTTCTTTCTTTCAGATTTGTAATGCCTTTAGTAATTATATCACCATGGGATATCAAAGTTTGTCTGTATATAAGCCAACAAAATTCCATTAGAATTAATATGTTCCAAAGTGTGTGAAAAATATGGTCTGCTTTTTTTAATTTCAGGATTACAGTTCACTTTTATGCTAACTTTGAGTTTCCTGAGAATTACATGTTAATTTAGTTTTTAGACTTACTAGATATGAACCTGAAGTGCAAGAGAGCCTTTAGACCCGTACTTGGATTTAATGGTGGAAAAGAGTAGGTCCCTGATTCAATGCTTCCTAAATCTCATGAAGAAGTTGGCTTTTACACAAAACTTTTATTTATAGTTACTTCAGCACTTAAAAGAAAGAGAAACAGTTGATGAGCTCTGGTTTCAGAAAACAGCAGCATTCAGATTAACTTTTCAAATTAGATCAATTTAAAAATAGACTAATACTGAATGAAAAGGAGAACTGAAACTTTCAGATCTCTACCAAGTTTATTGAACCAAATTGCTGACATACATCAACATCTGACATAATATCAGATTCTTTTAGTGCTTTCTGGGATGAAATTCTTCCAATTGTAACCTACAAACTATATGAAGGACACCACAGATTTCTTAAATAAACCGTTCTTTATTGACAAGCTTCCAACAAAGGAGCTGCCATGACTGTGTCACATCTCTGTACACCAACATCCCCCATGAGGACAGATTACAATCCATATAGAATGTTATCCCAGAAGAGGACACTGCTTTTGTTTCTATCACACACTTCTGCTTTGTCTTCATCCACAACTATTTCTAATTTGGGTATTCCCTATATCTACAAATGAATGGCATTGTCATGGGCACATGTATGGCCCCCCAATATGCAAATATATTTATGACAGACTTTAAAGTTTTCTTTTTTGCAGCTGCCCTCTTACCCTCTGGTATACATAAGGTACACTTATGACATCTTCATCTAATGGACACTTGGGAAGGAATCTCTGGAAGAATTCTACCAGGACTTAAACAACTTGTGACCCTCCATCAAACAGACTCTTGAATACTCCATCTAGTATAGTCATTTTTTGGATGCCATTGTAAAATTTTGTAATGGTTACCCTCAGCAGCATATTGTACTGGAAATCAGCCAACTGCTACAGCTATCTCCACCCCACCAGCTCTCCACCTAAACATACCACTCATCATCATCAACAGGAGCAATTGCTTGCAGTCGAGGATGATTGTCTTCCATGACTGTCTTATCTGTGGGTCCAAAGATGGCTGATGAGACCTATCTAGGATTGCAGCTCAGGAACCTGTTTCTGTGCAGACAGAGTGGGTGGCTCTGGATTCTTGGTTTGGTCTGAGACATGCTGTTTCTGCCACTCCTGCTTTTCTGTCTCCTGTTATTGTCGTAGGTTTTCAAAGTACTAAGATCCTTGCAAAAGACTCTTCCTCCATTTGGGACAGCCCTGGACAGTAGTCTCCCACAAGTTGATATTGATGTTGCATTTTTTCAAGTTGGCTTTGGGGGCATCTTTGAAGTGCTTTCTCCTGTTGTGCATATGTCTTGACTGAGCTGGAAAAATAAAACTTGCTTTGGGAGTCTAGAGTTGGACATCCAGATGATGTGGCTGGCCCAGCGAAGTTGATGTTGAATGATCATTGCCTTGATGCTTGTGGTGTTTGCTTGTGAGAGGATGCTAATGTTGATGCATCTGTCTACCCACTGGATTCGAAGGATCTGCAACAGAGGGTGTTGATGGTACTTCTCCAAAGACTTGAGGTATCTCCTGTACATTGTCCATGTCTCAGCTCCATACAGGAATGTGGGGATCACAAACACTTGATAAACCATGAGCTTGTTTTGGATCTGATATTGCAATCTTCAAACATCCATTTCCTCAGGTGACCGAAGGCTGCACTTGCACATTTGAGGTGATACTGGATTTCTTCGTTGATGTCAGCCTTCTGCAAAAGACGGCTTTTGAGGTATGGGAAATACTCAGTGTTCTCCAAAGTTTCACCATGAATCTGAATTGCAGAAGCTGGGGACTGCTCATTAAGAGCTTGTTGATGGAGGGCCTTAGCCTTCTGAACGTTAAGCCTCAGTCCCATTTTCTTGTATGCCTCAGTAAAGATGTTGATGACTGCCTGAAGGTCTGCTTCCAAGTGAGCACACACTACGGCATCATCAATGTACTGCAGCTCAATGATTGAGGTCAGGGTGGTCTTGGTTTTGGCTTGGAGTTGACTGAGATTAAATAGTTTACCATCCATTTGGTAGTTTAGCTCCCCTCCAACTGGTAGCTTGTCAGTGGTCAGATGTAGCATCTTGATAAGGAGTATCAAGAAAAGTGTTGGAGCGATGACACAGCCTTGCCTATCATCTTAACCTCAAAGGGATCTGTGCTAGATCCATTATTGAGAACCACCGCTCGCATATCATCATGAAATGGTATGCTTCATTAGATTCATTGTCTACAATCAAGTTCTATGTTACGATCATATCTGTTCTAATCCCACCACCTGGGATGCACACCTTAAACGTATGGAGCAGGGTTTCCTACACTTACAGTACCATCCCAAAACTGTAGCTACTGAAGTGAGAGCTGAATTTAGACCCCGTTTTGACCTGCTACAATACCAACCTCGTGACAAAGACAACAGAATCCCTCTTGTTGCCACTTACAGCCCTCAGCTTGAATACTGTGTGCACATTAATAACTACCACTCCCTCTTCCCCCCCCCCCCCCCCCGAAAAACACGAATAAACACCCCCCCCCCCCCCCCCCCCCCCCCCCCCCAGGAAAATAATGACCATCTCAAGACAGCCTTGAGGGACAAGTCTGTCTTGGCTTACAGGTATCCCTCCAACCTTGAATGACAACTCTTCAGCAACAGACTACTTAAGTCTAATTCTAATCAAGGCACCAGGTCTTGCACTGGACACAGATGCAAGCGCTGCCCCCTCATAAGTAAAGAAAACAGTATACTGGTCCAGATAAAACAGATTATAACATCTGAGGTTAATTCACTGGCTCCTCTATTAATGTCTACCAATGCTTACAGTAACCCCCTACTGTCTACACTAGATGGGGGCAATCCCTACATGGAAAAACCTATTGTCTCCCATTCCCTCTGATTCTCACTGCCACGCATTTGCATTTTCAGAGACCTGCATTTTGCATATTGGCTTCTATTCTACACAGGAGAGCACACAACAGACTCTCCCTATGCCTGAAGAAGGGTGTTTGTGCCTGAAAGCTTGCAAAGAACAATTTTTACAACTTGTTAGTTGGTCTAATAAAAGATATCACATCTACCCAGGCGGTAGTCATGGGGGACCTAAACTACCCGGACATCTGCTGGGAGTCACAGACAGCAAAGTCCCAACGCTCACGCAGGTTTCTAACCTGTGTACAGGACCTTCACCTGACACAGGAGGTACACGGTCCCACTAGGGGGAATGCCATACTGGATCTGGTATTGGCAACGGGGGATGACATGGTAGGGGACCTCCAGATCGGTAGCCATCTGGGGGATAATGATCACCTAACAATAGAATTCACCATCAGACGTCGAGTGGGTAAGGTAACTAGTAGGGTGAAAGTGCTAGACTTTAGGAAAGCTGATTTCAATGAACTCAGGCGATTAGTCAAGGACGCACTGCAGAGTAGGAGTTTTGAAGAGATGGGAGCCCAAGAAGGGTGGCTGTGCCTTAAGGAAATGATCCTTCGGGCACAAAGCAAGACGATCCCCGAGCGAGGCAAAAGGGGGAAAGGAGCCAGGAGGCTTCCTTGGCTGACCAGAGAAATCCAGGGCAGCCTA
>NW_005842272.1:832570-850497 GCF_000455745.1 Alligator sinensis | reverse complement strand
GGGAATATTTGAAAGCTCGTGGCGCACGGGCCAAGTCCCGGAGGACTGGAAAAGGGCCAATGTGGTCCCCATTTTCAAAAAGGGGAGGAAGGAGGACCTGGGCAACTATAGGCCAGTCAGTCTCACCTCCATCCTTGGCAAAATCTTTGAAAAAATTATTAAGGCTCACATTTGCGAGAGCCCGGCAGGACAAATTCTGCTGAGGGGAAACCAGCACGGGTTCGTGGCAGGCAGATCGTGCCTGACCAATCTAGTTTCTTTTTATGACCAGGTTACGAAACGCCTGGACACAGAAGTAGGGGTGGATGTCGTATACTTAGACTTCAGAAAGGCCTTCGATAGGGTATCCCACCCCATACTGGTGAACAAGTTAAGAGGCTGTGACTTGGATGACTACACAGTCCGGTGGGTGGCGAATTGGATGGAGGGCCGCACCCAGAGAGTCGTGGTGGATGGGTCGGTTTCGACCTGGAAGGGTGTGGGAAGTGGGGTCCCACAGGGTTCGGTCCTTGGACCGATACTCTTTAATGTCTTCATCAGTGACTTGGACGAGGGAGTGAAATGTACTCTGTCCAAGTTTGCAGATGACACAAAGCTATGGGGAGAAGTGGACATGCCGGAGGGCAGGGAACAGCTGCAAGCAGGTCTGGACAGGTTGGACAAGTGGGCAGAAAACAACAGAATGCAGTTCAACAAGGAGAAATGCAAAGTACTGCACCTAGGGAGGAAAAATTTCCGGCACACCTACAGCCTAGGGAATGACCTGCTGGGTGGCACGGAAGTGGAAAGGGATCTTGGAGTCCTAGTGGACTCCAAGATGAACATGAGTCGGCAGTGTGACGAAGCCATCAAAAAAGCCAATGGCACTTTATCGTGCATCAGCAGATGCATGACGAATAGGTCCAAGGAGGTGATACTTCCCCTCTATCGGGCGCTGGTCAGACCACAGTTGGAGTACTGCGTGCAATTCTGGGCTCCGCACTTCAAAAGGGACGCGGATAACCTGGAGAGGGTTCAGAGAAGGGCCACTCGTATAGTTAAGGGCCTACAGACCAAGCCCTACGAGGAGAGACTAGAGAAACTGGATCTATTCAGCCTCCGCAAGAGAAGGTTGAGAGGCGACCTTGTGGCTGCCTATAAGTTCATCACGGGGGCACAGAAGGGAATTGGTGAGTATTTATTCACCAAGGCGCCCCTGGGGGTTACAAGTAATAATGGCCACAAGCTAGCAGAGAGCAGATTTAGATTGGACATTAGGAAGAACTTCTTCACAGTTAGAGTGGCCAGGGTCTGGAACGGGCTCCTAAGGGGTGCTCTCCCCTACCCTGGGGGTCTTCAAGAGGAGGCTGGATATGCATCAGCACTTGTTCCTGCTTATGCAGTGGGTCGGACTCGATGATCTATAGAGTTCGCTTCCGACCCTAACATCTATGAATCTATGAATCTACCCAAAGAACCATCTCCAAGGAAATGGCTGAGGCTGCACACTCCTGGTGCACGGTTGTCATGGGAGACTTCAACTACCCAGACATCTTATGGGAAGAGCACTTGGTCAAATCTGAATGGTCACAAAGCTTCCTCATATGCGTGGATGAACTCTATCTGACTCAAAAAGTCTATGCACTGGCAAGAGGCAAAGTGCTGCTCCGCCTGGTACTAGCAACAGGGGATGAACTAGTCAGCGACCTAATGATCGAAGGGAAGCTGGGAGACAGTGACCATAAGCTGATCACCTTCACTATCCACCATAAAGCTGGCAAGTCAGTCAGGAATGCAAAAGTCCTTGACTTCAGGAAAGCTGACTTTGACAAGCTCAGAAGGCTTGTTGGCAAGGTCCTAAGGGACCACGACCTGAAGGGAAGGGGAGTTCAGGATGAGGGGCTGCGCCTCAAGGGAGCGATCCTGAAAGCACAAGCAATGTCTATCCCATCTTGGAGGAAAGGCAGCAAAAGGGCACAGCAGGCCCCTTAGCTTTGCAGGGAACTTGTGGACCTCCTGCATCTAAGAAGAAAGACCTATAAAGGAGGGAAGACTGGAACCATCTTAAAGGAGTATTCTGCACTGGTCCAGACCTGTAGGGAGTGAACCAGGAAAGCCAAGGCTGTGACTGAACTCCAACTGGCTACACGTATCAAAGACAATAAAAAGTCCTTTTTTAGATATGTGGGGAGCTGGAGGAAAAGCAAGGGTAACACTGGACCCCTGCTAAGTCAAATGGGACAACTAACAACCGACGCCCAGGAAAAAGCCAACCTGCTTAACGGGTATTTTGTGTTGGTTTTTCACCAGCCCCAAGGGACGGCCTTGCTCAATACAGGATGGGATGGCCAGGGTGAAGGACAATTGTTACCCTTCATCACCTGGGGAGGCTGGGCATCTTCAAATTGGCTGGCCCAGACAGTTTACACCCCAGGGTACTTCAGGAGCTGGCAGGCATCATAACTCAGCCACTGGCACAGATCTTCAAGAACTCATGGCACTCAGATGAAGTGCCCGAGAATTGAAAGAAGGCCAATGTGGTGCCTGTCTTCAAGAAAGGGAGGAAAGTAGATCAGCTTGACCTCTATCCCAGAGAAGATCTTGGAAAAAATTATCAAAGAGACCATTCTTGACAAACTGGCTGATGGCAGCATCCTGAGGGATAGCCAGCATGGGTTTGTTGCGGGTAGGTCTTGCCTGACTAATCTCATCTCCTTCTATGACCAGGTGACATATCACCTGGACAAGGGAGAAGAGATTGATGTCATATATCTTGATTTTAAAAAAGCCTTTCATCTAGTGTCCCACGATCTTCTCATGGAAAAATTGGCCAACTGTGGCCTCAGTTACATCACTGTCCAATGGCTGGGGTACTGGCGCCAAGGTCAGATCCAGAGAGTTGTAATAGACAGAAATAGATCATCATGGTGCACCATAACCAGTGGGGTCCCCCAAGGCTCCGTCCTTTGGCCTATACCCTTTAACATCTTTATTAATGATGTAGACATTGGTATCAGAAGTGGACTGGCCAAGTTCGCCAATGACACCAAACTTTGGGGTAAAGCATCCACACCTGAGGATAGGATTGTGATCCAGGCCAACCTAGACAGGTTCAGAAAATGGGCAGATGAAAACCTGATGGCGTTCAACACCAAAAAATGCAAGGTGCTCCACCTTAGGGAAAAAACCCCCCACAGCAGGCTTATAGGCTTGGCAGTGCTATGCTTGCTAGCACCACGGCCAAAAGGGACTTGGGGGTCATGACTGACCACAAGATGAATATGTCTCACCAATGCTATGTTGCAGCTGGTAAAGCAAGCAAAACTCTGGCTTGCATCCATAGATGCTTCTCAAGCAAATCCCAGGATGTCATCCTCCCACTGTACTCAACCTTTGTGAGGCTGCAGCTGGAGTACTGCTTCTGATTCTGGGCTCCACAATTTAAAAATGATGTCGAGAAGCTTGAGAGAGTCCAGAGGAGAGCACATGATCAGAGGGCAGGAGAACAGGCCTTGTGATGAGAGGCTGAGAGCCATGGGACTCTTCAGCCTGGAAAAGCGCAGGCTCAGGGGGGACCTGGTGGCTGGCTATAAGTATATAAGTAGTGTACATCAGGATCTGGGGGAATGCCTGTTCACCAAAGCACCCCAAGGGATGACAAGATCAGTTGGTCACAAACTCCTCCAAGACCGTTTCAGGCTGGACATAACAAAGAACTTTTTACTGTCCGAGCCCCCAAGACCTGGAACAGACTGCCGCCAGAGGTGGTGCAAGCACCTACTCTGGACTCCTTTAAGAGACATTTGGATGTTTATCTTGTTGGGATCCTTTGATCCCAGCTGACTTCCTGCCCCTGGGGCAGCGGGCTGGACTCGATGATTTTCTGAGGTCCCTTCCAGCCCTAATGTCTATGAGATCTATGAAACCTTGACTGCCTACATCCTTAGACCAACATGGATACAACCAACACCGCCCCCATCTAAAAGGTGAGCAACTGCTATGCCTCTGTTTAAATATATGTAATAGTAATTAAGGTGACCTGAATGAAAAAAACCAAAGTGCCTAAGATATCTAGGAGGTTTTTTTAAACACCATTTCTTGTGATTTCCTGTATGCATTAAGAGTTTAATTTTATTAAGACCCTGTATTTTTCTTTTAGCCTAGGAGCTTCATGGAAATCATGGGAACTTTTAACACGTTTGTCAAAACGTGAGGTTTAACACTAAGTACTCTTTTTTTTAAAAGTCCTGAAAAGACAATTCCAGCCTACAACTCATTGGAGTTGCAAGAAGCAGCAAAGTGTAACACAGTTATGCATAATGCAGAAACTGAGATAGAAGTAGCAAATATATCAGAGGCAAAAAAAAAAAAAAAGCATTTCCAAGTCAGAAATAAGAAGACTACCAAGGAAAGTTTAGGTTCTTTGCTGAATGCAGAGAGCAATCTAGTAAGAGATGGTTCCAAGGAGGCTAAAGCATTCATTGTCTTTTCTTTCTTCAGGTCTTCACAAATAAGTTCAGCTGTCAAATGACAAGGGCAGTTGGCAGCAAGGACAGAGTAGGGGATAAGCATCCTAGAGTATTGTATGAAAAGGTTAGGTATTATTTAGAAAAAGCTTGATATTTGAAGATCAGCAGAATGGGACAGGATTCATTCTAGAGTACTCAAGCAATTGGTTGAGGCAATAACAGAGCCATTCTCAATTATCTTTGAGAAATTATGGAGGTTGCGTGAGGTCCCAGATGACTGGAAAAGGGAAAATACTATGCCATTTTTAAGAAAAGGAACCAGTCAGCATAACCTTGATTCTCGAGCAGGTCATCAACGAATATATTTCAAAATATATGAAAAACCTGGTGATCAGGGACAGCCAACACAGATTCACCAAGAGCAAATAATGACTGAACAACCTGACTGGGCAGGAAGAGACCTCAGGAGGTCATCTAGTCCAACCCCCAAAGTGGGACAGTACTCAACTAGATCACCCAAGCCAAGGATTTGTCTAGCCAGGTCTTATGAACGTTCAAGGACGGAGATTGCACAACCATTCCAGTCCTTCACCACCACATAAGTCATGTGCTCCAGCCCCATAACTATTTTTGTTGCCCTCCACTGGACTCCCTCTAATTTGTCTACGTCTTTTCTGTAGTGGGGGGGGCCCAAAACTGGACACAGTACTCCAGATGTGGCCTATCCAGGGCTGAATAGAGGGGAAGAATCACTTCCCTCAACTGCTGACAGCACTACTATGAATGCAGCCCAGTATGCCATTAGCCTTCTTGGCAACAAGGGCGCACTGCTGACTCATAGTCAGCTTATTGTCCACTTTAAAGTTGCTTGTCCTTTCCTGCAGAGCTGCTGCTGAGCCACTCAGTCCCCAGACTGTACTGGTGCATGGGATTGTTCCATCCTAAGGAGTTTGCTCTTGTCTTTATTGAACCTCATGAGATTTGTTTTGGCCCAATCCTCCAATCCTCCAATTTGTTGAGTTCTCTGAATTCTACTACTCCCTGCAACTTGGTGTTATCCACAAACTTGCTGAGGGTGCAATCCATCCCATCTTCCAGGTCGTTGATGAAGATATTGAACAAAACCAACCCCAAAACTAAAACCTGGGGCAATCTACTTGTTACTGGATTCCAACTAGACATTGAGCCATTGACTTCTACCCTTTGAGCCCAATGATCCAGCCAGTTTTATATCCACCCTATATTTCATTCATTCAACCTGTACTTCCTTAAGCTTGCTTGCAAGAATGTTGTAGGACACAGCAGTGCTCCCCACACATCCACAGAACAAAGTCACTTCATCATAGAAGCCAACCAGGTTGATCAGGCATGACTTGCCCTTGGTGAATCCATGCTGACCATTCCTAATCCCCTTCTTCTCCTCCAAAGGCTTAAAAATGAATTTCTTGAGGACCTCCTCTATGATTTTTCCAAGGACTGAGGTGAGTCTGACCGGTCTATAGTTCCCTAGATCCTCCTCCTTCCCTAAAGATGGGCACTATATTTGCCCTTTTCCAATCCTTCGGGACCTCTCCCAATTGCCTTGAGCTTGCAAAGATAATAGCCAGTGGCTCTGCAATTACATCAGCAATTACATCAGCCACCCCCCTCAGAACCCTGAAGTGCATCATGACCTTGCCTGTGAAGACTGAGGTGGACTGAGGTGGAAAAGGCATCGAGTACTTCAGCTTTTTTTGCATCATCTCTCACTAGGTTGTCTCTCCCATTCAGTAAGGGACCCACACATTCCCTGATCTTCCTCTTGTTGCTGACATACTTGCAGAAACCCTTCTTGATACCCTTCAGATCCCTTGCTAGGTGCAACTGCAGCTGCGCTTTGGCCTTCCTACTTTCATCCCAACATGCTCAAGCAATACTCTTATACTCCTCCCTAGTTTTTTGTCTGTTTCCAGTTGTAAGCCTCCTTCTTGTGTTTTTCCTCACAGAAGAGTTCCCTGATAAGCCAAGATGATCTTCTGCCATACTTGCTGGTCTTCGTGTGCATTAGGATGCTCTGTTTCTGCACTTTGTAAGGTTTCTTTGAAATACAACCACATCTCCTGGATTCCTTTTACCCTCAGACTAGCCTCGCAGGGGATCCTGCCTATCAGTTCCCTAAGTGAGTCAAAGTCTACCTTTCTGAAGTCCAGGGTCCTTACTCTGTTACTGTTCTTTTTTCCTTTTCTCAGGATCCTGAACTCAATCATCTCGTGGTTGCTGCTGCCCAAGTTGCCATCCACTTCTGCATTCCTCACCAATTCTTCCTTGTTTGTGAGCAGCAGGCCAAGAAGAGCACATCCCCTAGTTGGCTTTTCCTCTTTTGTGGATTCAATTTATACCTAACAAAATATGTTGGAAACATCACTGGTGAGTGCAAATTGCTTGAAAACACCCTGCACTCTTTTCTGTAGCACTCCCACAAAAGGACAAACATTGCTTAACTTGCAATAAAAAGTCTGTCAAGTATCTTCCACATCCTTTCAGGATGTCACCACAAATTCAACTAGATGTGAATTTTAGGTTGCTCCTTCACTTAACTATACTGGATTTTCCCAATGAAATTATGTTCATACCCAAAAAGGGAAAGTTTCAGTAATACTAAATTAAAAATTATTACTCCTTGTCTCAGAAAGTTATCAAAGATTTTTAAAAAATTAAGACACCCTGCTAAGAATTTTTACAAGCCTAAAATTAAAAATTCTTTCTGACATTTAACCCGATGAAGGCAGGTCTCCTTTGATGTTAAACTTGCCTTATTAATTAATAAATGATCTCTCAGACTCACTCCAGCACTTACAATTTAAATACACTAAGTTAAGTAACTAAGATCTCACTTAATCTTTGACTCTCAGTTCTGATTACTAGGTTGCCTCCAGACAGGAAGGAAAGATATATTAAAATAAAGTCTAATTCAGCACCCATGAACGAGTACCACATCTAGAATTAAAATGCCTTCCATAAGAAGTACTGAATTGCCAAATCATTTCCATAAATTTAAATGTACTTGTACAGGAAGCTTACTTATTCAAATAATTCAAAATGCTAAAAACTTTCATGCAGTCATGTGAAAGGGTAACCATCTCTTAAGAAACATGTACTAACTTTATCTAGGGTTCAAAAAACATGCCAACAGCATGCAATGCTAGTACAGGTCAGTTTTCAGACAAAGCATCATGAATGTATCTAATGTATATATGATTACAAAGACTTCACATGGACCATGACTGTAGTTGTTTTCTTAAGCTTAAGACACTTAAGTTTTAAAATATATTCGATTAAGTTTTAATTCCATCTATTCAACTATTCCACGTATCCCAATATCCCATATATATTTCAATATCCTATATGATTCCAATATTATATGTTTTAAAATATATTAATTGTGTTCTCTTAATGTTATTGTCCTTTGTAAATTGCTGCCAAGCAACACAAGTAATGTGTTAAACATATGAAGAGTTTAAGACTTATTAAATATACAGTTGCTGTAGAAGTAATATGATGTTTATTACATTCTGAAAATTTAAAAACACTGCACGAACTGAATATATCTTGAAGGTAAAAGTTAGCAAAATGACTGTTTTTCCCAGTAAGATTAGGTACTGCACTTTATACCTACACATATAAAGACATAGATTTTGTTATTGTACTACTTGTTAATAGAGAACACCTGTTATGGCATACCTTCTTATTTGTGAAAACAAACACCTTCTTAAAGTTTATAATCGCAGAGATAAATTTTGTAAATTCATCATTTAACTGCCGAAAAGGACAACACTCATTCTTTGCTGGCATGTGTGGATATGCATTTGCATGTGAAAGAAAAATCAATGGCAATTGTGCTCCTGAAATACTTAGTTGATCTTTAGATAATTCCACCCAAAGTGAATTTTATTACTTACTTCTGTCAAATTACCATAATTTAATTCCACATGTTCAAAGTCACGCCTGCTACTTTTCTGAAGAAGCACAAAGATGTCCTCCAACCCTCAACCCCTTGGGGCACAGGCAGGCAGCAAAAGCCAGAGAAGGAAGAGGAGCTCAGAGACTCTGGCTGCTGTTACAGCTGGAACGATGCGGTGGCAACAGCCAAACAGGAGCCTGGGAGCTGCAATTTAACCTCACAGGCCACATGAGATGCACAGACTTCCAGCTGAAATTTACTACTTTACTACCAGCAGCTCTGACTATAGCCTCAGTTTCAAAATCACTTCTAAAATAAATAATTTTCAGCAGCACTCAACACTGGTGAGTCAATAAATCTGCATGGAATTCAAGTGAGAAATGTCTAAACATTTCTGGTCAGAAAATGGGATTTCTGTCCTGTAACCAAACACAACATTTCAATTATTTCTCTTGTAACAAGTTAGAATGGGAACCTTAAATTTACTGTGGAATGGAGTTTTTTTGTTGTTTTTTTTAAATTTTGGGAACACCAAAGTGACTGCATAACAATTATCATTGATGTTTAAACATGATAATGTCAAACATTTAATATTAGATATGCAGATATTAAATCTTTCACATAAATAGAGAAGTACCAAAATTAAGTAGAAATCCTAATAAGTCAGAAATAAATATTCTATAGCTATTCAAATCTTTCAAGTCACATTTTTCCCATTTAAAATTAATGCAGTTCCATGGCATATTTCAATTTCAGAGCCACAGCATCTACTGACAGAAAAAAATGGTTCAATCAAAAACTTTCGACCACTTTTCAACTAGTGACTTCCTTGGAAATTAAGATTTTAGACCTATATGTAATGGAGCCTTTGACACTCTTCTGTTACAAATTACGGCAGGCTTGCCAGGGCAGCCTGGCTTGCTGGCTTGAGCCAGATGGCTCAGGCTGATTGGTGGGGGCATTACCCTTCCCCACCAATCAGAAGAGGGAGGAAGAGGCCTGCCCTGCCCTGACCTAGGGGCGAGGTAAAAAGGAGGACCTGCGAGAGAACTAACCCCTCTCAGGCTTTTCCATTGGTCAGTTCCCAAACTGCAGAGGGAATAAAAGCCTGTGTGCCAAGCACACAGGCGGCTTCGACAAGGGACGGTGAAAATGAGGGCTGCAGAAGACCTGGTAGAGCTGACCAGCAGGGACAGAGCTGTTGCCCCAGAAGTGCCCTGAAGATGCCTCTGGCAAGTGGGCTGCTGCATCCTAGCTGCCATGAGAAAAGTGCGGCGACAGTGCATGGGTTAGTGTACGGAGCATCTGGAGGGCAGACAGGACCTTGGCGGCTGCATGAGGTAGTGCAGGTCCCCAATCCTGCATGAGGAAGGAGCCCAGCCCCTCCAGTGCACAGAGTGATGCACGGGGCATGGTGAGTAGAAGGGATTGTCAAAGCTACACAAGACAGCACAGGTACCCAACCCTGCACAAGGCAGGAGTCCAACCCCTTCAGTGCACAGAGCAGTGCATGGGGCTGGTAGAGAGCTGAAGGGACCACTGCTGCTGCACAAGGCAGCATGGGTCTGTACCCCTGCACAAGGCAGGAGCTCTCAGTGCACAGGGACCAGTGCACAGGGCTGGAGAGGGTCTGGAAGCGGCTGGGACTGTGGTGGCTGCACGAGGTAGCATGGGTCCCCAATCCTACATGAAGCAGGAGCCCTTGGTGCACGGACCGGTGCACAGGGGTGGAGAGCTGACGGGGCTCTGGGACTGCATGAGGCAGCCCAGGTCCCTGAATCTGCGAGAGGCAGGGGTCCCGCAGTGCATGGATCAGTGCACGGAGTCAAGGCTGAGCTGAAAGGACTCTGCGGGTGCATGAGGCAGCGCAGGTCCCTGATCTCGCAAGCGGCAAGTGGCTGAGGTCTCTGCTCTCCCTGCCAGCATACAGAGCAGTGCATGGGGTTTGGAGAGAGCCAAAGAAAACCATGCAGCAGCATGAGGCAGCATGAACCCCACATCTCTACAGGAGGCAGAGGCCAGCAGGCCCTAGTAGCTGCATGAGGCAGCTCGGGCCTTTCCATGGAGAATGGCAGATGGGTGAAGCCACAGGTCCCTGGCAAGGTGGGAGTTTCGACCAGCCCACCCAGAGAGATGGAGAGAGAGATGAGCCAAATTCCACTGGAAGGCCCAGGAGCCATGATTGTCTGGGTAGAGGACCAGTGTTGCCACAGGGGAAGGTGTAAAGGTCTCCACAGGGGAGGAGTGGGGCCCCAGTGTTCAGGGGAGGTTTTTCTGTCCTCGGAGTCCAGCCAGTCAAGGGGACTAGAAGCAGTTAGCGTTCTTCCTTAGGCATCCCCTGTTTTTTCCCCCCAGGTATTACTCCTCCATGGGAGGGGTGGGGGTGGGGGGAAGGATTACTGTGCCAGTGTTCAATTTTAGATGTAACTGATAAGTTTTATGTAAAAGTTTAAGGTTGCCTTGGGTCCCTAAGTCTATATTGAGGGTTAGCCATAAGTTGTATCTTGTACTGTGAAGTTATTTCATTTGATATTGTATTATAAGATGACTAGATAATTGCCTTGTTCTATCTATTCATTGTTTAGCTGCTAAAATGCTGTGCAGAGTCTTGTGATCATCATTTTGGATTCAAGGGGTTGCTATGCCCATGTGTGGGTTTGTGTTGCTGTAACCTTATTCATGTATGTTCTAACCATTGTTTATTTATTGTTGAGTTCTATTTAGTGAACCACTGTTTAACCGGGTGCCACTGTTACTTGTTCCCTCACCTGTGGCCTGCGAGGCTTGGGAGTGAGGGGCTATACCCCAATAAGAAGACCACTGAGAGCCAGGCTTACTTTGATAAAGCACCTCTGTTTGTTATAGGCAGACAAGATTCCTTGGGTGAATTTGATATCTTTTATTAGACCAACCCAAATAGTTGGAGAATAGTTATTAAGCAAGTTTTCGGGTTCAAAAACCCTTCGTCAGGCTAAGGAAGTTTCAGCAGTTGGCGATGGAGATTTCCATCCAGGAAGAGCACACACCAACTGCTGAAACTTCCTTAGCCTGACGAAGGGTTTTTGAACCCGAAAACTTGCTTAATAACTATTCTCCAACTATTTGGGTTGGTCTAATAAAAGATATCAAATTCACCCAAGGAATCTTGTCTGCCTATGTCCTTAGACCAACACGGCTACGACCTAAACCTCTGTTTGTTATATGCACTTGTTCCTGCCTGGGTACATGAGTAACAAGCTTTACCTGCCTTAGTAATATAAATTTGTTCTAGGATAATATTCTAGTAATATAATATAGATTTCATAGATTTCATAGACATCAGGGCTGGAAGGGACCTCGGAAGATCATCGAGTCCAGCCCCCCGCCCAAAGGGCAGGAAGTCAGCTGGGGTCATAGGATCCCAGCAAGATAAGCATCCAGTTTCATCTTGAAGGTGTTCAATGAAGGCGCTTGAACCACCTCCGGTGGCAGGCTGTTCCAGACCTTGGGGGCTCGGACAGTAAAGAAGTTCTTCCTTATGTCCAGCCTGAAACGATCTTGAAGTAGTTTGTGACCATTCGACCTCGTCATCCCTTGGGGCGCTCTGGTGAACAAACGTTCCCCCAGATGCTGGTGGTCACCCCTGATAAACTTGTAGGTGGCCATCAGATCACCCCTGAGCCTGCGCTTTTTCAGGCTAAAGAGCCCCAGGGCTCTCAGCCTGTCATCGTAGGGTCTGCTTCCCTGACCTCTGATCATGCGCGTGGCTCTTCTCTGGACTCTCTCAAGCTTCTCCACATCCTTTTTGAATTGTGGAGCCCAAAACTGGACACAGTACTCCAGCTGCGGCCTCACTAAGGCCGAGTACAGGGGGAGAATGACGTCCCGGGATTTGCTTGAGAAGCATCTATGGATGCAAGCCAGCGTTTTGGTCGCTTTACTAGCCGCCGCATCGCATTGCAGGCTCATGTTCATCTTGTGGTCAATGATGACCCCCAAGTCTCTTTCTTCCATAGTGCTAGCCAACATAGCACTGCCGAGCCTATAAGGATGCTGCGGGTTTTTTTTCCCAAGGTGGAGAAGCTTGCATTTATCGGCGTTGAACACCATCAGATTCTCGTCCGCCCACTTGCTGAGCCTGTCCAGGTCAGCCTGGATAACCTGCCTGTCTTCTGGTGTGGATGCTTTGCCCCAAAGGTTGGTGTCATCGGCGAACTTGGCCAGTTCTGATCGCTTCTGACTCCAGTGTCCACATCATTAATGAAGATGTTGAACAGTATGGGTCCAAGGACAGAGCCTTGGGGGACCCCACTGGTCACAGGACACCATGATGAGTGACTTCCATCGGTTACTACCCTCTGGGTCCGACCCCGGAGCCAATTTTCCAGCCAGCGGATCGTGGAGGACCCAAGGCGACAATTGGCCAGTTTCTCCAAGAGGCGATCATGGGACACCAGATCGAAGGCTTTTTTGAAGTCAAGATATATGACATCAATCTCTTCTCCCTTGTCCAGGTGATAGGTCACCTGGTCGTAGAAGGAAATGAGATTGGTCAAGCAAGACCTACCCGCAACAAACCCGTGCTGGCTATCCCTTAATATGTTGGCGTCGGCCAGTCCATTAAGGATGGCCCCTTTAATAAACTTTTCTAAGATCTTCCCCGGGATAGAAGTCAGGCTGATGGGTCTATAGTTAGCCGGATCCACTTTCCTCCCTTTCTTGAAGATAGGCGCCACATTGGCCTTCTTCCAGTCTTCGGGCACTACACCAGAGCGCCAAGAGTTTTCAAAGATCTAGGATATATTGGTGTATATCCTTAATAAGTTCTATGAGTCCTGTGAATAAAGTTCTGTAAACAGTTAAGTTTTACTGAGTGACCACAATCTCTGCTCTGCTTTGCAGAGGAGGACAGAGAATTGGCTTACATCAAGTAGCTATGCTCTCACACATGCGCCCACTCCAAACATCCCTTCAATTGAAGAGTGGGTACCAACTGTATACCACCCAGATTACATAACAAATAAAAACATAATCAACAAATTGAAAGATGATAGTATTTATGAGAGCTCTGGTACTTTAGGATAAGCCAGGTATTTACTATTAAACAATATTTTCAACTTCTGCATTAAAAAACTCCAGAATCAAATTTTCATTTCTATGTAACTCCACATGTAATTAATGAAATCAGACAAAGGCAAAAGTTCTTAAGTAAAACTCCTATAATATTACCCAACCAGATGCTGTAGAATTTGATCTTCATATAGAACATATTATGCAAGATTAATATACAATAATAAAACTTTTGAGGTAGCATCTGTTCCTAGATGTATAAAGCAAATCTACAAAAGACAAAACCATTTTTTATGGCAAGTACATACCTCCAGCAATACAATGAAACTCAGCTGTGTACTTAAAATTATTATCTTTATGAAACAAGGACTCTATCAGGAGCTGCATCCAGCCTAAGTCTAAGAATGTATTCAGGGGAAAAAAGGAGCCCGACTAAACACATTGCATATCCTTACATATGCACAGAGTATTCAGAATTAACAGAGAGATTCAGAAATAATAGTCAGCATCTTCATTAACTTTCATAGACATAAGTCCATATGCAATGTACAGACCATCTTAAGCATTATGCTACTAAACATCTCATTGTAGCAAGAGCTGCAGTGCAAATTATGCGCTCAATGAAATAAGGGTGATGTCTTTTAGGGGAATATATAGGGTATATACCTTATATATTTAGGGGGTCATAAACATTTCACATGTAAAAGCTTCTTTTAAAAGAGTAATTTTTATGTCATATTGAGATGTGATTTAAGCCACATGAGAAAAATGTTGTTCCTTTCACTATACCAGCAATACCTGATGAAGATAAAATAGTCTCTACACGTTATGGCAGAGTTCCAAGAAGAAAGTTTGTGAACTTCAGAACAGAAAAAAATATATCTGTATATATACAGCTTGTTTAATTCAAAACACAGTTCAATCTTTTCTAGAGGGGTGTTTTTTTAACTCCATGTTTCATTTTAGATTTGGAAGTTAGGACTGAAAATGTTTCTTATGCTACTGCTGCTTTCAGATTTTTATTTGCTTTTTGAAAAGGACTTGTTATGCCCAAATTAAACACAGTAAGACACAGTGGTGTGTCTACACATGAATATTAATGAAACGCAATAAACTCCAGTACAGTTCATGCCAGAGTTTAGTGCTCCCAGGCACTGGCAATGTGTAGGGGGTGCACGCAGGTGCACATGCACCCCCTGAGATTGGCAGTACACCCCATGAAAGAAGCACTGCCAATGCTGCCAGTGGTGCCTGTGGGCAATGACCAGTTGCCACTCTCCTCCCTGCTGCCAACACCACTGGTGGCATCTGTAGGTAGTTGTTGATTGCTGCTGGCCACCACTGATGCTGCCGGTGGCATCTGTGGGTGGTCGCCGACCGCCGGTCAGTGCTCACCACCCTCCCCCACACCACTGCTGACACCACTGTGGCCACCTGTGGGAGCTTCCCCGCTCGCCGCCGCCACACCCCCGCCAGCACCATGCCCCCACTGCCTGGGGCAGTCACTGTGCCCCCCGCAGCCTCCGGAAGCATGTCGTTCATGCTCCTAGGCGCCACATGTTATCGTGCACCCCAAACCACAGCACTTTGACCTGGGGTAGTAGAACCCCATCTGGCAGGGCGCACTGGGGAGCAGCCTGCCAGCCTGGGGCTGCTCTGGCCCAACTCAATGTGCTGCAGAGGGGTTGGCTGGGCCATGAAGGTGTTTCAGTGTAAGGGCTAGCTGACAGGCACACGCCAGCCCATCAGCATCTACACATAGACATTGCAGCAAAGTAAATAATTATGGCATAGTGTAGTACTTGTATCTGGCACTATTAACCTACAGTGAAGTTAATTAGCTTACTCCAGTCTAATAGCTCTGCATGTGTAGACTAGTGATACTTTACTGTGGAACTAATTTTGCCAACTGCACTAAGCATCTTGAACAGATGCAACCAGTAAGGGGAAAAGGGGTACATGCTGAATAAAACCTAAATTTACTGTTACTACAGAACCAAATGTGTTTTTGAATGGTTCAGGTTTTGAAACCCCATCAGGCCAAATACATTCAAGCATGCATGAATGTAATAAGCTGTTTTGCCTAAAGCAGCAGGCTTAGCTGCATGTATTAATACAAAGCTGAAAGACGGGGCTTCAGTCTTCTGTCACTTGCACTTGTTTTATACTGGTGTAACTCCAAGGACACCAATACATTTATTACCATTTTATGTCAAGGGGAGTGATAAGAGGTATCAAGAACCTGATTCTCTTAGTCCTATCAGATGTTATAAGAAAATCTAGTCAGGTTAATTTAGATTTAACTTAATTTTATACATCATGTTTAACAGAAACACTGCAAGTTTAGATTGGTTCCTAAAACAGAAGTGAAGTGTGAAGCAGGAGATACAATCTGTTCAGCATAAGTGCTTTCTCTGCTGTAAACCTGAAACTTTTTTTTTTATTAGTATTATAAACTGCATCAAAAGTGAAGCTATTCCAGTCTCTTGCCATAGTTATTAAGCCAGAACAGATTTTATATAACAATACAAGTGCCTGGATGTGAAAAAATGAATTCTAATTATGTTGAATCCCTCAGAAGTGTTTTACTTAAATGTGAACATAATGTACCATGATGGCTAGGCATGTCACCAAATGTTAGTAATTTGTTACAACAAACATAATTTTTCAATTCAAAAGTCATGGAATGATTCAAAGTATTTTTTTCTTAATAGCAAAAGGATTTCCTTTTCCTTAAAATTAGGAATTTCTCCTTGAGAAGCTCCTAGGCATTTCTTTCCCAAGATCCCAAAAGTACATATGCAAAATGCACTCTATCAATAAGGAGATTTAAAAAATTAAAATTTATACTTGGATTTGTAACCTCCAAGTGCTATTTTGAATTATATATTTTAAACATTTGGAGTCCCTCCTCTGTCTCTCTCTCTAATTCCTTTGTTCCACTTGGGGAGCCAAACACTGCTAGGCTTTTTGAAATCTAGTTCACTGCAGCTAACTTTAATATGTAAATATAATGTGCAGCAATAAAGAAATAACCATGAAAGGATGCTTTTCCAAGCACTTCTTTGTCTTAAAGACTGATGTCCAAGGTTTCATTATTTTAGTGCACAATTTTTTGAAAATATTGTAAATTGCCGTCTCTCTTTAATTTGGACTCTATTTAATCTAAAATGTTTCTATTACAATTTTTTCTAGAGCTATCTGTCTCTGAATATGATACAAATATGAAATTGACTGCTAAAAGCAGTTTTAAAAACAGAAGTTGATCTAGCGCCAAATAAGTTCATTGAGCCTTTGGGCATGTCTACATGTGAACTTAAAGGCACATTAGCCTATTTTAATGTTCATTAAATTGTCACAAAAAACCCATTAGCTTTCACTCATGCATATCAAAATAGGCTAATTCACCTTTTTCTAGTATCTAACAGTGGAGGGCACCAACACACGAGCAGAGGCTGCTCTAACTCACTGTAATTGCAGCACATCAGAGCATATTCAATTAATCGAGTCTGCCGGAGCATGGCAATTACCACACTCCAGCGGTCTCCCGTGTCTCATGTGTCAGTGTCCCTGCACTTACAAATAGTGGTGGGGACACTTGAACTGAAGCTAATCAAACCAGTTTTAGTTCAGGCACCTCCAACTGCCATTTTTAAGTGCGGGGATGCTGATACAGGAGACACAGCGGCACTTTAATTAGAGCAGCTCTGGGAGCTACTCTAATTAAAGTGCCGCCTCCCCCTCACCCCTGCAGCATGTGTAAAAGTGCCCAGAGGTACTAAATTTAATGCACATTAGCAAAAGCACATTAACGAACATGTAGACATACCCTTTCTGTCACCTTTAACATGTTAACAACATGAAAAGTGTTCTTCACAGGCACTTTCTCCAAGACTCAATCCACTAGATTCTACCCTGACTTATACCCATGTGATTGTAATCATTAAAGTGGCATCAGGTATAAGTCAGGAAAGAACATACCAGTAGGACTCGGAGAGGTTCCATTTTACCATCATCTGTCTTCTAATAATCCAGATAATACAAACAAGTAAAGTAAAGGAGTAGGCAGCAAAATAGATAGACAAATGATTAACATCAGCTCAGCAAACTGGTACCAGTTCCTCCAGTCCGACTGGAGAACAGGTACGAGGCCCTGGCGACCCTGCAGGAGATGGAAGGAGAGGAGAAAACCTCTGGGCAGGAAGCAACACCACATTCTCCACACTCCGAACAGATCAAGAGATCCAAGCGGACCCAGAGGAGGAGGCGTCGAGTGATTGTCATAGGCGACTCCATCCTGAGAGGTACGGAAGGGCCCATCTGTCGCCAGGACCCCTCAACATGAGAGGTCTACTGCCTGACCGGAGCAAAGATTTGGGACGTGATGGAAATAATCCAGACCATGATTCAGCCCACCGATTACTACCCCATGGTCCTAGTCCATGTGGGTACTAATGATGCAGCCAGGAGAAGCCCTGATCACCTGATGA
>NW_005842272.1:832206-832467 GCF_000455745.1 Alligator sinensis | reverse complement strand
TAAGAGAGACCAACGGGCGGCTTCGGCAATGGTGTCTCGAGGCAGGCTTCGGCTTCCTGGACAATGACCCGCACATCACGACGAGGGACATGCTCAGTTGGGATGGGCTTCACCTGTCCCCCAAAGGTAAGCGTGTGTTCTCTTCTAGATTGGCAGATCTCCTCTGGTGGGCTTTAAACTAGGCTCGTTGGGGGGAGGGGAAGATGAGGGCGGGGGAAGCTGTGGACCACCAAACCATGTGGCACCCACAAGGACAGCCCA
>NW_005842272.1:830252-830514 GCF_000455745.1 Alligator sinensis | reverse complement strand
GCCTATAAGTTCATCACGGGGGGCAGAGAAGGGAATTGGTGAGGTTTTATTCACCAAGGCGCCCCCAGGGGTTACAAGAAATAATGGCCACAAGCTAGCAGAGAGCAGATTTAGATTGGACATTAGGAAGAACTTCTTCACAGTTAGAGTGGCCAAGGTCTGGAACGGGCTCCCAAGGGAGGTGGTGCTGTCCCCTACCCTGGGGGTCTTCAAGAGGAGGTTAGATAAGCATCTAGCTGGGGTCATCTAGACCCAGCACTCT
>NW_005842272.1:828821-830242 GCF_000455745.1 Alligator sinensis | reverse complement strand
AGGGGGTCGGACTCGATGATCTATTGAGGTCCCTTCCGACCCTAACATCTATGAATCTATGCCAGGGGCGGGCAATTATTTCAGGCAGAGGGTTACTTACCAAGTTGTGGCAAGCTATTGAGGGTTGCATGGGTAGCCCTGCCCCTTGACAGGTGCCCTGCCCCCTGGTCACTATCTTGGGGCCAATACTACAATGTCTTGAGACCAATGTCCCAGGGCCAGCACCAGTGGGGCCCAGAGCAGGGTGCAGACTGGCAGGGGTCTGTGGAGCTGGACAGGGCTGCACCAGCAGAGAGATGGGGGAGCTGGCCCAGCTCCATAGGATCTGGCCTGCAGGCCATATTTTGCCCACCCCTGTTATATGCAGAGGTGCTTTCTTATTTTCTGAGGAATTCTCATTTTCTCTCAACATCAGCACTCTATACTACATAAGAAAACATTCATGTTCATTTATATTAGATATTAGGACTAGATACCAGAACTCCAGATATTAAGGTTTCTGTCTTCTGGTCCTCATTCTTGTTACAGGTAAGGAAACACAGCAGGAGCTGCTATGCTACTTCTTTCCCACCAATAAAACTAAGTATGGACGGCCAAAAAGCCCAAGGCTGAATTGATTCAATCTTCTCAGGGTAGTCTAAGCTGCATAGACTGAACAGACATTCACTTTTGATTCTGGAATGGCACTCACATGTCTGCAGTGACCCAGGCCAGAAGCTGGAGGGTGGAGCATGCCTAAAACATGCCTCCCTGCTCAGCTGGAGCAGACAGCTTGGGCCAAGGCTAACCCACCCACCCTGTGAGCAGGGGGTTTGCAAGGGAGGTGCAAAGCATCCTTAGATGCTCTGGGACATTAAGTTAACTTGAATCTTGAAGAGAACTGGGACAGAAGTTCAATAAACCAATTTAATATAAATCAGTTGAGTCTGATACTACATTTATCCAGGTTTATCTTAAACTGCTTTTGGCCATTTTGAAAGTGGTTTATCCACTGAAATTCTATTGTGTTACAGATTTGAACTGGTTTCTGATCACTTACACTGGTTTATATATAATTTCTGTCCCTAGCCTAAGTGGTAGAATCTTGAGTTCACTTTCCAAATATGCCTAAGAAGACATCTAAACCAGCAAAAGGCATGGTATAGGGCAGTGGTTCTCCATCTTTTTAGATTCGAGGCACTGGTAACTGGATTTGAGGCACCTCTCCATACCTTTTGTCAACTGAGTGACATCCAACTTCAAAAACTATTTTATACGTTATAGTGATTATCTTCTTGCAGAGAGGCTGGACACTGGGGTTGGGGAATCATCCAGGCACAGGCAAGCCTGAGACTGTGCTCATCTTCCTAATTTATCTGATTATCACCTCACACTTCTCAGCACACTTAAAAGGATCTGGCAGCACCCCAGAAACCTGGTTG
>NW_005842272.1:783680-828811 GCF_000455745.1 Alligator sinensis | reverse complement strand
AAAGGGAAGGCTGAGGAAATAAGCTGATACTGCTAAGGGATACAAATAATTACTTCCACAGGGACTGGACAGGAATGGGGGAATAAAGAAATGAGGGAAAGATTCAAGACAGCCAATTTCTTTCTTGAGCTGCCCTTGAGGTGGCACAACTACATGCAGCTTCTCACAGGATCATGCCCACAGGTACCTTCTCACCCTGCTAAGGCTTTCCACATTTTGATACACCTCAGGCAGTTTTATACACCAAGATTGAAGTGGGAAAGGAACCAATAAAATTTCAATAGCCAACTTGTAATTATTTCAGTGACATTGTCGAAGTGTCTAAAACACTCAAAGGAATAGATAACACATAAAAACTATGCTAAAATAATGTTAAGAGTCTAAATTAAACCACTGGTACTAGCTAGTTTTTCATTTTGTCCTCCTTAATTCATGTTTCTGTGCCTAAGATTGTGGTGGTCAAGAGAAGACTACTATACTAATTATAAAGTGTAGCATAGAGTTGATGCTACCTTTCCTGCAGAACAGCCTAAGGTAAAAACAGCACACAGAGGTTTCCTTTTCGGTCTGTAATGTAAATGAGTTTCTTAACAATATTTGAACAGGGTTCCTGTGTATTTTAAATACTGTTTGGATCAAGAGCCAGCCTCACTCTTGTACATATACTTACAACACCAGGATAAATAGAAGTGGTATGTGCAGAGAACAATTTTATGGTTACACTTAACAACTTAACAATGTTTTCCTTCATTTATCAAGCAGTATAATCAGTCACCAATGGGAAACCTATAAAGTGCAGTACAAAACACAGTGCAATAAATTTGTCACTGCAAAACAAATGCAATAAATCTCTACAGCTTATGTTAAAAGTTTACAGAGCTTCTCCAGAAGATTTAGGGCACAGATTAGTTTCTAATTTGAGTACAGGAACTTCCCTGGGTGAAAAGTGTGTCATGACAACTTGTGTACTGTGACTGCATACACTAATCTTTGCTCTGGCAAAGCTTTGTTTGCTGAATTTAATCAAAGGGAAAAATCAAGCATTGGTGAGAGTGGAATTCCTTTCCTTCAATTCTTACTCTCATCTCCAAAATACTTTGCATAGCTTGAAACCTCTCTTATAATTCCCTCCACATGTGTTTGGTTTAATACATTTTGTGTAGTTTCAAGGTTGATGTAGTAGTTTAATGCTCTGGCCTGATATACACCAGTATATGTACACCTAGAAGAACACACTGCTGCCTAACAGGATTAACAAAAGCTCCTATGTGAGTCAGGCACATGCGACTCCTGTTGGTTCTCATCAGGAGTTTGGCACTTAGTCAAATATTAAGCTGAACCAAACTAAATGACTAAGCACAGGAAAAGTTGCCATACATTGAAAGGGGCCTTACCATGTACCAGCTGCCATGTTCATGATCTTATTCCACAGTAGATTAAAGCTGAACAGCAGTAATTTAGCCCTTTATTCATGAAGATAGAACGGATTAATCTACATGTCCTTAGTCCACCTGATTTTCAAACAGGAGCACTTACACAAGTATATCATGCGCTTTAAAACTCCATTTTAGGTCAGTTTAATTCAGTTTTCCAGAGTGCCCAAGTAGATAAATATGACAGATCAACAATGGATCTTGGGATAGTTCTAACACTGCAGAATGCAGTGCAAAGACACCTGAACTACCTCAAGAAGCTAGTTCATATTTTCTATTAATAAACAAGGTAAATTAGCACATAAGGAGTTCCTGCCTGCTGCAATTAGACTGTGCCCACTATCTGAGCTAGCTCTTTAAGGCTAGGAACAGACATTACACATAAACCAGTTTAAGTGATCAGAAACTGGTTTAAACCTGTAACACAATGTAAATTCAGTGCACATAAAACCAGTTTCAGCCATTTTGAAACTGGTTTAAGATAAACCTGGTTGAATGTAGTATCAGACTTAACTGATTTGGGTCAAACCAGTTTATGCAATGTCTGTCCCAGACCCTTAAACCAAAGTCCCCTAGCATCCCAGATCCATTGCAGCCCTGAGCTGGGCTGGGCTGTGCTCTTTGCTCCAGAGAGCAGGGATGGCCCTGCCCCCTGCTCCCTAGCCAAAGCTCTGACAGAGACGGCAGGCACAGCAGGGTCTGCCTGGCTTTCCCCTCCCCCCCTCCTTCTCCTTGCCACTCATTGCTCAAGGGATTCCCCCCTCCCATAGCATGGACCCCAGCCACACAGACCCTAGGCATGTGGTATGCTAGATAATGCTGAGAGGGGTGTGTGTGTGTGTGTGTGTGTGTGTGTGTGTGTGTGCGTGCTCGCACGCGTCCAATTTCACTGGGACAGGCAGACAGAACACTTAGGGCTTTTTGGAGCTAATCAACAAGTCAGCTGGTAATGTCCCACAATTCCTTCCTTGGACAAAGCTGTTTAAGAAGAGCTTCAACTAATGAGAGAAGCTTTTGTTTTGTTGATGGGCTTCTAAACACTGTTATCAGCTCCCTGCTGACTCCCTCACCTATCAGGTGTGCAGACAGTATGAAGAAGCAGGGAGAGGGAGATTGAAAAGCTCAGGACCATCAACAGATGTATGCATTGCACAAACACCCTTTGCTTCAGAGTGCTAGCTGGGGGCTGGCAACACTCCTGCCCCTTGAGCAGCAAGCGGGGAAAAGCCTGGGACTGTGCAGGCAGGGTGGGGGTTTAAACCCCTCCCTAATAAAAGGTCCTGCTGGGGCTTGGCCATGCCCCCCACCGCTCAGCACGGTAGAAGGGAAGGCTTCTCTAGTGCCCACCAGCTTCTAGCATGAGCCACCGTAGGCATGTTCCTGCATTTCCTCAGTCCAGAGGGAATGTCTATGCACTTGCAAATTTGTTTAACCTAGGCATATTAGACTAACCTGCAACGATTGAATCAATTCAGGCTCAGGCTTTTTGAATGTTTGTCTGTAGCCTAAAGCCACTTCAGGTATCTCTGTGGTCAGAAGTGTAGACCTACCCTTCACCACTGCAGTGATGAGCACTGCAGGTGCCTGGTAGTCACAACTCTTCAGAACAAGTCACAACAGCCAGCAGGCCAAGCAAGCAGAAGCCTATGCTAATCAATAAGAAACACTGAGGACAAAGGTGTATTTTAAACCCCACCCTGCTCTGCATTTTAAACACCTTATTTTGTGCTATGGGAAGGTGCCACTTTCCACCTAAATCCCAACCCCCCTCCTGGAGATAACGAGTCCAGTCCCCTACTTTCAGAAACTGAGCAGGTGTCACGCCATTCCTTGAAACATGGTCAGACAAAGCTGTTCCTTTTTCCATACAAGGGCTTAATAGAACAGCACCATCCCCACTCAAAGCATGGAAGGACCCAAACTGATCTCCCTCCTTTGCTAGAGGGAGTTCATATCCACAACTCCCACCTACAAGAGAGAGCCTTTACCAGAAGTCTGTGGGGTTTTCTGGTAATCCTGCTTGGCATCAGTCATTGGGCCAGAGAAAATGAGTGAGAGAGACTCTGTAACCTAATGAAGAGAGCAGGTATATAAAACATACAGCGTGTGGGCTGAATCTAAGCCCTCAGTTCTGCCCCTGGGTCTAATCAGACCCACATGGGGCATGACACAGGGCCAGTCTCGGAGCCAGACTAGATCCATGGATCCACCCTCCCTTCTACTCCCCCAGCATACCAGATTCAGAGGCCACTCTAGCTGGTCTGGAAACTGTGCTGCATGCCGCACAGGTCCTGGAGCAGCTACAATGGGTACTGTGTGCAGTGCTGTTTGGCTAGGGGCACATAGCAGGTTTCCAGACCCAATAGAGCAGGTGCTGTGATACACACAGTGCCTAACCCCACCAGGCTGCACCTGGGCTTGCTCCAGCCAGCCCATGACCTGGACTGCATGCAGCACCTGCAAGCACCAGGTGCAGCATGGAGCCCAGAGTTGCTGGGGCAGGTGCCATGTGTGGCATAGTTCCCAGAGCTGCGTGTGTCGCAATCTGGCCAGGGCATGCACTGTAATGCCTGCACCAGTCTGGGATCCACACTCCATGTCTTGGCCAGATTGCACCATACATAGCTCCCATTCTGGCCACTCCAGGATCTACACAGCAAGCAGCATGGTTTCCAGACCAGATGGAGTAGCCACCAGACCTGGTATGCTGAGGGACAGAGAAGGAGGGGGAAGGGAGCAGATCTGTGGCCCCAATCCAGCCCATAGACTGGTCCCATGCCACTTCTCCAGCTCACCTTGGGTTAGAGAATTTGCATGGGAGGGGGACACTTGGGTTCCAGACCTTGCCCTAGTGAATGTTAAATGCAAGAATATATAAATTAGTGGAAAAAATAATGAAATGGTGCTTTCACCCCTCTTGCCTGGTGCAGTGTCCAAAAAGGTGGGTTTGAATCCCTTCAGACAGAGAAAGGAAGTAAACACAGGTCTTAAACCCACCATGGCCCACATGAGGCCACAGTCTTCCTAAGGCTAGGGACAAAAATTACACACAAACTGGTATAAGTGATCAGAATCCCTTTCAAATCTTAAATGCAACACAAGTTCAGTGCACATAAACCAATTTCAATGCTCTGTGGATCCTGAAGGAACTAAAACATGAGCTAAACACCTGGTTCTGCACATTTTCTTCCTGCAGGTCATACCAGGAATACATTCAGTATTCCAAGAGATGTTTCAATAACAAATCTGCTTTATATCATTCTGAAATACAATCCTGAAAACTTACAGAAATTTTAACTGAAAATTTAAAAAAACATATACAAAGAAATCCACAGGGAGTCAAATAGTAAGCTTTTTATTTATTTCTCTATATTGTATACTTATACTTTTATTCCTTACTGAGAATATATTCTAGAGTTTCCCTCCTGTTTTAACTAGACCGCCAAATGATCCAGTTAATATATTTGTAAGCATTAATGTAGTCCAGTGGTTCTCAATTTTTCTTATACTTGGAGCACCCCTCTTCAGACTCAAGGTATCTCACATTGGACCTGAGGCACCTCTTCACAACTTTTGTGAACTGAGTAGTACCCAATTTTAGAAAGTAATTTATATATTACAAGGTTTACCTCCTTGTAGATAGGCTGTGCTGTGGAAGTAGGGGATTGACCAGGGAGGAACAAGCCTGAGCCTGCAATTATCTCCCTATCTCCTTACACTTCCCATATCTTCTTATACCTAACAACACCCTTCAAAGGATCTGGTAACACCCTGGTTGAGAATCACTGATCTAGGCACTCCAGAAATTTATTCCAGGTTGTAGTTTGCAGTTTATCCTAGGCAAAGCAATTTAGCTTAAGCCCCATGGTGAACAAAGTAAAAACTGTATCCTTGGAGATATATTTATTCATATTTATAAGTTTTCTGTGAATTGTATTGGGGGTTTATTCTAATTATCATAGGTTTCAAATTTTCAAGCAGTACAGCAACTTTACTGAAAAAAAAGACTTGGAATATTCAAAATACCTGCTGACATGGATGGCAACCCATCTGTGACAATGTCAGATACATGTTTTTACTTTTCTTCCCTTTGAGTACAGAAGATGACTAGCTATGGTGACATCAGACAGGAAAATTTTACAAAATATCAGTTGTTACAATCAAGTCTCTAAGAATGATAGAATAAATGGCACAAGGTCAATATTTTGTGCAAAG
The DNA here is from genome assembly GCF_000455745.1 of Alligator sinensis. Classification (NCBI taxonomy): domain Eukaryota; kingdom Metazoa; phylum Chordata; order Crocodylia; family Alligatoridae; genus Alligator; species Alligator sinensis. Next base: position 823,163 of record NW_005842272.1, on the reverse strand, counting down.
AAGGCAAGGAGTAATGGGTCACCTAAACCCTGTTCTATTAACTCAGAAAATGAAAAAAAAGTGTTCTTTTTTGCACCTTTTGTTTTAAAGCAAATTTGGTGGCTGTGGAAGCTGACAGACCAATAAAGATGGAAATAAAAGTGCTTGATTTACCTTTTGAATAAGACCAGCAGCAGTGCAAGCTTTCTACACTGGTCTAATCCTGACATTTCTAGGGAGCATTTGTCAGCAGCAGTGGTGGCTTTGTAGTCTGGATACCCATGTACTAGAAACTGGATAGAGAGAGGCAGGTCATTTTACAAAGGTCTTTAAATGATTGATCAGGTCTAACTAGGTGCCCTTGTGCTGGTGACCCAGAGCCCAAGGTGTGCTAGCTTACTAGCAAGTCAAGTCATTTAATTTACATTTCTTATAGCATTGGAGGAGAGAGGGAGAGATGATTATACATTTTGTTAAGGATATTTCTGGATTCGAAACTTACATAGGAACAGGCTGTTAGGAGGTACTTTAAATGCCATAACAATATAAAAGTATATAAATGTATGGCTGGATGGGACCACAGGAGTTTGTTGTTGAAACACCTACCCAAGGCAGGAACATACCTGTCTAAACTATTCCAGACAAATGTTTCTCTGACCTGCACTTAAAAAGGTTGAGTGACAGAGATTCCACCACCTCTCTAAGGCTAAGTACAGACAGTCAAAAAGCCCAAGGCTGAATTGATTCAGTCTTTACAGGTTAGTTAAAACTGCAGAGATTAAACTGACTAACAAGCGAACAGACATTTACTTTTTGCAGCCACATGCCTGCAGTGGCTCAAGCCAGAAGCTGAGGGCACTAGAGCATGTTTTTTTGGCACATAGCCAGCACAGGGCTGCATGTTTGCTTCCTCTTCCTGCTGCCCCCGAGGTCTCTGGGATTTGCAGTCCAGAATCACAGCACGAGGACTCTGCAGGGTTCCTCATCACTTCATCTTCCTAATTCCAGGTACCTCTGGGATTTGTTGTCTACAGTCATAGCCAGCAGTAAGTTTAGCAGGGCAAAGCAGCTCTGTATTCAGGTGAATGGGAGTTTAACCCCCCCACCCTTTCCTGGCCCCAGACCACAGTTGGGGTTTCCCTCGGGGGGGGGGGGGCATAGTCCCTGTCTCTCCACCCCCCCTTCCTTTCTCTGCTTGAGCAGACAGCACAGCACCATGCTGGGATGCTGGGGGACTGTGATTTAACTTGAACCAGGAAGAGGTCTGGGACAGAAATTTCATAAACTGGTTTGACCCAAATCAGTTAAGTCTGATACTATGTCCAAACAGGTTTATCTTAAACCAGTTTCAGCCATTTTGAAACTGGTTTATGTGAACTGAATTTCTGCTCTGTTATAGGTTTAAACCAATTTCTGAGCAACTTCTGCCCCTACCCTAAGTGATCGATGCCAGTGCTTAACCATACTCATAGTACAGAATTTCTTCCTAATATTCAACCTAAACTTTATTCCATTGCAGTTTAGGCCATTTTCTTCTTGTCCAGTTCCTTACAAGAAGCAAGAGTTATGAGGGAAAACAATGTATTTTAACTAGAGTCCCTTGTATAGTCAGGAGACACAGAACAAAAAGGTTTTGGGCTTCAAGCACCCTTCATCAGGTATGAAGCCCCTGTAGATATGCAGGCTAAGGACAAACATTACACACAAACTGATTTAAGTGATCAGAAACTGGTGCACCTGTATTGCATAGTTGACCAATATTTAGATTATGATCCACTGGAATCCCACAAATCCTTTTCAGTAAAGTAACAACATGCTTTAACACAAAAGGTTATTTAATAAATTAACAGACTTCACCAGTGGCACATCTACCATTTATTTCCTGTTAAAGAAATTGAAGATAGATTGCCCTTTAAAAAGTGGGGAATTCCCTGATTGTGAAAGCAGTGGGAAGGGCAGGAATTGCTTTAGGTGCCTAAGTGATGTGCCTTTCTCTCTGATCCCTTTATATTACCGAGAATGTGTTTGGAGTTAGGTTAGGACTGCACTAGTGTGTCCATGACTGTCTGCCTCTTTTTTTCCCTCCACTTTAATAAGGGCAAGCAACAGACCTGGAGCTAGCCAACCTCTTTGCTCCAGTCAGTTAACCAGAGTAGCCTCTGCAAAATGGTTCTACTGCTATTCCATGCCCAGGGGCCGATTATTCGATTCCTACAAATCTTTCTGAGGCCCAGCCAAAATACTCGCGCTAGGCACAGAGATCAGAATTTCCCCTCTCATGAGCTGATGCATCTAGCTCTATATAAACTCAGGGGAAGCTGTATATTTCCAAGCTGTTTTTGAAATGCTTCTCAGACATAAGACATACTTCCAAAACAAACAGGATGGATACTCCAGACTGGTTGACTGAGACACAGCTATCTAACTTACAGGTATAACAACAACTACTATTGCCTTAGTAATGGATTTCAGAACAATCAGTATCTGAATAAGCAATCTATAATACAAAGGAAAAAATAAAGCAGACCATGAATATTTTATCACTGAATACTTGCTATACATAATCATATTATGTTATTATCCCATGCTATGCAGAAAAAAAGACAGAAAATAAGGTTAGATTTGTGAATGATAATAATAATGATTTGTTAAACTGTTTGATGCATGGATGACAATCCAATAAATGGGTTTTTAAAAGTTAGGGACTGCAAGAGAGGCAGCTACCATACAATGAGAAAAATTGAGAATTGAATTTAAGCGAGTGCAGGCAATTTAAGGAGTTTAAGTAGATGTAATTTATACCTTAACACTGGTATTCCCAACATGTGAGTTACAACATGAAAAGCTGCAGTCAGAAAGTATCAATCTGGGCATTCTTCAGAAAGGAATGGCAAGCAAAATCACATTTTATAAACCCTCACTCAAATCTCACCCTGACTTGGAAGAATCTTGTATTAAAACTGTGTTTTAATTAAGTGAGGACAGGGAATGCCTCCTCCCAAGTGGATTAAAAAATATGGCTCCAAAACCTTAACAATGGCATTTTTTTTCAGAGTTCAAGTATCCTTGTGAAATTTTATATACATCTGTTTATGTGTCATTATATTCACATCTACTGACAAACTATCACTTGCAAAAATAACTTTTAGCATTTTAAGTAACAAACCCTTAAACATCATGCAGAAAGAACAATTGAGAAAGTGCAACAAGAGTTCTGTAGAGATGTATCCAATATTATAACCTGGAAATGAGAAAACTTGGCAAGTGTTAATATTTTGAAGAGAACAAGGCTAGGGACAGACATTCAAAAAGCTTGAATTGATTTAATCTTTGCAGGTTAGTCTAACCTGCCTAGGTTGAACCGGTTAGTAACTGCACAGACATTTTCTTTGGACTGGGAAAATGCCTGCATATGCCTGCAGTGGCTCAGGCTAGAAGCCAGGGGGTGCTAGAGTAACTCTCCCTTCCCTTCCATAATGCTGAGCTGCGAGGGTGTGGCCAGGGCCCCCCAGGACACTCTGCTTAGGGAGGGGTATAAACCCCCACCCTGCCTGCACCATCTCAGGCTTTTCCCTCCTTGTAGCTCAAAGAGCAGGAGTGTTGCCAGACCCCAGTCCCCAGCTAGCACTCTGAAGCATGGGGGCGTGCAGTGCATGCATCTGTTGATGATACAATCTCCCACTCCCTGCTTCTTCATACTGTCTGCAAACCTGACAGGCAAGGGAGCCAGCAGGGGGCTGATAAACACTGTTATCAGCCCCCTGCTGGCTTCCTCCACAGTGTTTATCATGGGGAAGATAAACATTGTTATCAGCCCATCAACAAAACAAAAGCCTCTCTCCTTAGTTTAAGCTCTTCTTAAAAAGATTCTTCCAAGGAAGAAATGGAGGGACATCATCAGCTGACCAGTTGATTAGATCCAAAAAGCTCTAAGTGGACACTGTTCTGTCTGCCTGTCCCAGTGAAATTGGAGACGCACACAGAGAAACCTCTTAGTGGCCAGCTCTGCTCTCTGGAGCAGATAACACATCCCAGCCCAGCCACAGCTGCAAAGCATCTTGGATGCTGGGGGACTCTGGTTTAACTTAAACCAGAAAGGGGTCTAGGAAAAACATTGAATAAAGCAGTTTGACCCAAATCACTTAAGTCTGATACTACATTCAACCAGGTTTATCTTAAACCAGTTTCAGCCATTTTCATACTGTTTTTTGGCACTGAACTTATATTCCGTTACAGGTCTAAACCAGTTTCTGATCACTTAAATCAGTTTGTGTAGTGTTTGTCCCTAGCCCAGATGATTTCAGTTTCAGTCACCTGCACAGAGTTGGAAACATGGGCCCAGAAATATGATTAGCATATTAGCTTTGGCAATGAAGTATATTTTAAACATCACAGCTGCAATGTCAAGCGTTTTATCTGTAAAAAATGCTTAACCCTTTGCAACCCAGGGGGTTACACTTATGACTATAATTTATTTTTTTTAGTATTATCTTTAACCTTCTTTAGAAAAACATACCAGCCTCTTATAAAATAGCGTCTAGTAAAGTAGCTGCAAGTTTCTGTCTGAGATTTTCAAAGTAGCCCAAGTTTCCAGTCACTTGGCAACAAAATTCCTGACATAGCCATGAAAATTTCAAATTTAGTAGTCAAAACTTTGGACTTACATAATTTGATTGGCCATTACTATCTACACTTTCCATATAAATGACATTAAAATATCAGGACTTCAAAATAACCAAGAAAGTTTAGATGCTAATATTCAAATACTGATGTTTTGACAGAAGAACTAAAATCTTACATTTAGACTTTTATACTTAGGTATGTGAAATGACTGGGTACCTTATTATGCATCCAGGTATAGCCTTTGGGTAACTTAGGTTATCTCATTTATGAGGATGGTGCCTATGTCTATCTCAGCTGCAGAATCAGATTAGAACACAAGTGAATTTGCTCAATTTCTAATGAAAATAAATTTAAAAAATAGCTTCCTCTTGGGACATAGAATCATATCACAGAATAATAGGAAGTTAGCATTGGAAGGGACCTCAGGAGTTCATCTAGTCCAACCCCCTGCTCAAAGCAGGACTATTCCCAACTAGATCATTCCAGCCAGGGCTTTGCCAAGTTAGGCCTTAAAAACTTCAAAGGATGGAGATTCCGCCATGCTCCCTAGGTAACCCATTCCAGTGCTTCACCACTGAGAAAGTTTTTCCTAATATCCAACCTAAACTTCCCCTGCTTCAACTTGTGACCACTGATTCTTTTTCTGTCATCTGTCACCACTGAGAACAGTCTAGCTCCATAATAGCCTGTAGCCTCCAGTTTGACCATCTCAAACAAAAGTCTAATAACCCCATCCCCTGAAAACTCTTGAAAGAGAGAGATGCCATGAAAAAATACTCCATTCAAGCCCAGATTGATTTTTCTAAACAACAACAAAAGAAAAAATTGATCCAGAACCAGTTCCCAAAACATATTTCATCTTCTACAATATAGAACCTACACAAATCAACATCAAATTACAGCACAGATAAGAACCAATTCCTAATTACTTTTAGAATTCTATGGTGTAGGCAAACTATGCAAAGCTGAAATCTGAGTGGTTTTATACTTAGCTTGTATGGTTCTGGGGGTTTCCCGGAATCCTATCATGTCAATTCCCTTTCATTATACTCATTAGCACACTTTCAAATATATCTCCATCATATTTCTAGCCCTCATTGGCTGAGCTTAGAACCAGAAATCTGAGCTGGGTTAGAGATGAAGGACTGACGAGAACAGAATTATACCCAGGCACTTGAGACCACTGAGACCAGTAACAGGTGGAATAGAATCTGTTCCTAAGTGTACATTCCCTGCATTGAAAATAAACGGTCTGTTGCTGTGAAAGGCAGCCAACATGAATGAAGGCATCTAGGATAACCCGGATGCACTCAGGGTGTACTCCTACATGAGGAATGTACACAGTAGGCACCACTCCACATAAAGAGAACAGACTGTTAAATTATGGCAGACATAGGATTTCAGACAGCTAGTATACCTATTCCAAGAGTTTTATAAATTATTCTGGTTACTTTTATAAATGAATGAAGGGTATAATTGGTTTTACATATTATTTTTTCCCCATAAAGTACTATAGTTTAATATTAAAGGCTAATAAAAGCCTGCCTTTTGTGCTGCATGTGATGAATTTGAAAAAAGAAGCCATTCATATAAATGCATTTATAAGGGTAGTTTTAGCACCAGGGAAGATGTGCAATGAGTACAAGTATTGGTGACCTGTTCATTCCAGTTTCCAGAGGGCCTGTTTTAGGGGACAGGAAGCCTAGCCATGGCCCCATCTTTCCTAACAAACCCACCTTTGGCTGCTTAGCAGAGGGTTACACCTTGACTATACTCCACTTTTTTTCTGGCCACCACAGCTCTCTCCTGCTCCTAGAAACCCAACAGTGTTGATAATTTGTCCTGTATATTTTATTTTAATCACAGATTTTTAACTTTGATTAACCTCTGATTAACACCAATGCTGAGCCATCTGATCTGTAGGACCTATTGACTTTTAACTTCCAGTTTTCAACATGTCCTACTGTGACTTAGTTGCTCAGAACTTGGAATTTCAAGAAACAAATCACTCTCACAGTGAGGTTCTTCAAATATAAAATTCAATTCAGTCACTGATTGGCTTCCAGGTCATCAGAAAGTATTTTGTGCTTTTAGCAGTCAGAGCCAATGGTGTCGTTTTGGTGGTTTTTAATAAGATAAAGGAATGCTAAGATAGAACTAGAGAGGGAATACATTTCTAACTGCATAAGTAAACACAGATTTATTTCAGAGTCTAATAAATACTGCCGAATGAGTAAGTTTGTTTAATGCAAATAGGTATCAGCATGAATCCCAGTTTTGTTAAACAATGTATTACCTTTCTGCTATCGATTGTCTTGGAGAGTAGAAATCCTCTCCAGCAAGGTAGGCAGCTGCAGTTCCTCCTCCAAAGTAGATCTTCCTTAGAAAAGGAGCAATTTCATTGTTTACCAGAAGTGCTCCTAAACCAGTGGGGAAGCCAAAGATTTTATAGAATGAAATGGCAACAAAGTCTGCTGTGTGAACTGTTAAGTCTAATGGAGAGGTGCTGACAAAAGCAGCTGCGTCCAGTAGAACAAACCACTTCCCAGGTATTCTGACAGGGCAGAGCTCTCTGGCTTTTATCTTCCGAATCCATGACAGAGGATATTTGGTACCTGAAAAATTGCTCTGAGCGGGATAACAGAAAAGATGTGGTGTTGTGCAGTTTTGTTCTTTGGCTGGTTCCTTGTTTTTCTCTAATAACAACATGTCCTTTGGTTGCACAAGAACAGATAACACATTCATCATGGCAGTTATCCCCCTCATGCCCACCACAGAAGTATGACTGTCAGTTAGGTAACAAAACCGACTGCTTGGTTCCTTTGCGCCTTCAGGTATCCAAGGGAATGTTTCAGCTACCAGCTTAAGTGCAGCTGTGCTTCCAGATGTGAAAATGACGGTGTAATCTTCTGCAGTAGTATTGAAATGTTGCAATATTCTGCAAAACAAAAGGAAAGGGAGACACTGAAGGAGATATTTTCTTGTATCATTTCTGTATTTTATAACTATTTTACATTTTTTCTCAGAAAAGTAACGCAATTTCCCACCCCACCCCCAACTATAAAATCTGCTCCATGCACCTAAATGAAGCCTGTCTAGGTTAGCTTAGCCAAATACTGCTCTAGTTAGCAGAATAGAGTTGCACCAGTCAGATTGGTTATTCTGATCACACTTTGCAAGATCAATGCAGCAGAGTTGCAATGTTACTAAGAGCAGCATATGGCCCAATTCCTAACACATACAGATGCAACTCTGTCTTGTACTGAAGACAAAAGAAAGAGTTTCTATTGACTTCTAAGGGAGCAGAAAAGGGTTCTGACTGGGTCTGGTAAACTATATCTTGAGTCTGAAAAAGGCCTGATTTTTATCATTAACTTTTAATGAAATGAAAACTGGGTGATATTCACCGTGCACAGCTGAAAGCACAGACTCAGTTTATAGTGTAAATTTCATTTGGCAAAGTTTTGACATCTGATGCTGATACTTAAGTAATGAATAAGCTTTCTTCTGGCTCTCTCCACAAGGGTCAACTCTAACCAGTATATACTGTGAAGTAACACCATGTTTGGGTCTTGTGGTTTTGTTAAAAAAGAAGGAACATGCAGGTCTCTTGTACCTGTGGCTGTGAAGCCAGATATCAGTAAATCAGCATTACTATTTCTGACAGATAATATGAAGTTTTGTTTCCCTTGGGTATTGGACCAGCTTCTTTTGGATTTGAGAAATATTAATTCAGCTATTAGTAAGAAAAGATTTATTACACCTCCCTATGTTTTTTAAGAATGTTGGAATTTCAGTACTTGGATGCAGACATGCGTTTCTCTCTATTTCATATATGTCAGTTTATTTTAGGTTGCAAATTGTTTGTAGAAAAATATCTTTCTGTAATAAGAGATATTCCATCCTTATCCCCTGGGCATTCCTACTGAGGTCAATGACACTGTGTAATGACACTGTATAAGGAATACATGATTACAGAATGACACTATATACATGATTACCGAATTTTACCCTCGTTAAAAATACAAAAAGGAAAGACAGCACCTAGAATAAACACATCTGTATTCAAATCGCGACAAGTCTCTGTACACTTAACGAGTATCTCTGCTTCTTCACAGGACAGCCTAAAATAGAGGCAACCTAGTAACTTCCAATGAGCCAGACCAAGGAAACTAAACAGGTCTCTTTGGCTAGGGACAGACATTACACATAAACCGGTTTAAGTGACCAGAAACTGGTTTAAACCTGTAACAGAACAGACATTCAGTGCATATAAACCAGTCTGAAATAAACCAGGAAGAAATCTGGGACAGACATTGCATAAACCGGTTTGAGCTCAGTCAGTTAAGTCTGATACTACATTCAACCTGGTTTAAGTTAAACCAGAGCCCACCAGCATCCCAAGATGCTCTCTGGGCTGGGCTCTCTGTTCCAGCCCAGTAGGGCTGTCCCTACCCTTCTGCTCCCAAGCCAGAGCAGGGACAGGCGGGGGGGGGTCTAGCCAGACGCTGGCCCCATAAGGGAGCAAGGAAGAAGTTTATTTCCCCCCTCCCTCCCCTATCCCACCAGTACAGACCTGCACTTCTCCATACTGGCTGCTCCAGTGGCAGGGGAATGGCAAACCTGGGCAGTAGCCTTGGCTGAACTGGCCAGTAAGAGGTTTAATTCCCTTCCCCCCCTCCCATTGGCAGGGACCTGAGCTGGGTCCCCTGGGTGCTGCCCCCTCACTGCTCCGGCGGCGAGGATGGGTGCGGACAGACATCAGCTGGCATGGCCTCTGAGGCAGAGGGGGCAGGGAGGGGGATTATTCCCCACATCTTCCCCCCCAGTGCCCCCTGATCTGCCTGCCCCACCTGCCGGCACCGCTCATTCCCTGCTTGGGGCAAGTGGTCTGTCCTTAGCCCTTAGGAGGTAAAGGACTAGCATTGGCTCTGATACGGTAGTTTTTCCTACTTAGGGTTCTCTTTTTCTCTTGATTCATAGTCATAAGCTCCCAATAAATATTGGTGGAAAAGGCACATAATCATCTTGCACATTAAATAGATGAGATTACCAATCTTATATAGAGATCTAACCAAAGCATGTGTTGTTTGCTCAAAGGGAGTGGCTGAATTGGAGAAAATTAAGGCAAAGGAAATTGGACGGTCCTCATTTACTAGAGTCAACCACAGTGCAGAGCACAACTGAATAGTGCCATGCATCTGTCCTCTCTGGATGGCTGCCAGCCAGCTCCATTTACTACAAATTTCACACCAAGTGCACACCTCAGTCTCAAAGGGTTCCAATAAATTCTCACATATTTTAAGCAATAGAAGGTTACTCTTCTAGGGCTGCCAGAAACTAAAATGCAATTACTCTAGACACAACTACATTAAGTTACAGACTTCCTGAATCAGATTCAGATCCTTTAACATCTGACTTTTTTTTCTTTTCACAGACCTAGATCAGAATGTTAAGGCTGATTCTGCTGTGCAGATTTCAAGTACTACTGGACAGAAACAAATAATTATACCTTTGCTGATGAGGAACTGACAATGGAGCTCAAAAGGTCATGCTGAAATGTGATTAACTATATCTTCACTGAGAAATGTTAATTGCATTAGGAAGAATAGACTGCAGCACATTTATTCCTAAGCCTATAGTGTAGCTTTCTGAAATTTAATGTGACCATCATGCCCTTAGATCAGTGGTCACCAACCAGTTAATCTTGTCTGGTTGATTGTGGAGCCTCTGACAGCTGATCTCAGTCTGTCAGAAGTTCTATGATCAAGGCACATGTGGCTGGGCTGAGCCATGCCTCCTGCTGCCCAGGCTGGGCTGAGTGAGTGGGGTCAGAGCCCAGGGAACTTGTCTGGAAAGTGGGGGGGCAGGGCAGGCGGGGGCGATAGATCCTGGGGTGCCAAAAAGTGATCTTCACCACAAAAAGGTTAGAGACCAGTGCCTTAGATCTTCAATGAGCCAGGATAAGTCTTAGAATTTGTTAAATAATATTGATAGCTTAATTTGAAAAACAAGAGAGAAGTAAAGAAGGTACTTTTGAAATTGACCATGAGTTGCTGTATGTATTCAGTCAGAGAGAATATTTTAATGATAATTACAGAAGAACCAAACTTCTACACTGGATTATGGGAGCAGTTACCCTGGAGAAAGACTGTGGAAGAGATGCTCATAGTGAGAAGTAGGAGTATCTAATCATTAGACTCTAGTCAGTGGGGCACTGGCAAGTTAATTTATCTCCCTTGTCATTCAATCTGGAGCAAAGGCATGTCTTTGTCCAGCCTTTGTCTGTTTTGCCCATTTAGACTAAAGGCTCTTGTGTGCATTACGGTTGATTCAGGTCACTATATAGTAGTCATATGCTCCATGGAACAGACTTTGATGAAGTATAAAATCTTGAAGTAGTTTTAAAATAATTTGTATAATTGAGATTTAGGAACAATTAAACAGTTTCTGGAATAAGATTAATAAATTACTGTTGCTGTATTTGATCTTCACTAGCTACTTCAATTTAGTATCAGTGGACGTCTTTCAAATTATTAAACAAGCTTTAGGATAACATTTTCAGAAGTGCCTACATCCCTTATTCAAAAGGCACTTAGAGCCACATTTTCAAAGTTATTTGGTGACAAAAGTTGCAGACATGCCAACTGAGATCTACAAAAGCATCCATCAGTTTAAACACCACAAAGTCAGATTGACTCCAGTGGAAATTAGACACTTTTGTAAATTCACTCAACATCTATTCCTATCTATATGCTATGTGACTAAATATGTTGCAAATCTGGAATTTAGGCTCTGAAGTCATTTAGATGCTTCTGAAAAATTTAGCCATTGGCATTCAATTCAATGCTTTGGCTGCAGCATTTTTAATATTCTGAACATAAAAAATGAACTACCTATTTAAAGCAAACTTCTCTCAAAATGTAACAAGATGACCTGTGAGCACTTCAGAGCAAGGTTTATAACATACATCCATCAACCCCTGGACTATAGCAGCACTGCCATAACACAATCAGTGTAGGCATGGACAAGAACACTTAGATACTGTTGAAAGGCAACCACAGTTCACAGCACTATATCCTTCTTTCTGACATGAATATGGGGAAGTTCTGACTTCTACACATAGGATCCCTAATGCTCTATGTCTTGGTGTAAAACATATCCCATTATAGTGAAATGTAGTTCACCTTTATTACACTCCTGAAGATTTATAGCTGCATATAAGACTTTGTTGGCAATAGGACTAAAGACTTACAAGAGAAACCTCTGATGCCTTGATACAGGTTTCCCTCGATTTATGCTGTACAGGTGTTCCCAGAGAATGGCACATAAATCGAATTCACATAAAGTGAACCCACTTTACAATGTAACAAATAGGGATAGGTTCCCATGGCGGTGAGGGAGGGAGGAGGGAGTGAGGGGCTGGGACTAGGGAAGGGGTGGGCAAAGGGGTGCTGCTGCCAGGGCTGCACAAAGCAGCAAAGCAGGGGGAACAGAGTGGCACTCACCCCAGCCCTGGCTGCAGCGGCTCCTGGAGTGGCTGGCGACAGCTGCCTGCAGCTGCTGGGCTGCACCATGCTCCACCTGTCCCCACTCACTTCTGCTCCTGGGCTGCGCCATTCCCTGGTGCAGGCAGCTGGTGTTGGCTGCTCCTGGGGCTGCTGCTGCTGGGGCTGGAGTAAGTGCTGCGCCCTACGCTGCCCAGGGCTCTGCTTGTCTGCACTCACCACAGTCCATGCTGGAGCGGCTCCAGGAGCAGTCGACACCATCTGCCTGTACCACAACACAGTGCACCTCAAGAGCTAGGGTGAGCCCAGGCACAGGGGAAAAGGCAGAGCATGGTGCAGCCTAGCAGCTGCAGGCAGCTGGTGCAATGGCCCTTTCCCCTCCCCGCACAGACTTACGTGCTTGGGTGGGGGGGCATCTATGCTGATTGGATAAGAGTGAATTTACCTTGCATATAACGAATTGTGGGTCTAAATATGCTCATCACATAAGAACAAATTCCCATATAAAGAACCTGCAGAAATCAAGGGAAACCTGTATACAGTAGTTTACTGCTCCAAGTAGTCATATCATTTTATACTACTACTTACTTTCACTTTTGAAAAAAACATGCAGCAATAAGGACTAATGGGACGATTGTTTCTTTAAGTACACTGATGAGGCTGCTACCTTAATTACAGCCTGCCTCAGAACTCTACTCTTGTTTCAGGAGGAGGGTACACCATCATCTTAGGGAAAAACCCAATCCTGATTACAAAGTTTGCTAATGATGAAGAAGCCATCCCAACCTGTGAACATTTCTACTGACTTTTCCACTGAGGCTACTAATGGAGGAGCTGTATTAATCTGTGGACACATCTAACACTTGCAATTAGGGTGCCTCAATAAACTCTGGCAGCAGTTTGACCCAGGGTGGAGCAGCCCAGGAGAACTTTCGTTTCTACCCAGGAGAACTTTTACAATCTTTTCTCCAATGCCTGATGAAGGGTGTTTGTGCCCGAAAGCTTGCAATTCAAGAATTTTTTTTTGCAAAAATCTTGTTGGTCTAATACAAGATAATCACCTCTGCCACAAGCCCTGATTGTCTGTAAAACACTGGCTTTTCACATTGTTAGCAACTTCAAACAAAAATAAAAATAATTTCAGTTTTGAGCATTACCTTCGGAAAAAAAATTGAAATATTTTTAAAAGGATATTTCAAATAGAATATTTCATTTCAGCAGAGCAATTTGCTTTTTTCCTGACATGCTCCATCGCAACTTTTTTTTTTTTAAAGCATCAACTAAATCCAAGATGATCTTGCTCCTAGAAATGTCACTTGAAACTCTTCCATTGACCTCAGGCAGGTTAAGAATCAGGTCCTTGGGTAACAAACTGCTATAATCATTATCATCAAAAGTGTGACATCAGATACTTGAGAGGACTAAATACTGTGACTTAGATATAATTCAAACTGAGCCTGTATTATGCAGCTATGGCTCTTCTAGATATATTTTTCTCCTATATTTATGTGCAATGAACAAAAGAGTAGATACATTGCTGTCATCAATAAAAGTGGACAGAGCAGGGCCAAAGAACATGTGCATCATTGAAAACATAGCATGCCCTGACATTTATCCTATTTTCTCCCAAGGGCAGCAGTAAAAAGTGGCAGCATAGCATAAAAACATCCACTTGGAGCTCTGATTTGAACAGCAGTTTTCTGAATTTAAATAACACAGCACTCTTTAAGGTAAGAAATGTCTCTTTTATTTTGGTAAAAATAAGACTTCTTGACTCCATGGATGCTACAGCATCATGTAAAACAACAGATTTCCTTTCTACATCAGATACATCTCAATTCCAGATCAAAACCCAAAAGCAGGTTCAAATCCATAAATATTTTATCAACCCAGCATCTTAAAGCAAGAAACCTCATCTATCAAGTCTGCCTTTCTAACGCAGAAAATTCTTTTGGCAAGAAGAAATATTGTGACATATCCTTTCTTCAAAGCTGTTTTTTCAGTATGCACCAAAGCTGCACTATCTTCCTCTTCTGTACACCGACACAAGTACAGCTCCACTAAGTTCATCAAAATAACCATGGATTTACATTGGTAAAAATGAGTCACATGTTTGCAGTCCCCAGGCTGGGGCATAGGAGGTAACTGATGTGGCATGGAAGTTGGACGGCCTTGGAACTTTTCCTGGCTGACATTTGGGGCCAGGAAGGCAGTTTTTCCCACCTCATGGATGCTACTGGATTCTCGGCTATTTTTTTCCTTTTTTCACCTTCCTCTGAGATAATCCTGCCAGTACTAGAAAACCCAAGGGTTTCTGGCTGGTAGGACCTGCTCTTCCAGTGTGATTCACATTGGGTACATCTATGCATGCAATTATTGCACCTGAATTTTCTGCACAGAAAATTCAAGTGCATTAAACTGCACCCAGGCATATGTCTGAATGTGCGCCCATGTCACAAGCAAATTTGCTCCCAAAGGTAGCAGTTCAGTCCAGGGCTGCTCCTGCCCCCCTGTTGTGCTTGCCCCCCACGAAGCAGCTAGGGGGAGCTTCAGGCTCCCCAAGGTGCCAGCCCGGGCTGACAGGGGACACAGAGGTCAGGCCTGGGCTCCAGGGAGTGCTGAGGGGGCTGTCCCAGAGCCAGAGGGACCTCTCAGTCATGTGGAGCTCAGGATCACATCCTGGCTTGACGGTGCTAGCTTAGGGTGATGCCCTGTGCCCGAGCACCAGCAGTGCCCTGATCTCTCTCCTTACTTTGCTTGCAGACAGTAGAGGAGGCTGGAATGAACTTGCTGGATCAGTCTGTCACCAAGAAAGGTAAGGAGGCATCCACCTGTTGGGTGAATTCAGACCCTCCTTTGGTCTCTGGGGCCAGCTCTCAGTGAGTGCTAACCTCTGTGCCTCGAGGTCACCCTGCCTCCCAGCACACTCAGCCAGAGGGAGTACATCTATGAGCTGTGATCCTCTAGCCCATGCCCTGCCCCTGCCCAGTGCAGGGGGAAGGTGGGAGCTGACCAGCAGCAGAACTGGGGGGACCCGCATCTCACCCCAGTCCTGGCACTGCTCAGCTGCCACCTCCCCCTAGCACTGGGCAGGAGTCTGGATGTGGGCTAGGGGATTCCTGCTCATTGCTGCCCTCCCTCCAACTGAATGCCTTGAGAGGCAGAGTGATGCCGAGGTCCAGGGGATGGCATGGGCCGAGAGCCGGCCCTGGAGACAGGAGTAGGGTCCAAGGCCACTGACAGGGCAGATACCTCCTTACCTTTCTTGATGACTAACTGATCCAGCAAGTTCATCCCGACTTCCTCCACCACCTGCAAGCAAAGGAAGGAGACAGTTCAGGGTGCTGCTGCTGCTTGGGCATGGGGAATCGCCCCAAGCCAGTGCTGCTGAGCTGGGCTGCAATCACAAGCTCTGCATGGCTGGGAACTCTCACCCACTCTGGGACAGCTGCCCCCCGATCACTGGAGCTCAGGGCTTAGCCCCGCAGTAGCCGTGGCCTCCTGCTGTCTGGGCTGACCAGGAACAAATTGTACCTGATCAGCATCTACACATGCACTACAGAGCATTAAACTAATGCGCCGTTTTCTAGTGCTTGTCTCCGTCAGGACTAGCAAATGGTGCATTAGACTAATCTACTGTGCAGTAAATGCCATATGTGTAGACAGTGACACTTAACTGCACGTTATATTAGTCTAACGCGTTTTGTATAGACACACCCACTGACTGTCAAATTTGAGATCACGGAGGATTTTTTCACGTAGGTCAAACTAGCATGGACTCTGTGGGTACGTGTGAGTGTGTGTGAAGGGGCGGGGCAGGGTATCCCTTCCTCTGCAGCAAAACTAACCATTTCCTGTCACTGCAGTGGAAGGTTATTAATGGTACCCTCATCAATCCTGCTTTTACCTATGACATTTTACAGGATGTTTTTGCTGTTCCAGATATTGTTCTTTGTAGTTGTGTGTGAGGATTTCAATTGACAATCTTGGAGATTCCTTTCATTAACAAATGTCTGCAAATGTTTGAGGGCCCAAAAGGCCTCTTCCAGTGCTACGCTTCCAAGAGAGCAGAAATTACCTTTCTACTGCTTCCTTCCAGCATTCTTGCAGTTGCTTTTCCAGCTTCAGATCTCTTTCTTTGGAAACACTGAATGCCAAACTGATTAAATTTACACTACTTATACACAACAGATATCATCAGTTATGCTTATTTCCTGAGGCAGTTTACAGAAGCGCAGATTCTGATCATAGTTACTTTCACTTATGCTGGTATAGGTGGATCTGAATGTTGCCTACTGCATGCAACTTGCACCACTGCTCTTTATGGCACTACTGAATTAGGCCTACTAAGTCTATAAAATAACTTGTCAGTGGGAATTTACCTGATAAATTCTACTTGTCACAGCTGGATGGTAGAAAGATTCCTGCCTTTCCATTTGAAAACAATACATTATTTAGGCATTTACTGGACTAGTCTGAATTGAAGCATTACATTCCATTATATTTATCTTCCCAGGAGCTGATTGATCTATGGGAAGTATACTGTGGAAATACCCATTTGTTTACAATTGGTCATGGCTGGTCTTTACTGAACAGTTCCTCCTCTGAATTCTGTAAGATTACCAATGTAGTGCATTCTATGGATTTTCCCCTTGTGTTATGAAGAATAGTTATTACTTAAAGGCTGCAAAGGAAAAAAAAATGCTCAGTCTGGCCAAGCAGTTCTCAACAAAGGGTTGATCAAAAGACCAATCACTGCTGCCTAGGCCTTGGGTCGCAAAAGTTTTTAGCCAGTGTCAAAAACACCACAACCTCCACCCATGCCTTGATTTGGCATGCCAGAGGTGGGGGATCCATGAGAGGCTTGATCCTCATTGCTATCAAGGCACGCATGTCACCATAACCACCACCACCAAGCCAGTTCTGGACCCTGCTGCAGCCTTTTGCAGCCTGCCTGCTGCAGCTGCCCAGAGCCTGGGGCAGCTGTGGTAGGCAGCCAGAAGGCTGCAAACAGCAACACAGGGCTCTGGAGCCCCAGCGCTGATTCCATGGTGGTGGCAGCTGTGCCCATGCCTCTGGGTACATGGCTGGGAAAGGGCCTGGGGCAGCACAGCTCTGGACTCTCCCCTGCCATCTGCCCAGAGGTGCACATTCAGCGGCTGCTGCCATGGAGCTAATGCCGGGGCTGTGGAGCCCTGTGCAGCTGTTGGCCCAAGTAGGGGGTATCTAACCACCCCCTCCCCTGTAATAAGCCACAGGTCTGGGCCTTACCCCGCTTCATTGGCTCTAGAAAGAGGGACACCAGTGGGGGAGGGGGGAGAAGGACCAACCTGTTTTCAAGGGCAAGTGGGGTGGGGGGGGTGGAGGGACCAACCTGTTCTGTGTGCCCACAGCCCAACTGTCAGATGCAAGGGTGGGAGAAGAGATGGTCTGCACCCTCTGAGCTTCAGTACAGCTCCTCTTTCAGGACCTGCAAGGCAGGCAAATGGAGAGCTCATGCCATATCCTTCTCCTGCCCAGAGGCCAGTCTCCACCAAGGAGAATGGCCATGGCTAGGGCTGCTGATTCTTGCAGCAGGTGGCAGGCTGCAAACAGCTGCACAGGGATCCACAGCCCTGGCACCAGTTCCACAGTGGCAGCTGCCCTAGACTCCTTCCCAGCTGTGCACCCTGAGGCGCACTCAGCCGCCATCGCCACAGATCCAGTGCTGGGGCTACAGAGCGACATGCAGATGTTTACAGCTTCCAGGCTGCCTGCTACACTCAGCCCAGGCTCTGCCATGGAGTGTGGGCCACTTGCAGCAGGGCTTGCTGCCTCCCAGCCAGCTGCTGCAAGCAGCTCGGGCTCTATGGCCAGCAGCAGCTGCCCAGGGTTCGGGCTGGCTGTGGCATGCAGAGGAAAATGGCCTCACATGCCATGCTCTAGAATGCATGCCGAGGGTTGCCGATTCCAGGCCTAGGTTGACTTTCCAGTTAGAACAGCATTGTTGTAATAGCATAAAAAAGACTTACTACTATCACCAACAAAGCCTAGCTGCTAAAAGCCCTAAACACAAACAGACAAATCCTCATGATAATCATGATCTCTGTGAAAATAAATACATATTTTACTCTGGTAGGAAAATAGACTCCACATGCATATAGTTTTAAACATGATTTGTACTTTTTTGTGTGAACAAAGCCTCAAGATCAACCTGCTATGGTTTGAGGAGAAAAGTTATTTGGACAGCTGTGGAGTATTTGTAAAAATGCCTAGGAATCAGAAGTTTCATTAACTATAGCAGGGGTTGTCAACTGGGGACATATGTACCTGAAGACTTGAGATGGTCTTAGGGGGTACACGTGGGTGGGTAGGGGTGGAGCACCGTCAAGCACCATCCTGCGCTGCCACGCAGGCACCACCCACCCGGCCAGATAAGGGGAGTGAGGGAAACTTGCACGTGGTGGCTGCTGCCGCTCTGCGTTTGGCTGCGCGCCACCCCCCAATTCCCCCTCCCGCTCTGCAATCCAGCTGCCAGGGATACACTGCTCCAAAAAGGTTGAAAATCCTTGAACTATAGCATGAAGGATTACATGCCTGAAAATTAACACCAGTTGTCCTTTAAATCTAGTTATTCCTCAAGTGTTGTTTCTTTACCCAGCCTGGGAGCCCAAAAATAATCTGTGGCTTTAGGTGACCTATTACAGAAGACTAATACCAGTGGATAGTCAGTTCACGAACAAACCATGCTGAAATGTATTTGCACCAACTGTTTGGCAAACACAAACAAAATGATTTTGAATAAATTTGGATTGGCTTGTAAATGATTCATGCACTAAAATATTTGCTGCAAATATTATTTACAAGAATAATTCAGCCAGCTCTAATAGTCATGATGTAGAGGGAAGATCAACATCAACCATTAGAAGTTCATTGTACTATTATTGATATTTCTATTACTTCACAAGCTACTGCTGCCTAGGATAGCGTCAGCATGAGATTAGTTTATCATAGCATCTTACCCTGTAGAATAAAATGGCAAACTAATGTTACTTGTCACAGCTTGTAACTGAATCTGTGCATTGTAAAATGTTATGGATTGGATATGGTATACCATGGCATGTCAAGACATCCAATTAGTGAAAGGATGCCAGAATCACTGTTGGTAACTTATTTCAAATATAACTGAAAATAGGTTTTGGGAGCCTGTAGCACGTTAATTATTTAATGTCTTCGGCCCCATGATGCAATGAATATTTACTTCTGACTGGTCAGAAATTGCTTGTTTGCTGTTTCTGGTAAATAAGGGAGGGAGCTGTTTTCCCTCCCTCCTGTGATGGGTAAAGATTTAAAAGCTGGAGAAATAGTTTAAAGAAACATATGTAGCAAAACCCCCCGTTTGTTTTTTTTTTTAATTTTAAAATGCATTCCCTCCCCTTCCCCAACCATTTCTGACTTTTTCTCTCCCTTTCTATTCCCTATAGATAAGTATAAGTGAGCTAAGACATAGGATAAGCTTCAGCATTTTGGTAGCAAGTTGTATTTGTTTTGTTTTTCCTCCTTCTTTATATTGTATTATTATTATGTTTATATTGAATTTTACTGTTATATATTACTGTTTTACTGGTACTATATGATTTAGGCCTACATATGTAAGTTAGCATAAGTCATGTCAAGTTTCCATTTTGTTTGTCAAGTCTCCATCCTGTCCCCAGGCCTGGTTGTGTAACCCATAACTCACACCTACCCCACCTATGTAACTTGGTTCTTGAATGAATGGGGATGAATGAGGGTGCTTGAGAGACAATGGCAGTAGGTCTAAAAACAGCTCCCTTGGAATGACCGAACCATCAACACCAATACCTGGACCAACGACCCAGCCCTTGGAACCACCCTCAGCATTCAAGAAACAAAAGATGAGGCAATCCACCATTGTGCCAAGCTGCACATGCTCAGTAAGAACACCTGGAGCCCTCTGGCACAGGACTGACCTTGCCTGGACAGGCCCTCCCCATAGGAGATCAGAGGTAGTCTGCCCCATAAAAAGGGATAGTGAAGACTGACTTCTAGGGACGCCCTCTCCATCTGGACCAGCACCATGCCACACCACCTATCCACCCAGAGGCCCTGCCAGCGACCCCCCTCTGGACAGCACCTACTGGACAAGTACCCCTTTCCAGCCTAGATAGGTAGCTATCACCCCCTACCCACTCTTCAACCAAGGACTTGGACTCTGTCTCTCTTCCCTACCTGGACTCTAGCCCTTCCACTGAGTCTTTCTCCTGCTGCCAGTGTGTGTGGGTGTGGGTGTGGTGTGGGTACACCAATAACTTCATGGGGCTGTGTAGTGTTTTCTCTGTTTAATAAAACTGTTATTTGGACCCCTAAGTTGGGTTTTGCTTTATTATGTTTTGGCCCTGCTCCAATCTCTGCTCCTTGCCCCTCTAACTTCCATCTCATTTCTCCCCCTCCTGCTTCTGGCCCACTGCCACCTCCAACACCTATCCTGAGCTCCTCTCTGCCTCCAAACTCCCTGTTTCTTTACCACTGTCTTATCCCCACTGCCTTTTCCTTTTCCCATGAGCAACCAGGTTTCTGCCTCAGTTTCTTTCCTGGCTGTCTCCTCCTTCCCACCACTTATCTGTCCCCCACCCCACCCCCCATCTAAGCTGTCTGCCTCAGTTTCCAGCCCCAGTCTACCTTAAGTAAACCCAAGCCTCAGTTCCTTAGCCAGCTTCTCTGTAGTCCAATGGTTGTAATCCCAGTTGTGACAACTTTCACTCCGTACACTTTAACTCTCTCTCTCACCTGAACCTTCCCTTAAGTATCCCAGGTACCCCAAGCACACATACACAATGTACCATCCAAGTTAAGGACTCACCTGTGTGTATGTGTAGGTGGGTTGTATGTGTGTGAACTGGTGAGTATGTGTATATATGTATATATAATGTCATTGTGTGCATGATATACGAATTAGTGATCTGTGTCTAACTTTTGGGGTGTATAGTGTATGTGCTTGATTTGGCAATAGGTATGCATGTGCCTAGGCTGGTTTGGATGTGTATGTGCCTGAGTTGGTAGTGTGTGTGTGTGTGTCTGTGTGTGTGTGTGTGTGTGTGTGTGCGCGCGCGCGCGCGCACACCTAATTGATTGGTGTGTTTGTATATGTGCAATTGTGTCACACTCTCCTGTCTAACAGCACAATATTGAGATCCTGAGAGTTGGCCTGACCCCACAGGGCTACACATAAATCTATTATATAGATTATATAACACACAAAATCTAATATAAATGCTATATATTATATAGGAATAGAAATAAATAGGGACCAGTTTCAGTGGCCTTTACAAACCTTGACCTTCTGGAAAAACTTCCAAACAGAAATTAAACAGTCTTTAAAAAACTTTCATCTAATGTACACACGTATGCTAAAAATACATATTGCTCTCACCTCTTCTTTTACATGGTTTGTTTCTAACTTGGTTCTGCTGTTTATACGCTACATCTGTACAATCCTCTCACGAGCTGTATATATCTTTAAAGTGGTAGTTTTGCTATCAATCAGTTAGAGACAGAAGCAAAATCTTTCTCCAGACACTAGGAAGAGCAGAAATTTGACTAGAATTAAATTCTCTGAAATAGTAGAGCCATCATCTTAAAGCAGTGCAGTTCTAGTTGGTTTCTTTCTATCGTTGGTACCAGAGGAATGAATTTGTAGCAGCCAGTAATTGAAAATGTTCCATCGCAAAATAGATTAGCAAATGAAAAACTATAGCTTTACACATTTGCTTGTTTAGTTTTTCCAACAAAAAGGTGCAAAAAAGTAAGCATAGATTCAAAGCCCCGGTGTTCACTATTAACCATCCCTCCACCCAGGAATTTCTTGGAGCAGAGGGTGAGGGTTGTCATCAGCAGAGCTGAGCAGTGGCTGGGGTAATAACAGTTAGTGCCACCATAGGTAAGAAATATATGATGGCACAAAAATGTAGTGATTCCAACACCTCAAATTAATGACCTAGAGCTGTGATCAACAACTTAAGACCCAGGGACTGCATCTGGCCCATGGAACCACAGAAATTTGGCCCATGGACATCAGGCTTTAGGGGGCCTTTTCCTGCCATAGTGGGGAGAAGTGGTAGTCCTAGCAACCTGAACAGGGCCATTCCAATGCACAGCATGGAAAGGTTGTCAACCAGTAGCCTAAAGAGCGTGCTGCCATTATTAAAGTACGAAGGTAGGAAGCACTGAGTTGCTAGGAATTGATTCTATTTACCCCAACACAGCTCCACCAGAACTTCATTCACAATGTTCAACTACACTGGTTTTATGCATGAGAAACTAATTTTTCCCCTCTGTACATGGGGCAACTAAGTGGACAAGACACTATGTTTTACCCAGATGCAGATAATACATAGTCATGTAAAATTTGGGGTTATTTTAAACCCATAAGCTTTTTTCTCTTCTACTGTTATAAAGCATTTCACTTTGAAAGCAGAGATCCAATAGATATAAGACCTAATGGAAGTGGCTCCTTAGTCTATCCCCTACTTATTTAAAAAGAAGACTCTGATACCCTTCCTTTATTGGCTTTCATGTCTCCAGAAGAGTAAGTATATAATCCTAAGGCAGTCAAACGATAAAAAAAATTGATCGTGATTGGTTGCGTGATTAGTCACAATTTATTGTGATTTTAAATTGCACAGTTTAAACTCAAAATTTTGTTCAGAAAGCTCAAAGTTATGCAAAATTATGTAGGTACTTTGTGTGGTTGGGGTAAGTATGGTGTACATGGGTGTGGGGGGAATTTGGAAAGTTGTGAGGGAATGTGGGTTTATGTATGGGGTTTGGAGCCCAGGGAGGAGGGTTCCCACATACCCTGGTAGGATGTGGGGTACTCTGGGTGAGGGCAGCAGAAGGGTTGGGGGGAGGGGGCTATGGCTTAGGAGTGAGAGGCAAACATACACCATTCAGCAGGTAAGTCTGTGAAGGGGTGGGCAGATTGAGGCCTCCACAGTGAAGGAGGAAGTGGGGCAGATGCAGAGGCAGGGGTGGATGGGGCCCTGGGGCTGGAGTAGGTCATGGGATGGAGCCGCAGATGGCTTATCCTGGAGTGGGCGGGGGGGGGGTCCTCCTGCTGCACGCACCTCAGGGAAAGCATGGGGGGGCACATGCCCCCCCCCCCGGATTTGTGCATGGGACAGAGGCAGTCTGCCCACTGTGGGCTAGGGCTCTGCCCCCTGCTGCCATTGCCCTGGGAGCCATGCAATGCCATGCTGTACCTCCCACCACCAGGCAGGCAGGGGATGCGGCACAGCCAGAGTGTGGCTCCTGGAGCCATGGCAGTGGGGTGCAGACCCCCAGCCTGCATTGGGCAGCCTGCCTCTGCACCATGCACAAATCTGGGGGGCATATGCCCCTTATGCCTCCCCTGGGGTACATGCAGTGGTGGGAGTGTCCCCCCCCCATGCCCCTGGGCAAGTCATCCCAGGCTCCATCCCACAACCCGCCCCAGCCCCAGGGCCCCATTCACCGCAGCCCCTGCCCCATTCCCTCCCTCACTGTGGGGGCCTCGATCTGCCCCCCCCACACACTCCTTCCCTCCCCCATGCCCCTTCCCTTTGCCTTCTGGATGCTGCTCCACATACCACTGGGCTGCATTCCTGGCTGCCTGCAGGCTGTGGCTGCTTGCCTGTGTCTGTGTTTGTGCATGCCCCTTCCACCCTGCTGCAACCACCCAGAGCCTGCACCCAGGCAGCCCTGTGGTCTTCTGCACTGCCACCACTGCCCCGCAGGGCAGCTTGGAAGCAGCAGTGAAAGCAGTGGCGTGGGGCCAGGCAGGGGCTCCAAAACCATGTGCACGATTAATTGTGATTAACATTTATGATTAATGTGTTAATCAACTGTTCATGTTAAGTTTTTAATGCATTAATTGACAGCCCTACAATTTACCCATTTCAACATCATTCTACTTTACATGAAATAAGAATCACGGACAAAATAAAAACAAAATTAGGGATCAGCTTCTACATGCCCAAGGGAAAGGCCATCAGGGTGGTTGTACAAGAAAAGTTGGTTGCTATTTGTCATTTATTTGTCATGATATAGGTTTGCTCCCCTAAGTAGCCTGGCATTGTTCCTACTCCATAAGCAGAAAACAGAAATGTTTTAAACAGGAGGCCAAAGGAGCCAGTACAAATAGATTAGAACAGATAATAGTTTATACTTAATTTCCTGGAAAAACTTTCAGAACTTGCACAATTTTATGAGTGACAGCATTCTTATTTCAGAGTTACAAATAATGAATCCAACTTGATGGTTTTATTTTGATATTAAATCGTTGAGGTTCATTTGACCTCCTTCCCCAATTATTCAACGATTTCTCATTATCACTTTTCTTTCATGTTAGCCATGTTCACATCCTGATTTAAATTCTCAAGAACTAGTAAAAGTTATGAATGGATAACTTAATTCATATGGGAAACATCATCTTGGCCTGTCAAGTTCTGAACTGCTCTTAGTTCACTTTAAATCCCAACAACTATATTTCCAGTACTTCTAGCAGCCAAGGGAGAGACTGTTGTACAGATGATGGGTGCAACAAGGCATAAATGACTGCTTAGGGATAGTCTTGGCTGTCTTAAACAGAACCTGTCTGCAATCTATGACAAACTAGAGGAGACAAGAAAATAAGGGGCAACTATAACATTTTAAACCACTTACTGGTGCTGTTTTTACAGTCAGAAAATGAAAAAAGCTTAAAGAGCTCTTATACAAGACAGAATCATGAGACTTAAGTAAAACAATGGCATTCAGGCACATTTGAATGATAAATATTCCAGTTCAGAAGCAAACAGATGTGCATACAAGAGAGAATGGAAAGATTTTATAATGCACTCATAGGCTAGGGACAGATATTCAAAAAGCCTGAGCCTGAATTGAGTCAATTTTTGCAGGTTAGTCAAACCTGGCTAGGCTAAATCAGTTTTGTAACGTGACAGACATCCCAGAAATGCAGGCACATGCCTGCAGTGGATCAGGCTAGAAGATGGGGGGGGGGGGCTCTGATTATTCCCCCCCCCCCCCCCAACGCAGCCCAGCAGGGAATATTTATCATCCCTAAGTGTTTATCAACCCATTAAAGAAACAAAGCCTGCATTAACTAATGGAGCTCTTCTTAAAACAGCTCTTCCAAGGAAGGCCATTAAGTTACCTGTTGACTAGCTCCAAAAACCCTGTCTGCCTATTGTCTCCCACAGCACGGTCCATAGCCAGCATGTGGTATGCTAGCTAATGCTGAGGTATCTGTGTAAAGCAGAGGGGAGTGGGGAATAACCCCTGCTACAGGGAGAAGCTAGGCAGATGCTCTGTGCCTGCAAGTCTCTGCTGAAGCTCTGGCCAGGGAGCAGAGGGAAGGGGCCAGTCCTGCTGTGGAGCAGAGAGCCCTGCCCAGCCCAGAGAATATGCCAGGATGCTGAGGGTGTCTAGTTTATCTTAAACCAGCAAGGGGTCTGGGACAGACAGGGCATAAACCGATTTGACCCAAATCACACAAGTCTGATACTACATTGAACCAGGTTTATCTCAAACTGGTTTCAACCATTTTCAAACTGGTTTATGTACACTGAACATCTGTTCTGTTACAGGTTTAAACCAGTTTCTGATCACTTAAACTAGTTTATGTGTAATGTCTGTCCCTAGCCATAGGGTGCATCCCCACATTCAGGGGTGTGCAGTTGCCACGGCAGAAATAGCAGAGAAAGAAATTCGTGCCACTGCTTTTTACTGTTGCACACACCCCTGCATCAAGGGTTGGTACAGGGCAAGCTGTCCCAGGTGGGGTAGGGAAGGCTGGAGTCCTAGGGGCAGTTTCTGGTGGTGCACACTGCTACCACTTGTGTCTCAGCTTTTTTTTGGAAGCAGTTTTTTCTGACACCAAGATCTCCTGGTGTCAAAAAAACCACTGCACTGCAAATTAGCAACTGGATGAACACTTGCATGTGTGCTGTGTGCAGTTTGTGGTGTCTCAGACTGCTTTGAGGCACTATAAACTGCACATGAACACTTGTGGGGATGCGTGCATCCACAGTGTCTTAGACAAAGACACAAATTATGACTAGGTAATGTGAGTTAGTGCCTCTTAAACAGCTCCTTATAAGTTGAACTTAAAACCCACATTTATTAGAAAGCTTACTTGCAAAGGTAGGTTTCAAGTAATCCATCCTCTTCCTACCTCAGAGGTACAATTACACCACTTAAGAGCAAATAAGTCATTACATCAAAAGGTAAATGGAAGTATATATACACACACACACACACACACACACACACACACACACACACACACTGAAGTGCATTATTTTATGCAGTCCTTCTATACCAGTTATTCTCAAACTTTCTAGACTTACGACACCTCTCAGAAAATGCCAGCTCTTAATTTGCACGCTTTTTTACTACAAAAACAGTTTTTCTGTTGTAAAGAACTCAGAAAAAACACATATATGGATTTCTATTGGACTTATACGGATTTATTTTGTGAATCGTGTTTGCAAACCTAACAGTGCTAACATTGTGTGGCATGCTTGAAAGGATCTGAAGGCACCTCAGGGTGCCATGGCACCCTGCTTGAGAATCAGCTGTTCTATATAAAATCTTCTCTTTATAAAGGTTCCTAGACATGACATCAAGTGAAAAAAATAGTGGTTACTTTTGGAGTTCATCTTTCTTACCTCAGGATAGTAATTAAGAAATAAGGAGGCAGAAGGGACTAAGTCTACATGTTGGAACAGACAAATCCATTACAACTATTTTGGAACACAAATTTTAAAGGACACAGATGGTGGACCACAATCACTGCCAATGGAAATTCATCAAAATGGAAGAGGACATAGATAATCAGTTTTTCTAATAGCCAAAATATTTTTTTTAAATAAAAATCAAGAAATCACAGCCATCTCTATCCAGTTACTGTGTTCTATTAGTTGTAGTAAGGAAACTATGTATAAGGTCTCTTAAAATAGGAACCAGATCTGATACATACCAAAAAATTTAGCCCCTCCCCCTCTGCTTCTTTAAAGATACCTGCTTATATGATCAAACGCTCTGAAAAAAATCACACTTACCACTGACAATGATAAGATAAAACAGGGTTTATTATAAAAACAAGATCCAACATTATCATATACTGAGATGCAGATATAGATATAAGAATAAACAAATGAAAGAAAATATCATAATGATCATTTGATCTTACCTATCATCTTAAATCTAAGAACACAGCTTCTACACAGCTCAACCTTAAAAAGTAGCTTCTGCCTCTGACCTTCCTGTCTTGTATCACTGCAGCTTCTCCTGTCAGCCTGTTTCACTCAGGCCACTGATTGAGGGCCTGATGTTATTCCCTATGCCTGGGAAAAAAACTGAAAAAATCAGCACTTGCTATCATGGCAAGGTTTAAAGTTTATATTTTCTAGTCTGGCCATTTATGTACATTATCCACTGGATTCTTGAGGAGCCCAAGCTATCAATATAATTTCCTGCCCACCAGAAGTTTCTTTGTTTACCAGACCAGCAGTCTTTCCTGATCTATTTATGAACAAGAAAATATTTATATCCTTTTAGACAATCCAATATCCTAAAGATACTGGGCACGTCTACATGAGACACTAACTGTGCAGTAGCCTAATAACACTGCACAGAAGCCTTCCGGGGAAAAACTGTGCTAATAAGCTACTCCACAGTAGTATTAGGCTACTATACAGTAAGTAACACTAAAAGCCCAAGAACTGGCCTTACTGCTCAGTAGCGTGAGTTACTGAGCATTGATTTAGTAGTTGGTTATCCAAGTACTAAACTTAATGCGCCGTAACTACGTCTACACATTCATTAATGTGCCGACAAGCCCACAGTGTCTCAATTTCCTCACTGTGAGAAATGTCCTTCTCTGACTATCTGTTCACAGGTATTATTCTTACAGGTGTCTTCTTTTAAAATGTAATTAATCATTGTCTGGAACAGCCTGGCTCATAGGCCTCAGACCATGTCTGCAAAGGCCATTAAAAGCCAATGTGGATGCTAATTTTTAGTGATTAATATTCTTAAGTATGAATAGGGGAGGAACACTAATGTTAATCATTAACGGACTAAGTAGCTTTGCCCAAAATATAAAAAAAATATAAAAATCACATTCATATGAAATACTACAATTCATACAAACATAATGATAAGGTCCAATACAGCTTGATGCCACCTTTATGTAGAGACTACATATACCATATCAGGAAAACAAGAAAACATGCATGACATCCCACAAACACCTCAAAACATTGTAGGTTCATGACAGTGAGATATGATGATTCCCTGAAGTCTTGTGTCAAAATTTTAGAAGGTTCAAATACATCTCACATTTGTATAATATAGAAATAATGTTTTGTGCAGTCTTCTTCATGAAGATCTTTCAGATAAAAATTACAGTCCTCTCTGCTCATTGAATGTATTAAAATTGCATTTTGTGGCTTCTCATTTTTTTTCCAGTGACCTACTACGCCTTCACTGCATTGAATATGGATACCTGTGGTAACAGTTTATAGTATATTTGGCAGAGCTGGACGGAAAAAAAATTACAAAACATAATTTGAAATAATTTACATTTTTAAATGAAGTTCATGATGTATGACTATATCCTTTGTGTTTTGCTTTCTGTGATTGTGTTAGCAAATCAGCAGTGAGTTTGGACAATTACAGGAT
This sequence comes from Alligator sinensis, assembly GCF_000455745.1. Lineage (NCBI taxonomy): Eukaryota > Metazoa > Chordata > Crocodylia > Alligatoridae > Alligator > Alligator sinensis. The sequence goes on along the minus strand of NW_005842272.1, from coordinate 794,331 downwards.
TCAAAGAAAGCAAATAATTATTCATTTATAATTGTATACTAGAAACTGGATTTTAAGGTCATACTTTAGAGTGTCAGGCTGTAGCCTCAAACCTGGGGTCTTAATCTGACCAACATGGCCACTCATCCCATCCTGCCACCCTACATCTGATTAAGGCTTCCTGAAACCTCCAGAAGGGCCTTGCCCTCCATCTACTTGCTACCACCTGCATGGTCAGACAGGGTCAGCTGACCCTCCAGATCCCCAATATAAAGCCCTGACCCAGAACAGGAAGTATCTAGGCAACAGCTCTTTACCTGATCTCAAACTGCCTTGCTATTTCCTCCATTTGTGCTCTGACTCCACTCCCTGCCTGATCTCCTGGCTTCTCAAACTGGCTTGCTCTCCAACTCTGCTCTCTGCCTGATCCCCTGACTTTCTGACTTAGGATGTTCCTAGATCCTGTTCTTGGATTGACCTCTTGGAGTCCTAACCCAGCTTGAGTTGTCTGCAAGCAAACTATGGAGCAAGATTTAGGTACAAACGTTATGTAGTGAATAATAAATACACTAAAGAAAAGTTTGATGCTGTGTGGGCAAGTGCCAAAGTTAAAGAAGGATGGAAAAATTCTTCTTTGCAAGCTTTTGAGTGCAAACACCCTTCTTCATGCAGAGGAAGCTCTAAAAGTTAAAGAAATAAATTTAATCCAATAAATTAGAATTATCCATTCTAAATGATTCACTTAGCTCACATCATTACCTCTCCATGTCTTACTAGGAATTTATCTATAGTTGGACTCCATGCAGTAAGGTTTTCAACCTTTGTTTGCGGAGGTTGTTTCTTGAGGGAGAACTCAACACAGGAAGGATACATGAAGCCTATTGTGCTGCAACAGATATTTAAAATTTTGTTAAATCTGTTTAAATGGGACATTGCAGTAGAGGACACCTCAATGTATCCTTTGAAACTTCACAATAATTTATGTGGGCCATCTGGCTTGGGATCAACTGAGCAGGCAGCTAGAATGAAAAACCAAAAAGAAATGTATCAAGGTAAAGTGTCTATGGGCCTTTGGAAAACTTGTTGCAAACCTCTGGCCCACACCCACATCCCTGTTTTCTCTTTTGTTGTACCTTGGAATCAGTTGGCTGTGCTTCCAGTGGCCTCCCACTGATATATATCTTTCATACAACAAATAAGCCTGTTTCTGAGAGTCGCAGGGGTGAATGCTTAGAGAAGAGTGTTGAACCGGATGTATTTAAAGTGATCTATCCCCTATTCACTGCCCTGCCTGGAATCCACCATTTTTGGTTTACAGATGCCTAAGGAAATATCTCCAACCATTTTGTTCAAGAACTATCAATAGATCTGCCATCCATTAATTTTTCCAGTCCCTTTTGACTCTGGCAATAAGAACAAAGAAGTGCCATACTGGGTCAGATCAGTGTTCCAAAATACAGCATTTTTTTCCAAGAGCTGTCTTCCCTCACATCAGTTAAACAGAATTTGCAAGATTATCTAGTCAGTGACTTCCAATACAATGTTCTAAATAGCAAACTTTAGTAAACTGTAATGTTCCCTTTCTTGGCCACAGTCTTTAACTAAATACCATTCCTAGAGAAAACCTGAACTACCATAAGAAGATTGGGGAAAATAAAAAACAAACTATCAAAAATAGCAGTTTCCTCTAGTCACTAACAGAGAAGAGGCCTGGACATACATACATCATGTGGTTTGTGTTACAACAGTATCTAACATGGATCAGAACGCTGCTGTACAAACACAAGGCAAAGAGAGGGCCCCAAACAGAATGAATAGCCCTGAGAGCATTTATACAAGTGCCCAGGAAGCAGGAGCAGGGGGAGGGAGGTGCTTTAATTAAAGCAGATCTGAGAGATGCTCTAATTAAAGCACTCAGAGCATCTATATAATCTTGTGAATCAGTGTCCCCGCTGCCATTTTTCAGTGCAGGGACACTGATACACGTGATGCTGAAGTCTGTTGGAGTGCAGTAATTACCATGCTCCAGCAGACTTGATTAACTGAGTCTGCTCTGACGCACTGTAATTACAGCATGTCGGAGCATCCTCACTGCTTGTGTATAGGTGCCCTGAGTGTCCATTGAGTCTGTGGGCTCGGCATGAAATTTGGAGGAAACATGTGTAGATCTGGGGAGTTTTATTGCCAGGTAGAACAACTTGAAGAAAAAAAAATATCTTTTGTCAAGTTTTTGCATGCTATTCAATGTATATTGTGTGCAAATCATGTTTATATCTTATAAACATTCAGTATGGATATTAAAACAAAAAAACAGTGTAATTTTAAAATAAAGGGAAAACTACTATGGAACTCTGGGAAGCCCCCAAAAGGTATTTCCAAAGCTGGCTTTTGGTTACTATAGTGGTTACCATGCATTGAGTCCTCTTTTATCTTTCACAAGACAAAAGCTAAATCAATCAATGTGAAGAGAAAAGGCAACCATTAAAACAACCGAATCTTCTGTGGGATCCTCAGCAAAGGTACTGTATCCAGTGCTTAGAACTTAATGTGGACACACAGAGATAATTTTGTAGCCTTATTACTCCCATGAGTATTAAACCTGTTGTTATTCTTAGATATTGCTCAACCATATTACAGAGCAAATACCATTCCAGAATAGATCTGCCACAAAACTGCATTGCTTTATGATCAACAGAGGTGCTATTAGTGCATTCTGAGTGAGAAATCAGACAGAGGTTTGCTTTTAAGCCACGATATGAAGCTGGTAAAAATGATGGTTATTTATTTTCTGCAATGCAGCTGCGACTCAGAAATCAATGAACATTTCATCCAAATAAATGGAGTAGCAGCTGAACAACGAAAGAATCTTATATTAACTTAGAGAGTGAATGTACTGTTTTAGCAGATGTCCCATGAGGATTATACTGTAAAGTTAAATCCATAGCCTTGACCTGTGCCTTTTATTGCAATCAGTCCAGTGGGCCTCTTCCCTCATTCCTATGGCCCCTTCTTCTTCTCTATATCCCTTGGCACAAAACTGAGGAAAATGAAGGCAGTGCAATGTAGTTGCATTTGACACATGCTTCTTCTGCTCTTAACAATATGCACAATAGTAAGGATTAGCCCCTTACTGTCCATATACAGTCCTAGTCTTTATGGAGGCAAGACTGTGAACACTCTCAGCAAAGATTGCAAGATCTGGCCCATGATATTTTTGAGTTATATAGGCCACATACTGCAAATCCTCACTTTATCCCAGTCCTATTTAAGTTAGCAGGGTAAGAAAAGGTTTTCAAGAGGGAGTTCTTATTGAGATCAATGCTCTATACTTTGTCTTGATCAATTTTTTTTAATACTGATTTCTTCCTTATGGCACGTGTTCCTCTGACCAAATCAAATGCAAAGTTGCCATGCTTGTACACATTCAAAATGCTACCGCGCAAATCAATTCCCTTCACTTGTCACTTAACTGTATCAACCCTCAGTTGGCTCTGGAGTATTGGGAGACCCATTTTAATTTCTCAAGCCCTTCATGGCCTCTCTCCCATGATTCCTATAGCTTCATGTACACTATACAGATGCAAACTTCCATCTCTGACTTGCCCATGAAACCAGTCACTCTTAAATGATAAAATAGGCACCTTCATGCTTTCTTTCTTAGTGCCCCTCCCTACAAATGTTTACAAAGAAATGTCATTACTTTCTGTAGGAAAACGTCTTAAAATGTTCATTGCATACAATACCTACATGAAAAAATAGCAATGGTTAAGTAGGTGGTACACTAATACCGCTGCTCGTCTGGCCGATCAGTGTTATCTCATTGTGTTCCTTGGCTTCCCCATTTGTCATTCCTTGTCTTATATTCACTATTGGTTCTTTAGAGAAAGAAGTTACCTTTTTGTTCTGTATTGTATACCATGAAACACCATAGAGTCCTTACCACAATGAGCACACCAAGTGCCATAATTAAGCTAATAAAAAAATACAACAGTAACTTAGGTGGTATTCTTTTGGAGATACCTCAAACATTGGGGAAAAAAGGATGTAAAAATTAATTAAAATGATGCTCTGCAGTTATGCCACAAACTTTTAAACCTAGCTCTCAACGGCATTCTGCAAAAGTGGTTTAAAGGTTTTCAAAACCAAAATCAGATTCTGGGTGCTGCATATGGGAACACCTCTGAAAATACAGGCCTATGGCAAGCACTCCCACACAAACTGATGTCAGGAAGAGATGCATTTGCTTACAATTTTTTCAAAATAAAGGCATTGGGTGTCTCCAGTCAGGAAGTCAAGAAGAGGCAGAAATCAGAGACCACTTTTAAAAATTCTGGCCTAAGGATGAAATGTTTAAAAAGCCCCTTAACTGCTTAGGAGATAATGGCCCAAAGAAAGACAATTTAATTTTCATATAACTGACTAGTCCAAAGTCACATGGTGTTTTGCAAACTATAAGCCACAACACACATCATCTGGCTTCAGGAAACTACATCAAGTTCCCATCTGGAATGTTTCATGATAACAATGATGCTGTACAGGTATCCAGTACCCTGCTGGAGAAAATAAAACCTCCTTATGGAAAAGATACTCAGAAACCATACCATTCAGAAATTATTTAGCTTCATGATATACTTCTCTATGTCACTTACAAAAACTGAGTGCCAATATAATAATGACTACAGCAGAACTCCTTAGGATACATTTTAGCAGTATTCTACATTAATAAAACTGAGTAACCTGATCAAATCACAACAATAAAAGCATGGAGAATGGTAAATGGAAGAACATTATTTTGGGAAGAACATTATTTTGAACCCAAATGATTAACGTTACAGCATATCAATGGGAAGTGCTGTTAATTACCACATTTCCTTTTTGAGCTAACATATTGCGCTACTAAAATATCCATACAGAAAAAGAACATTGCTAATACATTATTGTAATCTAAAACTAAATAGATTATAAGAATATCTAATATCCCATTAAAAGGGGGGGGGAAAAACTCAGAAGAATTCTGCAGTACACCAAAAAGCCATCTATACCAAGAAGATTAAAAAATACTAGGCTATTATTTTGGGGTACTATATGCAATTAAAGAGCAACCACTATGTGCAGTCTAAGCTAAGCTGATCAATAATATATCACCCTCCGGCCCAAAAAAGCAGGTCACTGTACCTGGGGATTAGCAGGTACTGCAGCTAAAAAGAAGTGAGCACAGAACATTTAAAATTAATTTAATACACATAAGGCCAAATCCTGCAACCTCTCCTCAATGGAAGTTCACGCTGAAGCAGACGGGTGTCTTGTCTAAATGTGAGCATTTGACCAAATATAAAACAATTTACCAATTCTCATTTTGGATAAGATGAGTTTATAGGAAGTAGCTAATACTCATGTTTGCATCACCTAGCAACTCATTAGTTGTCAGGGTTTCCCCTGGTAACCAATATTCCTTTCAGGGATAAAGTGTAAATCCACAAAAATATCGAACTCAAGGCTTCCCACTCCCTGGTCTCTCTCAATTCTGTTTTGCCCTGTGATTGTCTGTCATTTTCCTCTCTGACAGTCTCTTTCTTCTCAGCCTGTTAGGGTTTTCCACAGAGAGAGAGAAACTTTCAGACTGCTTAAAACAAAACAAGAAATAGGCGTCATATATCCATATATCCAGGATAGGAGACAGCATGCATCTCTTTGCAAGGTGAGAGCTAGACTTCAAGATGAAATCAAGCAGTGCATAGGAAAAATTTACAAAGCCAGTTTTTAAAAATAGGAACCAATTTTAAAAAGCCAGGCTTCTGCAGTCAGTCTAAGGGCACAAAAGATGGTGTTGTTTTCAAAGCTAAGACACAAGACCTATTCATTTCAGTATTTATGAAAATGTTGGTCAAAATTACAAAACAGTTGCATTGTCTTCTTACAGATACAAATGTCTGTGATGGCAACCCAAACCATGGATAGCAAGAGGTGCCAAAAGGTTGTCTTTGTGTTGCATGACTGTTACATGGCAGAAATGAAGGCTATCTGGAATAGCCTTCAACCATTCCATTTGTATCAGGCAATGAACACGATGGTTGGGCTTGTTTTGGTTTTGAGAAGGCATGATCCAGCTTCATGAAGGGCTAATCACCACAGAAAATATCTGAACACATAAGTGGATCACAAAAAAGTATCTTCCATCCAGGAAGAGCACACGCCAACTGCCGAAACCTCCTTAGCCTGACGAAGGGTTTTTGAACCCAAAAGCTTGCTTAATAACTATTCTCCAACTATTCGGGTTGGTCTAATAAAAGATATCAAATTCACCCAAGGAACCTTGTCTGTCACAAAAAGTATTCTTTTATGAGCGTTCCTGTCACAAACCTGCTCTCACTTTCGCTATACACTAGGGGGAAAATAAAAGAGGTCCTTTCACTTCTTCAACAACCAGTATTAAAGTACATGTGAAGGAGTCAATGAAACAGACAACTGAATGGAAAGCTTAGCAAAAGACACTGCATGTGTTCTGAAGACAAGCCTAGAAACAACTAGAAACTGGGTAGCATGCATTGTTTATCTCCAGTATCCTCAGACTTGTCAACAGAGAACGCAAATAATCCAGAACCTTAGCCTAACTGTAGTCCCAATGCCTGCATCTACACAAGACATTTATTGTGCAGCTGACTAATTAATTGTGCAGTAAGCATCTTGACATCTACACGTGTCCCTATTAGGGCTCACAAAATTAATAAACTCTGCAGCAGGGTAGGACTTGTAAGATAGAAGTCTGACCCAGCAGCTGAGTTATTTGTGCACAGCAGCATCACAAGGGGGCTGGTCAAAGCAGACACCCCAGAGATGCTCTGATCAGCTGTCTGGGGCATAAGGGTGCTTCAGTGCAGGGGCGACCTACCGGCTAGCCTCTGCACTGAAGCACCCTAGAGCCTCAGCCAGCCCCTCCGAAGTACACGGGGCCTAGTCAGAGCAGCCCTGGACTGGCACCACCTGGGTCCCCTGCCAGCCCAGGCTGCTCTGACCAGGCTCCACATGGTGCATGTGAATTAACTCTGAAACAATAAGCTCCAGAGTCTATTTGTGCGCACTAATCACACGTGTAGATGCACCCACTAACATGTAGTCAGAGGTGTAACTGGGCAGCTGGCTGCCTGGTGCAGTGACAGTTTGCAACCACAGTGCTGATGGTGCACCCATGAAGTTGGAATAAGAGATCCAGAAATACAGATTTATTTCAAATGGCAATGACGAACAAAGGTAGTAATAAATACCCTCTGGATATTAATAGTTGAAGAGTTTAAAACAATGAAGGTTTATTCTATTTGACTTAGTTGTAGCTTACCTACAATCACTACCTACACTTCACATTTTTAATTAACTGGTATGCTTGCTTAGTAATGAGAGCAAGATACAGGATTATTTCAATAGAAACACATTTATGTAACATTAAATCAGCAGCTAATTAAGGTAGCAAATAACCATTGCATTTTCATTATAATCATGTAATCATTCTAATGGTATTGGTGATTACAACATTCATTTTTTAGTACCTGAGGGATCTCTGTGTTTTGATTATGTTGTTCAAATAAATACATGGATGGCATAGTAAAGCACAGTAAAATAATAGCCTAATTATCACGTGTTTCAGGGGGCTGGCAGATCATGATCATTTGTTTGCTCTTTAAGGTATATCTCTGGGAATAATCAGTAACATTAGCCAATGCAGGAAATGAACATAACAGAGAGAACATGGTGTAACATGGAACCACAACGTGCTCAGGGTGTGATACAGTCAACTCCTTTCTTCATGTAATAATATAGTATTTAGAGGGCATGTCTATATGTTCAATTAGCATGCCTGAATAAACTCCAGCAGAGTTTACGCCAGAGTTTATTCCTTCCAGGCGCACTGTTTCCACATGCACTGGGGACTGCAGCACATTGAGCTAGGGCAGAGCAGCCCCAGCTAGCAGGAGGCCCCAGGGGTCAACCTGCCAGCTCAGGGCTGCTCTGACTGGGTTCCATGTGCTCTGGAGGGGCTGGTTGAGGTACAAGTGTGCTTCAGCACGTGGGCCAGCCAGCAGGCAGCCCTCGCAAGCTGGCAGTGTCTACACATGCATTGTAGCAGAGTAGATAACTCCATTGTAGGATAGTAGTACTTGTGTCTTGCAGTACTATGCTCTGGCAGAGTTAAGTAGTTTACTCCATCCTAATAGCACCGCATGTGTAGACACTGAAGTTTTACTGCACAGCTTATTAGGCAACTCCACAGTGAACATCTTATGTTGATGTGCCTAGAAAGATGCCAATTATTACTGTTTCTCTGGGGCCCATCTTAAAAATCTGCTTATGTCATACAATGGATCATGAAAGCCCATCCCCACCCCTGAAACTGGTCAAGCCATTATGTAGAGATTTAAAAAGGATTGGCTTAACTTGTAAGGCAATAGGGAAACAATGGGTGTGCTCCTCAAATGATGGGAATCATAGGAAACTACAGATGGAAAACACCTCAAAGTTATCTAGTCCAGCTCCATGCTTAAGGTAGGATCATCCCTAATTAAACCACCTCACTCAAGCATCTAACCTGCTCTTAAAAATGTACAAGGATGGGAATCCACTATTTCTCTAGGTAGCCTGTTCCAATGCTTGACCACCCTCGCAGTCAGAAAGCCCCGCTAGTCTCCAACCTAAATTTTTTCTGCTACAGCTTGAGGCTATTGCTCCTATTCCTGTCTCCTATGGCCACATAGAAAACCCATCTTTGTGCTCTCTATAATATCCCTTCAAGTATTTGAACACTGTTATGAAATCCTACCTCAGCCTTCTCTTTCCTACACTAAATAACCCTAACTCTTTTAGCCTTTCCTCACAAGTCTTGCTTCCCAGGGCTCTAATCATTTTTGGTGCTCTGCACTAGACACTCTCCAAACTGTCTACATCCTTCTTGAAGTGTGGAGCCCACAACTGGACACAGTACCTATTATACCTTACCCTGATTTGCAAATGACAGGCCTGTTGATACAACCCAGTATGCTGTGGGCCTTTGGGCAACAAGAGCACGCTGTTAGCTCATATTCAGTGTATGATCTACTATAAGCCTCAGGTCCTTCTCTGAACTCCCCCTGATGTGCACACATGGCTCTCCCCCATTCCCCCACAACATCCTGCCGTCTCCCCCATGCTCTTCCAGCTGCAAGCCCCCTTCCTCACTGAATGAGCTATCCCAGCCCAGGGTAAACAGTGGCTCAGCTCTGACTCCAGCTCCAAGCTCAGGGCCAATGCCAGAGTTGAGCTGCTGCATGCCCCAGTCCAGTACTCAAATCCAAGATGGGGAACAAAACCCCATCTTGGATTTTAATACAGTATTAAATGCCAGACCCAGGACAGAACCCTGGGAAATCCCACTTGATACCTCTTTCCAAACAGATACTGATGACTCGTCACCTGACCATGAGGATCCAACTGGTTATGCATCTATCTTACCGTACTTTCATCTAGGCAGTGTTTCCTTAGCTTGGTAAGGGGAATGTCATACAGTGTCAAAAGCCTTGCTAAAGTAAAGGTATATCATATCCACTGCTTTCCCCTCCCCGCCACCCCCCACATCTACAGAGGCTGTCATTTTATCATAGAAAGAAATAATGTTGGTCAGCCATGACTTGCTCTGGTGAATCTATGTTGTCTGTTCCTCATCACCCTCTTCTCTAGGTGCTTCACCATAGATTCATTGAGGACCTGCTCCATGATCTGTCCAAGAGCAAGGCCAGGCCGACTGGTATGTAGTTCCCAGGATTCTCTCTCTTTCTTTTGTTAATGTTAGGCATTATATTTGCCCTTTTCCAATCATCCAGGATCTCACCTGACCTTCAAGAGTTTTCAAATAGGATGAAAATTGATGGCTCTGAAAATAGGATGGCTCTGAAATAGAAGCCATCCTATTTCAGTTTTCAAATAGGATGAAAATAGGATGGCTCTGAAAATTACCCCAGCCTATTCTTTCAGTACCATCTCACTTCTCTAAGTAATCCCTAACCTGTTCTTCCAGTACTGTGGGCTGTTTGTCTCCTTCCTTATCTTTGCTGCTAAGTGTGCTTCTCATCTGATAGCTGACTTGATTCACAAAGAATGAATTTAACAAGATATTGAACGCTTCAACCTTGCTTATATCATCCATAACTAGACTTCCTTCTGCATTCTGTAACGGAGCTATGTTTTCTCTGGTCTTCCTCTTACTTATGACATGCTTGTAGGCCTTTTTATTGCCTTTTATGATGTCTCTTGTCAGTTGCATTTCAAATTGTGCCTTGGCCTGTCTAATTTTCTTCCTGCATGTCTATGCAATACTCTTATACTCTCCCCTATCACTTTAACAATGGTTTTACTTTTTATAGGATTCCTTTTCAAGTTTCCATTCATTAAAGAGATTGCTGTCCAGCCAGGCTGGTCCAGACTTCTTTTCCCCTTAGACTTGCCTCGCAGGGAATCCTGCCTACCACTTCCTGGAGTTTCTGTTTTTCTCAAGTCCAGGGTCCTTAGTCTGTTACTCTCCTCCCTTCCTCACCTTAGGATCTTGAACCCTTGCAATTTCAATACTCATTACCACCCCAGTTACCTTCCACTTTCACTTTTTCAACCAATTCCTTCCTGTTTATGAGCAGCAAGTTGAGAGAACTCTTTC
>NW_005842272.1:764326-783649 GCF_000455745.1 Alligator sinensis | reverse complement strand
AAAAGTTATCCCTAACACACATCAGGAACTTGCTGGCCTGCTTGTGCACTGCTGCGATTTTTTTTCAGCAGATATTTCAATAATAAAAATCTTCCATGAGAACCAGGTTCTGCAATTTGGAATCTTCTATTAGTGGTTTAAAGAAGGCCTTTCAACAGCCCTACCTTCCACTTTGTACTGCACCCTCAGAACACATGTACATTTCCATTATATACAGGGCAACACTTATTTTTCCTTTACCTGTCTTTCTTGAAAAAGTTGTTTCCATCCTGAGCATAATCCAGTCATGTGAATATTCCCACCACATCTCCATAATCCTAGTTATATCATAATTCCTTGATGTACAACAATCTAAAATTCTTCCTATTTGTTCTCCATACTTCTCTCATTAGTATATAAACATTTCAGGTACCTGGCTGTCCTAACCCCTTCCTGAGAACATTTCTAAGGCTTCCATTATTGTTTACCCTTACTAAATTTTTATCTAGGGCCACTAGCTCTTTACTTACCTCTGGTCTTTGGCTCAACCCCCCAGGGAACCTAGTTTAAGGACCTCCTCCTAGGTTAGCAAGTCTGTACACTAAGACACTTCTCCCTCTTCATCATTTCATTCTCATTTCCCTTCAGAACACCTTCCAGAAACACCATCCCGTGGCTGAAAAAGGCCCAAACCCTGCTGGTGACACCATCTATGCAGCCACATGTTGATCTCCAGGATGAGTTGTCTCCTAGCTGAGCCTTTACCCTTGGCAGGAAGGATTGACAAAAACCCTCACCTGGACACCCATCCTCTTCACCCTTGCACCCAGAGCCATGTAGTTCCTTTTGATCTGCTCAAGGTTACCCCTGATAGTATCATTACTGCCTACATGGATAAGCATAGGTAAGACAGGGTCAAAGTAGAACCTAGTCAAAAGCTTAATTCACAGGCAGGTTGGTATCACCTCTGGCTCTTCTTCAACGTTATCAGGCTTTTTCTTAAGCTTTATTCCAGAATGCACTAGGCCAGCAATTTTCAAACTTTTTTCATTTGTGAACCCCTAAACTTTTTTGAATGGAGGTGAAGACCCCTCTGAATTCTAAATGTGGATATTAATGTACTTTTGATTGATCAGTCATTTTTTGTGAACTCCTTAGACATAGTCAGTGGCCCCCTAGGGGTCCGTGAGCCACAAGTTGAAAAACACTGCACTAGGCAATTAAAAATGCATTTTCACGGAGCGGGAGGGGAGAACATAAAAATAAAATCCAGACAACTTGTTGTTGTTATATCCCATGGCACATTTCAGAATAGTTGACATATATTAAGTTAACCCTCATGTGTTGGTTAAATTTGTACTTGCATCTTTACTTTACAGTCTGTTTTGTCTTTGAAAAAATTCTTTTCAAATCTCACTGGATATACTATTCTTCAATTCTCATTGTGAAATCTTTTATATTGTTATTTGGCTTTATACAGCTGTTGTGCTTAAGTTCAGTGACAAGTAAAGCAATCACTAGATATGCATGTGAAGGGAAGAGGATTGGGCTGGGGAAAATAGTTTTGTCTTGTTTTTTTCTGGAATATTTTGACTCTGTTTTGGGACAAAAGTCAAGTCACATATATAAAAGTGAAAAACATTTCCTAGAAATGATCCTAGGAAATAAAATGGATTTTATTGACACAGGATACTGGCTCCTCTTCACAAGGTTCCATCATCCCCATACCCTGCCCTACCCACACCAGGTGTTCTACACTTTTGAATATCAGTCTTAGTCTCTGGGAGCTCCGGCTCCCCGGTTACCTAGTCCCAGTTCCATGGGTCCTCTCCTTGCCCTGGCCACTTGCACTGTTCTTCCCTGCATGGATCCCAAGCTGGCTGATCCCCAGTTCGAATCCCACCCTAGACTCTCAGGGTTGGGTCTGGAAATTCCTTTTCAACTTACTATAATGCCTTCTTCACTTTTCTTCTCTTCTAGGTTTCTGGAGTGGTTCACCACACCCTCCAGGATCAGACTCACTGACTGGGATGTCATCATCACCTCGGTTCCTGACCTCCGCTGATAAGCGGGCTGCTGGGACTCTTCCTCGAGTCCCAGGGTTGGTCCCCCTCCACTGGTGCCTCTCCGCACTCTCTCCATCTCCTCCTCAGGTTTTTTTCTTTGGGAACGATGCTGAATGCCTTATAGATGTTAGATGTTAGGGTCAGAAGGGACCTCAATAGATCATTGAGTCTGACCCCCACCGGCCTTGTCAGTGTTAAATTCCCCACACTGATCAGCTGGGCTCATCGTGACAGTCCTTCATTTGCCGCTTTTCCCATCCCTCTAGCTGATCATGCTAATTGCTGCTGGCACAGTATTTCTTCTGCTCAGGTTCACCACACTTCCCTGCCCTGTCTGGGATCTTCCCTGTAAGTTTCTCTTTGTTTCTTTTTCTTTTGTGTTCTCATGGCAGGGCATGTTAGCCGCCTTGTCACAGTATACAAATCCATTTTTCACCTACGTCAGTATTTGTACAGAATTCCAGAAGGATGAGTTTTTTTTGAAGATGTATTCACCATATATTCAGAAACAGCCAATTAAAAGTGGTCCAAGTATAGTTGGAACAGAACAGGTACTTGCAATCCAAACATTTTCAGTGCGGTGTCCATTTAACATAAATCAGACATGCTCAAGATATGACAGCTGTGCTACAATAGAACTGGCCAGAAATTTTTCAATAGAACTTTTTTTCTCCACTGGAAAATGCTGATTTGTCAGTAGTGACCTATTTCATTGGAATATTTTCATTTAGATGAATCTTCTGGTGGAACAGGTTTAGCCAACATGGTTTAGTCAAAAAGAGCTGGAGGAGGCTCCCAGTACTTCCAGATTCTTTGCCATAGCACCAAGAGCCATGACTTCCCGGTGACTAGCAGAGACTCCCTATGGCTGAAGGGTGACTGCACCCAAGAGCTCACTAAGAATTTTTTCAACTACTCAGTTGCTCTAATAAAAGATATCACATCAACTCAAGAAACCTTTCCTGCCTATGTCCTTAGACCAAAACTGCTACAACCAAAAACCTAGCATGAATTCCTGGGGCCTGCCACAGAATTGGGAGTCCTGGAAGCCTGGTTAGTTAAAAGCAGTGCCCTGGACTTAAGTGATCTCGGTGTGATTCACAACAGTGGAAGACATTTCCTGTATGTCCCTGTGCCTCTGTTCACCGCTGAGATAATATGGGAAAGATGAATAGATTACAAGTCTTCAAGGTCCAGAATGTCTCCATATGTATGCACAGTGTCTACCACTGAAAAAGCAAGCCCTCAGTCTCAACTGGGTGCTGTTCTGGTTCTACTATAATACAAGTTACTATTTCAGTGCCTATCCCTGTGAATCCATTTTGACTAATGATAGAATATGTAAATATGAAATATTAAAGAAAGCTGGACTCTAGCTGGAAAATGTGGGCCCCATTTAAAAATCTATCATAGGGTCTTTCAAATAGGACTTTAAAAGATATTAATCCAGAAAGAAAGACCAATGGTGAAATACAGATTTGTATCTATACAGCCCAAAGTTTGTTACCCTGTGGCACTATGGAAGTAAACAGTGCCAATGCTTTTATTCATGCAGCCGGGGCTGAAAAACAAAAAGGCTCCTTTCTTCCTCTTGCCCTCAGTATAAGTGAACAGCAAAGACCACAATACAGCCAACACCCCCTGTCACAGAATTATCTTTGATTTTGTTGAACTTAAATTGTGAAGTGGACATTAGATTGTACAGTACAAAATGTAATTCCTTTAAATAAGCAATAGGAAGGCAGCAATTAACTTATGCTGATGCCGCTCAGGTTTATTTTCCATTCTATTTTCTAAAGCAGATAAATAGCAGCCAAGAGCATGTTTGCCAGTATCAACACTCTCTCCCTATTGTGTGACTGCTGATGTTTAAAAAATTCAGACCTTTTTTCTTTGGTAATAGTTTTTGCCATTTTAATGGGAAACTTTCACTGTTGTAGTAATGCTGATGTTCCAGGAAAGGTTGCTTGCCTCTTTGAGGTATCAGATCGTATATCTTCCTAAAGTGCATCTTCAAGCAGAAATGTGCCTTCTCCAAGTGCTGATCTTTGGCCCCTGTTGTATCTGATTTTAAAACACTCTACATGTAATTTAAATTACTTTAACCTTGTTAAAGTTTGCTTAAATATTTGAAAACAGGCTTTCACCCTATAGATACCAACTTAATTTATTCACAAAGTTTGATATATTTCAGCCAATAACCTGATATACATGATATAGCTATGTATGAGATATATATCTGATAGTGTATCAATTTGTATATTATATCTATATCTATATCTAGATATAGATATAGAACTATATATCTATATTGAGAGCGAGAGCACAAGCGCGAGCTGTATCTATAGATATACATATACGATAAATTGATCATACAATATATGGTCATAAAATGATAAATTAATTCAATGTATAGAGTGGTACTGACCACTGAGAACTTGTTTTTCCAAGGTGCAAAGTGCTTCAGGACAGATGCTGAATCCCTTCACTTTCCACTGACTCCAGAAGTGAAAGCATCTCCTGATATATCTCATGAAACTCAATACCTCAGAGTCACTCTTTAAGACACATTTTCATGCCCCATATATTTGACATCAGCAAATAGCTGAAAGCCCCTGTTCCCCAAAATGGAACTGGAACTCAAAATGTCACCAGAGAACATTGTTGGCAGTCCCTCAATATAAGGAAATAGGGATGTCATCACTAAGTCCATAGATGACTGAGGAAACCAATCCAAGTTCTTCGTGTTTGATTGTAGATGTGGCAAGCAGTTTCAGAAGGAAGGAGTAGATCCTGGTGATGTTGGGTCACAGCTCTTTTCCTTTGTCTCTCTCTTTCATCTATCCGCCTCCATAGCGAGGAAAGCTTTCCTTGTTATACACCATGGCACCATTTAGGATGATTCACTGCTTGAGTCTCTGAAGTAGCGACATTAATATTGCACTTCTTCAGATTGTCCTTCAAGATGTCTCTGAATTATTTTCTTTATGCACCTCTAGGGTGATGACCATTAACGATCTGGGATTATAGAACTTGTTTTGGGAGTCAATTATAAGGCATCTATAGGATATGACCTGTCCAATGGAGCTGTTGCCATATAAACATGGCATGAATTCTGCTGGTATTTGCTTGAGCCAGAATGCTATCCTTCTGTTCTTCTAATTGATATGGAGGATTTAAAAAAAAAAAAAAAAAAAGGGTAATATTCCAAATCATTTTAGATGTTTCCACTCTGTCAGCCAAATTATACACCAATACAACAGGGCAGAAGACAAGACAACAGCCTGGGAGATGAGAAGTTTGGTCTGTACCTAATGTTATGATCATTGGAAGTGTTGAGAGTCAGGACTAGCAGATTTTATCCAGTATTGAATATTATAGTGCTACATAAAGCAGCACACATCTCGCTAGAAACCTGGTAGAAGAATATTACAATATTTGGTCCTCAAGCTGCTGTTGCATCTGATGGAAAATTTTTACTGCATACATGACTACAGGAAAAGGATGTAGTTTAAAAGATGCACAAACTTGAAGCGATATTTTTTGTCTTCAGAGATACATGGCTACCAGTGACTTGTTACCAACAAGAACTGTGTATCAAAGCACATTTGACCTCCTGACCATTGCTAACTTAAGACAGATATTACAAAAGGAAAAAAGAGGCAATATAAAGCAGGTATTCATGTTAAGATCTAAGCTCAGTAACCACCTTATAGTTTGCTAAATTACTCTTTTATATATTTGAAAATCAATTTAATCAAATAGAAATATATTCTGTAATGCAAAAAACACATTGCTTTTGCAAGTTACCTTAGCTAATTTTACTAGTCCATTAATTGTGTAAAAGCCATATAGAAAAGTTCCTGAAAAATCAGTGCAAAGATTTCCATTGATTCCCAGGACTTTGAAGAATGCCCCTACGTCATTCTTCCCCCATTGTCTGCATGGGGAAATTAGTGTGGAAGAAGCTACAACACACATTTGCAACATAGCAAAGCAAGCTACATCGCACAAAGGCACACTCATCGTCAACTGAGCATCCACACAGGAAATTTGTGCAAGGTTGCAAATGTATGGCACATTCATATCTTGACTTGTGTCACCCAAACATCATAACATAGTTAGTCCTCCATGAATTGTTGATATATTCCAGATAATAAAGTGCAACTTCCTGTCTCCTTTGCCGCAATCTGGGAAGAAAACTGTCAGTTCCAGGCTTCTGCAATACTCTTTAAAGCATACTAAATAAAGTGCTCCAATTTTTTGCTGTGTGGAAGCTTCTTTTGCTTCTCTTTTTTTTGTGTTTTGTTTACTGAAGCACTTGCTCTCTTCTTTCTTCCTACATGGAGATTTGTACTTGCCACTTTTTACTTGTTTTCAATATCAAAGGTGGTGGTATAGTTCTTGTCACACTTCTCTAGACACATCCCTCTGACATTGTCAGTAAAACATTCTGCTGTTCTCCAGATTTCCCCTCCCCTGTAATGTCTGTTACATCATTACCCTTGAGGGAGAACATCTGTTATTTGACCAGGAGTAGTTCTTTCTTCTTTGGATCCTTTTTCCCTCTGGAATATTACACAACTTGCTGCAGTTGCATTTTAGCTGTCGATTACTCACTATCCTTGGAAAAGGTTCAATGCTTACCTTAGAGTGCCCTTTTTTTCCAAATTAATTCTGAAGAAATACACGGGGGAGGGGGGGGGGGGGGGGGGGGGGGGGAAGTGGGGGCACTCCTAGAGAAAACAGCTGTTTATTTTCCTAGTCAGTTGAAGGACTTCTATCAACCTCAGTAAAAAACTTTGAATCAAAGATGTCACTGTATAGGTTGCACACATACTACTACATTAAACTTCTGCAAGAGGAGATCCTTCTAAGTACACCCTACCTAGGTACAGTCTTAATTGCTTTGCTCCACTGTCACCCTCACTACAAAATAAAGACTTAAAATAAGGAAGTTAAAATATAGGACTAAATGCAGACATTTGGGAGGTTAGGGGGAAGTTAGATCATGTTAAAAATGGCAACCTGATCTAAGGTAAAACAGGATGGGCAGATAGCAGGGGATGGGGGAGGAAGGGCGGTTGGAGGAGGCAGGATATGCAGGAATCATCAGGGGATAGGGGGGAAGGCAGCATCTGCAGGAGGGACTGGGGGAGGGGATCATGGGTGCAGTCAGCATCCAAGGGAGGGATCAGGGGTACAGGCAGTATCCATGAGAGCAACTGGAGGGATCAGTGCAGCAGACAGGATCAGGGGGCCAGGTGGGGTTCATGGGGGATTGGTGAGGTCCAGAACAGTTTGGCGTGATCAGGGGGCCAGTGGGGTGCATGGACTATTTTTAGCTCTCTGACCTTCCCCAGGAAAATTAAACCCCCATCACACCCCAACCCCTCTCCCCACTAGGACTTACTTCCTTAGCTCCTGGCACCTGCAAATGCTGATAAAACCAGCACTGGGTACAGCTTGGGGGATGAGGGATTTATGGAGGATTCATGGGGGGGGTTGGAAAAGGGGTGCTGGCTGGTCCATAGGGGAGGCAAGGGGCCAGGGGGGCTAAAAAGATCCTGGTGCCAGAGGAGTGGGTAGGAAAAGTGTAGCCCAGGGACTGGGAGCAACAGCTGGGCTTTCCTAGTCCTGGGGCTACGCAGGTAACTGTACTGGAGTTTGATTCACTGATCTAACCTAGATTGATTTAGTTTGAGTGTACATTGATCCAGGTCTACCTTAGACCAGGCTCTGACATTTTTAGACCAGTCTATGTACATGGAAATTCTGTACTTTTACAGGTTTCAATTGATTTCTGAGCACTGAAACTGGGTCTAAGTGTAAGATTCACACCTGGCAAACTAAGTTAGATCCAGTTTCCATTTTTAATATGATATTCCCCCTAAGCCCCACAAACATCTGCCCTTAGCCTAAGAGTACATTGTTCCCTGCAACACACTGGAAATCCAAAGAATACATCATAAACAAGTAATTTAATAGCTGAGAACCAAGGATAGAAGTTCAGAACAAAATTAACAGCCATTTTCATACTTATGACAGACTATATTTCTAAGTGACAGCTGTACAGAATATGCAATCCGTGTTATAAAAAGTAGTGCTTTCCAATTAAAAACACTGATACACTGCTGTTATATTAACTTTTAGCCACCAGCACATAATATCTACACTAGTCAAATCTAAAGGTTTAGTCATTTCTCTTCAAAGCTATAAAATGCTTGTATTGGGTAATCAATTTGGCTTGCTTGTAGATAATTAAATTTCAGCTAGTGACAAAAACTAGACAAGATGTATTGATTTCAAATGGATAAAAACCCAGACATGCTTTCTGTTTAAATGTTCAATATGAAAAGCCTCTTGGAACATCAACAAACATCTTGCAGCTTGAAAATTACAGTAAATGTTATGCTCTTTTCCGGTGGTCAAGGAGGATACATACATAAATTCTCCCCTCTTTGAGAAGAGCTTGCACTTCTGATAACACACCAGCTCTACTGAAGTCAATAAGAATTGTGGCGATGACTTCAGAGGAAGCTTTTTCAGGTTTCAAGGGCCTGATTAAACGCCCACATAAACAAATAAAAAAAAATTGATTTGGGTTGGTTTTGGATAAGGGGCTTAAGTTAGTAAAGATTCTGGATGCTCATTTGGGTCACTCCTGAAAAGTAAGCAGCCTGGTAACTACTACATTTGTGGAAGAAATTTATGGGGTAGGTCACATCCTGGAGCACTGTCATGTGTGGGTACAAGCTGTTCAGGAAGGACAGGCAGGGGAGAAGAGGAGAAAGAGTTGAGCTGTATGTAAAAGCAATATGATTGCTCAGAGTTCCAGTATGAAATTGGAGATAGGCCTGTTGAAAGTCTCTGGGATAAGGTTAAGGTTACAGGGAAGAGCAACAAGGGTGATGTCAAGGTGTGCATCTGCTACAGATCACCAGATTAGGGAGGATGAGGTAGATGAGGCTTTCAGACAACTAGCAGAAGTTTCCAGATCACAGGCCCTGGTTCTCATGGGGGCTTCAAACACCCTGTCATCTTTTGGGAGGGCAATGCAGTCGTGCACAGGCAATTCAGGAAGTTTTTGGAGAGCATTGGAAACAACTTCCTAGTGTAAGTGTTCTTCTTGACCTGCTGCTCACAAACAGGGAAGAATTGGTGGGGGGCATAGAAGCAGATGGCAACTTAGGAAGCAGTGATCATGAGATGATAGAGTTCAGGATCCTTAGAAAACGAATAAAGGCAAGTAGCAGAGTATGGAACCTGGACTTCAGAAAAAGAGTTCCTTGCTCAGGGAACTCATGAGCAGGATCCCCTGGGCAGCCAGTCTGAGGGGGGAAAAGGAGTCCAGGAAAGCTGGTTGTATTTTAATGAAACCTTATTGAGGGCGCAGGAAAAATCCATCTTGATGTGCAGGACAAATAGCAAATATAGCAGCTGACTAGCTTGGCTTAGCAAAGAACTCTTCAATGAGCTTTAATACAAGAAGGAAGCTTACAAAAAATGGAAGCTTGGACAGATAACTAGGGAGGAGTATAAGAATACTCCTCAGGCATGCAAGGATGAAATCAGGAAGGCCAAAGTGCAACTGGAGTTGCAGCTAGCAAGAGACATGGAGATATGAAGGGTTTCTACAAGTATGTTATCAACAAGACAAATGTCAGGGAAAGTATGGGTCCCTTACTGAACAGGGGAGGCAACCTAGTAACAGATGATGAGGAAAAGGCCGAAGTGCTCAATGCCTTTTCCCCCCCGCCTCAGTCTTCACAGGCAAGGTCAGTTCCCAGACTATTGCACCAGGGAGTAGTTTCAGGAGGAGCCCTCAGTGGTGAAAGAACAGGTTACAAACTATTCAGAAAAGCTAGACATGTACAAATCCATGGAGCCATATGCAATGAATTTGAGGGTGATGAGAGAGTTGGCTGATGTGATTGCAGAGCCACTGGTCATCATCTTTGAAAACTCATGGCAAATCGGGGAAGGTCCCAGACTATTGGAAATGGGCAAATATAATGTCTGTATTTAAGAAACAGGAGAAGGAGGATCCAAGGAACTACAGAGCAGTCAACCTCAAAAAAACATGGAGCAGATCCCTGGAAAAAACATGGAGCAGGTCCTCAAATAATTAATTTCTAAGCGCTTGGAGTAGAAGAAAGTGATCAGGAACAGTCACATGGATTCACCAAGGGCAAGTCATGCCAGACCAACCTGATTGTCTTCCATGTTGAGATAAGTGACTTTGTCAATGCAGGAAAAGAAGTGGATGCGATATAGCTGGACTTTAGCAAGGTATATTTAGAAGGATATTTGTACTCAAAAGCTTGCAAAGAAGAATTTTTACAACTATTTTAGTTGGTCTAATAAAAGATATCAGATTTACCCAAAAAAACTTTGTCTATCTGGACCTTAGCGAGACTTTTGATATGGTCTCCCACAACATCTTGCAAGCAAGCTGAGGAAGTATGAGTTGGATGAATGGACTGTAAGGTGGATAGAAAACTGGCTGGATTGTTGGGCTCAATGGGTAGTGATCTATGGCTCAAGGTCTAATTAGCAGCAGGTATCAAGTGGAGTGCCCCAGGGGTCAGTCCTGTGGCCAGTTTTGTTCAGTATTTTCATTAACAACTTGGAAGATGAGATGGACTGCACCCTAAGCAATTTTTAATAATTTTAATGTTTATTATAATATTTTATATATTCATCTTGTTTTTATAATATTGTTGTAATATAGATTTGTAATACATTCATATTATTTTCTTAAGAGGGTGCAGCTGAATGTTGAAAAGTTTTGGGAGTAATGCCTAAAAAGGTCAAGAACCATTGGTTTAGAACAACGTGTCAAAAATTATTTCACCGTTTAACAGACCTTTTACTAAGCCTATTGATTAGGACACAGAATTAAATGCTGATACAGGGATGTGATTTAAAGGGGAAGGCCACAATCCTATTATTTTTAATGGGAGGAATTTAACACTTCCCCCAAACTGTCAAGCATTTTATTGAGCCACGGATAGTGTAAAATGGTCTGCACTCTAAACAAACTAACATATAGGATTGGGATATTTCTTAATGCTGAGAATTCAACCCACCTCTCAATCTTCTCACCTCTCTACCACAAGGGAAAGTGAGGGTACGTACATGGAGGCTAGCTCATCTACAAACACATGCTTTCAAGGCATTAAGTTCTCTGGATTTACCCACCCATAGTGAATACAAGCCATAAGTGGCAAAGAGAACACAAATATCCCTTTTAAAGCCTACCCTTGATCCTCATTAAACTAAAACTGGGCCTGCCAGAGAGGCTGCTGCAGGGAAGGTGAAATGTACCCTGTCTATGCTGCTGTGACAAAAAATTCCTTTCCAATCCCAGAAGTTGGGAAGGGATCAGACTCAGTCTAAACTCCAACTTCCATTATAGCACAAAGAGGGCAGGACACCCATACCACAGAATAGCCCAGGCCAGGGTGAAAGAGGAAGGTAAGGGATGCAGAAGACAAACCAATGTATTCTCCCTCACTGTCAGATTCTTCCTCCAAGCCTGGACAATGGTCACAAGACAACACAAAGAAACGTTTCTACTTCCTCCACTATCCTGACATGCTATCCATCAGTGTTCTGGACAGGACAGAAGGGAAATGAAGGCCCAGACACGTAAGCATTCTCTCCTTTCATCTCTTTTCTTGAGGTCTCAGAGTTGTCTTTTCCCTGCTAATCCAATCCAACATCCCCTGATGACATGGGAGATCCCAACAATAATGCTGTGCAGTAGGAATAAATGGAACAGGTCATATCTGCCTGGCAAGCCTTCTTGCTCAATAAAGTGGGTTCTTGCCATGCCTTCTTCACATGACACAAAAGCACAAAGTTAAATCATTTAGAAGCACCCTTATAATTTCACTTCAAAATCATTCAGATAACCAGAGTCAAAAACATTGTCATCACATTTTTATACAGTAAAGGTGAAGCCAGATATACAATAAGCCTCAAAGCATACTGAGCTTTGCAAGTCTCAGACAGATATTCAGAGACTCAGGAAAGGGTTGTGCATTTTACCATCATGTGCAGACAAGTAATGGATATGGCACTCTGTGGTCATAGACCTCTTGCCTTCTTCTACTGGGAGCACTCAAAGGCCATCTCCCAATCACCCTGCAAATGCCTTTGCTATGTTTCTTAGGCTAGGGACAGAAGTTACACACAAACTGGTTTAAGTGATCGGAAACTGGTTTAAACCTGTAACAGAACAGAAGTTCAGAGTGCATAAACTAATTTCAAAATGGCTGAAATTAGATTAAGGTAAAACTGTTTAAATGTAGTATCAGATTTAACCAATTTAGGTCAACCCAGTTTATTGAACTTCTGTCCTACATCCCTTCCGTTGAAGTTAAATCAGAGTCCCACAGCATCCTAGCATGCTTTGCAGGCCTAATATGGGCTATGCCATTTGCTGGAGCAGGGCAGGGTTGGTCCCACCCCTCTGCTCTGTACCTGGAGCAGTGATGGCTGGCTGACAAGGGGGTGGCTAAAAGTTTTCCCTACTGGAGAATAAAGGGTGGGGGCATGGGACAGCAGGTTCAGGCAGAGGAGGATTAAATCCCCCTGCCTCCCCTGCCGGTGGTGGCGGCGCAGCATGGCTAGCTGTGACAGGTGCTAGGTATGGAATGCTAACCCTATGGCTTCCCTGCCACCACCACTACTGGCATTAGCCCCCGCCCCCACCACTACTGCCATTAGCGGGGCCCATTCTGGCTGATAAGTGCCTCCCGTACCACCAAACTGTTTTCGCCTGCTGGGTGGGCAGGTGGTGGCAGTGGCAGGGAAGCTGTAGGGGTAGCACCTTGCACCTGGTGCCTGGTACACAGGGCTGTGCTGTACCACCACTGCCAAGTAGGAGAAGAGCAAGCTGGGCATGCCCAGCTCACCACCCAGCAGCCCAGGGGATGCAGGCAGTAGCACTGGGGGGAGGGGATAAGCCTGCACCATGCACACTGCTGCAGGCCCAGTCCGAGCACCACTCTCCAGTGGGTAGAGGGGGCCACAGGACAGAAGCTGCTCCACCAGCTGCATACTCGGCTCAGTTCTGCCCTGGGCTAGCGTGGACGCAATCAAGCCCTTCCCCACCTCCCAACAGCCTGGGTCCCTCTGCTCAGTGGGACTCACATCCAGGATGGAGCCACTGTCGCCATGATACCTCTGTGTGTGTCCCCACCTGGACTTGGAGCCATTTCACTCCCCTTCCTTTCCCTGATCTGGCCTTTGCTCCTGGGTTGCCCCAAGTGAAACCCTAACCCTTGCAGCTGGGAAGGCACACAAGTGGGATCACCCCTTGGCTAAGAGGAGGACTCTGGGGGTCCCAGGCCATGCTGAGCCACAAGCACAGGGAGAAAGCCAGGCAGACCCCAGCTGGGGTCCCTGTAGGCCAGGGTGGGGGTTTAAACCCCTCTCTAGTCATACTCAGCATGCCAGAGCCTAGCCACATCCCCCTCAGCTGTGCTTTCCTCCAGCCTGAAAGGAAGGGATGGCCCGCTCTAGTACCACCCCCCTCCGACTTCTAGCCTGAGCCACTGTGGCTACATTTTTGGAATCTAAAGTGAAGGTCTATTCACTTGCTTGTCAGTTCAATCTACAGAGGTTAGATTAACCTTCAAAGATCGAATCAATTCAGGCTCGGGCTTTTTGAATGTCTGTACTTAGCCTTACTGTATAAATCACTCCAACAACAAATGAGAGTGTATCTTTCATTTTGGTAGTCACCGTGTGCAAAAACCACTGAAGATCTTAAGTAGCATGCTTTCCACATACTTTGACTTGTAATAAGAGATTCTGGGAAATAAAAAATGTAATTATTAAAGAGTGAGGGTCACTCAGTTTATAGATAAGCTTATTGTATTCCCTCCCCCACAGCTAGCAAATATGCCTGCTGGTCCAGATTCTGGCATCCTGAATCATGTGGAGTACTATCTTACTTCATAAACAGTTCCCATGATTTTAACAGTGTAAGGGCACTAGAACATGGTCTGTTTTGTTTCTCTTAGGAGACGACTCAACTCACAATCTGCTTGTATACATGTGTTCAGTTTGGGATCTATCCTTTAGCATTTAAGGCAGCTGAATATTCAAGCTCATGTCCACGGTTACATTACATTTCAGCCTGTTATGAAGCCAGTAAGTGTTGTTTAATAACTCCCACTGTTATTTAACTGTCTAGAGCAAGACAAAAAATCATGGACTTCACCTCTGACCTCCAAGTTTTGTACCTTCATCATCATGTCTGTTCCTTTTCCCAAATTGTCCAAGCAATTGTTGAAGGGTATTTTTTAGTAGTTATTCCCTTGTTTATGCATCCATGGATCATCAGTGCTATACTAGGCACTGCTTGTATTGGTTATCCACCATGTCCCCAATTCTTTTTCTGAGTCACTGCTTCACAAAATATTTTTCTTCATCCTCTAAGTGTGATGTATATTTCTGGATTTAGGGCCTTGCATTTAGATGTATTAAAATGTATGTTCCCATGTGATCCCGATTGCCTTGTGGAGCAAACATGTTATTTACCAGCTATTTTTATGTTGCCTGAAAACTTCATCAATGACTTTATAGCTTTTTCTATGTGATAGCAAAAATATTGAGTAGAAATGGGCCAATGAAAAAACCTGGTGGCACTGCATCAAAAATATCCCAAATGAATGATTTTCCATTTATATTTTGAGCTCTATCAGCCCGATAGTTTTTAATTAATGTAATATGTGCCACATTGATTTTTGTGTAGTGTTTTACCAAAATATTATTTAGCACTAAATCAAATGCTTTTCAAGAATCTATTGTCAGTTACCTTTATCAATAAAAAGTTGAAGCCTCAGAAAATCCCAAGTTTGGCAAGACCCATTTTCCACTAAGCTGTGTTGATGGGCACCAATTATGCTTCCAGCCTTTAACTCACAAGTCTTTCTAGGATTTTGCCCAAGACCAGTTTCAGGATAAATGGCTTAAATGTATTAGTCTTCTCTATTTCTTCATAGATAAGGTGAATTATATAAGCCAATGGTATTAAAAGCGACACATTCAAACCTACCTCACGCTTACCTGTTAGGCACGTAAGTGTCAAATGGTGTCATACATAGTCTCTTCAATAAATTACTGAATTCACCTGTTTTTTGCCTATCTGAACAATCTCCGTGTTGGAGAAATTAGTTCAAAATGTGTGTAATTTTAAGCCCATCGTTGTATACAGTGTGTGCAATCAGACCTAAATTATTTAGAAATACAGAGGAAACTGCCTCATTTAACCCTTACAGAAGAAAGGACAAAGACGATAACTAAAGTGCATGCACAGAGTAGATTACAACTGATTGAAGCAGTGATGTGTGAGACTATTCAGCTATTTTTTCACAATGCAAGATAACAAACCTTCACTTTATTTCACTGCTTGAGACTAAAGTTCAGGGCTCAAGGGGATGATGAAAATAACAGTGACTTCTTCCTGGGCTAATTTGTAACCTGACTTACAATTGCTCATTTCTGTTACAGGGCATAATTCTGGATTTTCAGAGACAACTCCCACAGAGCCAAGTGTTCTTATCTCCTCTAAAAAAGGTAGACATTCTACCTATAAAAAGGTAGACGTTCTGGACTGATTCAATCTTTGTAACAACTAATGCATGATACAAAACATTTTACTGTAACAAAAGTAAAGGTGTTGACTTTAGTCCTCTTACACAACACCAGTGTAAAAGGAACAATTCATTAAACAGAGAAGTTACACTATGATTAAAACAGTGTAACCAAGAGGTAGGTGTACGATATGCTTTGCATCTAGGAAGGAGCCCCAAGTATTATTCTGCCCATGAGTAAAATACCAAGGTCAACCAATGTTAAAGGATTTGTTTACATTCAATAGTACACTGTTCCAACAAAATCACTTCAAGTCCTTTTGTTAGTTTAAAAATTGGCTCGCATGGATTTTGCTCAACTTCACATGGCAGCGAATGAAAGTGTGGCCTGGCAGTTAGGGCACTATCAAGGGATTCAGGTTTGACTCCAGTAATTTCCCACACAAGATTTGCCAAGAGGCAGACACGGCTCTTTGGGTAAATCCAATATCTTTTATTAGACCAACTCAAATAGTTGGATAAATTCTTCTTAGCAAGTTTTGGGTACAAACACTCTTTGTCAGGCTGAGGAAGCATTTGCAGATTGGGTTGGTCTAACAAAAGCTATCAGTTTTACCCAGAGAACATTGTCTGCCTATGTCCTTAGACCAACATGGCTACAACCTACACTGCTGAAAGATTTGCCAAGGCACTTAGGGCAGCATCCTATTTCAGTTTACCTGATCAAATGACTGAAGAAGAAAGAGGGGTACAGCCCTATCTTTTAGTCCAAAAGCTCCTGAGCAGTTAGGACAACTGGCCAAGAAGCAAGTGATGCAGAGCCTATGCCTTCTCCCTTACCAAGAAGGGTTGGAACCTGCATCTCTGTGACATTTCTATGACTTTTGCTTGTCTAGGTACATGCATACAAAGCCATATATTTATCCAGGCAGCATGCAGCTTAGTGCACATGGTCAGTATATGGAAAAGAATCACAAACTCTGTGTATGTGCCAAAACCAGCAGGTACGTGGCTTGGCAAATGCCATTTGGGCACATAAAGTGAAATAGGATTCTGTCCTTAGTGTACCCATGCCTCATTCATCCATCATTCCCTCTTTTATTCACCACAAAAGACATATAATAGCAATTTCCTGATTCAAAGGGACCAGTGTGAAGGTTAATGAATTTAGGATACTCAGTTCCCAATTACTACCCACTGGGTGCATCTACATGTGCACAGTTACTGCACAATAACCAAGTTATTGCTCAGTATGGGTGTGTATCTCCACATGCACGCCCATACTGCGCAGTAACTATGGTGACTTATGCCCACTTAATTACTGTTCAGTAAGGCACATGTAGACACCTTACTGCACAGTAACATTGTGTGTGTGGGCTGACTTGGGAGTAATTTTACTCCCAAATCGGAGCACACACTGCATTACTGTAGACTGTATAGATGCCAGTCTAAAAAAAAAAATCACTTATTGAGCAGTAAATGGACATGTAGACACACCCACTGGGTGCATGTACATGAGACGTTTACTATAGAGTTGCCTGATTAGCTCCACAGTAAATGTCTCAGGTCTACACATGCGGCCCTATCACGCCACAGGAAAATAAACTCGGCAGCAGATTAGTACCTGTAAATAAAAGTAGTATCCTGCCGTGGAGTTGTTTTTTTTTTTGTGTATGTGCAGGAACACATGTGTAGACACTGACCTGGCTGGCTGGGGTACGAGGGCACTTCAGTGTGGGGGCTGCTTGCCAGCTAGCCCCACATTTAAGCATCCCTGTACCCTAGCTAGGCCCCCCACATTGAGCTGGGTCGGAGCAACCCCAGGCTGGCAGGCTGACCCCCAGGGCCTCTTGCCAGCCAGGGGTGCTCCAACCCGGCTCAACATGTTGCAATCCCGGGTACACATGCAAACATGGTGCCTTGGAGCAATAAACTCCAGTGTGATAAGAATAAGAGTTTATTGTTTGACATTAATATGTACGTGTAGATATACCCACTGGTACATAAATATAAGCCAGGTTTCAATTAAAATTGTCCACAGTGAATTTTCAAACTGGTTTAACTAAACTAGTGCAATGGCTTAAATTGCCTTTTTAAATGCAGACAAGCTGCCAGGTCTCATTAATTGCATTAATTTATAATGGATACTCCCCCCCCGCCCCCACACACACAGAAAAGGAATTAATGTAACAAAGCGTATGTATATGCTTCCTCTGTGCTATACCCCAGAGCACCCTGATGATGGATGTCCAACCTACTCATTCCTACTTTAAAATGTACCTATTACAAAAATGGAGGCAAAGTACCTGTTTTGGAGAACCACCAAGCAAACATGCATTGCCTCTCTGAGTTTTCTGTTCTCAGCATGTATATTCCAGTGCCAATAAGCTCAGCTACACAGCCTCATTTCCAGTATTTAGTATACTTAGGGCTGGATTGAGTGGGTGCATCAAAGACAGTGGATCTAAGCAAAGCACTCACTCAGAGCCACCAAGGCAGCTACATTGCCTCCTTGGCAAGGGACAGACATTGAAAAAGAGCCTGAATTGATTCAGTCTTTGCAGGCTAGTCTAACCTGGTGTGGCAAAGTGGGACTCCCCGCCTAGCCACAGTGCTAGGCTCCCCACTTGCCTTTTGGTACACCACCCACCTGACTTGCCTGCAATGCCTTTTTCTTAATTAATTACAATGGTAATTAAGGCGGGAGGCTGCCCATTCGTGCCCCGATGCCAGGGGGCGCTCTCTGTAGCTCTGTACCTCCCCTACACTGCAGCCCATGCCTCGCAGATAGCATCCAGATGTTAGAGTGCTCCCAGCCTATGGCCAGACCAAGCTTAGGCTTCATCATCAGGCCTCAGTCACACACACATCCATACCACCCTCCTCTCACCAGGGCCTCTCATGCTCCACCCTCTCACAGGGTCTCTTTCATGCATCAACAACTCATCCTGCCATGCTCACTCTTGACACAGGCCCCTGAGGCCATAGGCTTAGCTAATCCATTCCCTGGGTGGCAGATGTACCATCTTTTGGACCTCTCCCGTGACCCTCACCCAGGTAGTGGCCAGCCAATTACCCAACTGGGTCTAAGCTTGCTCTGGCCCCTTCCGGGGGCAACTCTATGTGTATATAAACATACTGGGCCCTCAGCTCTCTGGTTCTTCTCCCCACCTCACTCAGGGCTACTCATCTCTGCCCCCCTCACTTGGGGTCATGGGGCTTCCTCCCTGGTAGGCTCAGGTGGCCATAGCCATGCCTGGCCCCAACTCTCCCTCCTCGGGGTCTTTTGGGTTCTTGCACCCCACAGGGCTCAGGTGGCTGCAGCTGTGCCTGGCCCCAACTGTCTCCGGTGTTATGCAAACCCACCCCAAGGTGACAGCTAGGGTTAAGGCGCCCCTACTCGCCTTTCACTGGGGTGATCACTGGCCTGGCATTTCCTGGGGGCTCCTGTGCCACTGAGAGCCCCACCAGGCCACCCACTCCCAGCAAAGTGCAATTTTTGGTCATGCCCAGGACCCTCCTAGCCATCCCCTACAGCTTCTCCCTTACCTCCAAGGTGTTCCATGAAGCCTTTCAGCTAGGCAATGTTGCTGCCTGCTCTGCCAGCAGCAAAAATGCTCTGTTTATATAGGTAGCCCTGAATCTAAAATGGCTGCCCCAAACAG
>NW_005842272.1:723050-764117 GCF_000455745.1 Alligator sinensis | reverse complement strand
AAAAGTGCCTGCCACAATCAGGCACCTGCTGGCTGCTTGTCTTAGGTCTTAAAGTGGCAGGCACCAACAGTGCCCTGCCACACACCTTACCCCTTAAAATGGTACCTGGGGGAGGTTTCCCCTGCTGCTCCTCCAAAACAGGCTCCCCTCAGAGCCTGAGAGAGCCCTCAAGTGGCAATCACCCCCATGGTGCTCTGCCACACCTGGCTAGGCTAAACCAGTTTGTAATTGCACAATCATCCCCTCTGGACTGAAAAAATACAAGCACGTGTCTGCAGTGGCTCCGGTTAGAAGCTGGGGGGCACTAGAGCAGCCCTCCCTTCCCTCCAAGCTGAAGGGGGCGTGGCCAGGCCCCGACAAGATGTTCTGGTTAGGGAAGGGTTCCACCCCATTTCTGACCAGCCCAGCATGGAATTGATAACACAACGTTTATCATCCCTAACTCATTGTTTATCACCCTATTAAGAAAACAACAGAAGAACATTAC
The DNA here is from genome assembly GCF_000455745.1 of Alligator sinensis. Lineage (NCBI taxonomy): Eukaryota > Metazoa > Chordata > Crocodylia > Alligatoridae > Alligator > Alligator sinensis. The sequence goes on along the minus strand of NW_005842272.1, from coordinate 763,630 downwards.
CAGCTACCTGTTGATTCTGCCTTTGTCCTTTCTGCCACAACATGGACCATTAGATGTTGCTAACATGCTAAGCCAGATATACCCATAGGATGACATAAATCAGTCTATAATATTAGTCATAGAAACAATTAGCTACACATATCTTTGCAAAAGCAAAGGTCTTTCCCTTAAAGATGTTGTTTTGAAAAAATAGCTACACTACTGGATTTTAATAAAGAATTTTCCCATCCAAAAGAGTCAAATGAACAACACTGTCTGCCACCTCAACACCCACAAGAAGTCAGGAAATACCTTCATTTTATATATGGCTCATCCAGTATCATGCTAAATCTCCTTGCCATTGCAAGAAGCAAATAGTGGCTACAGTTTATGCTCCTGGACTCTTACTTCATTCCCTAAAAAAATTAACTGAGTTGTATACGTGCTGGCCACCCAGCGAGTCCCACTAAGACCTGTAAATTATGCAGTACTTGCAGCCTGCACTCCTCCATACTCCTGCCCCCCCCACTCAGGTGGCAGCAGCAGTGCCCCCTGTCATTGGGGGCCCTGTGCCACTCCATGGTTTGCTTCACAGTAAAACCACCATTGACCAAATCCCTACTAAAACACAAGAGAAGAAAAGGAAGCATTTTGAAAAGCAGGTCACTTACTGAAGTGCCTCAACACAGGTTCCAGAGTCTAAGTAACCATTTGCTTAAATTCTTAATCAAAAGTTACTTTTCCACGATAGATTTGTACCCAATTCTGAAATCTGCATTGTAAATATAAGTATTAGCTCAGATAAAAGATTGAAATAATATATAAATGCTAGACCACAGTAGTTATATTCAACAGTAAATAAGGAATATATGGTATGTGGTATATTTATGCATCACAACATCAATTTGACTTTTGTTTTGCTCCTGTTTTGAGCTAGCAGCCAATTATTTAGAGAAAAACTAGAACCAACTCTTTTCATTCCATCCAGGAAGAGCACACACCAACTGCCGAAGCTTCCTTAGCCTGACGAAGGTTTTTTGAACCCTGAAAGCTTGCTTAATACCCATTCTCCAACCATTTGGATTGGTCTAATAAAAGATATCAAATTCACCCAAGGAACCTTGTCTGCCTATGTCCTTAGACCAACACGGCTACAACCTAAACCCCTAGAACCAACTGTAGCTCTTAGTTATCACCGTCTCACAAGAGGTTTTCCATCTAAGAAATTAAAAAATATATATACATGATATATGTTGGTACATTTCACATATTTACACACAAGAACTGCAGTAACTGAGGTTACCTTTTTTGTGAAATGTTTAACAGAAACATTAACATATTTCTTCAGAAAATTCAACAACAGAAAAGAAGAAACCTCAGGGGTTTTGCATTAAGAAACAATAAAAAGAAGTATCTTTAAACAAGTATAACCTCTCTCAGAAAAACATCAAAATATCTTTCAAGTTACATTAGTTATTCATGATCTGATGTTTAAGCCTAATAGACTTTATGGTCTAAAATTTAGCATAGCAGATGCTTGCATTTTTCAGAATGCTTCCAAAGAACATGACATTTCCAGCTCCATGGCTTAACTGAGGCGTATGCTAAAAATATATTTTAATACACTATTTGCAGCACCACCAATGCTAGCAGCCTACCCTACATACTGAAATACCTTCTGTCCTCTAAGATGTTTAAAGGTGAATAAAGGCACCAATGCTGCCCCTTGAAAGAGCACATTAGTTATTTCTCTTGGTTGACTTTAACTCTATTAAGGGTAATGGGAAAATATATACCTTCCAAGACACCTTGAAGTCATCTGTACACACACACTTCATACTAGTTTCAGTGTAACCTCATGTAACACTAATGCTACTTAAGGCCTGCCTTTCATCACTGGGGCTGCTGTTCCTCTACTTTCTATTTCCATAAAAAAGGCTTGGTTTCCAAGAGCTCTGATGGAAGGGAAGCTGAGAATACCCTTTTGCAAAACCCCATCCAGGCCACTGTGAGCAAAGTGTATTAAAGCCACTAAGATTAACATACTGGAATAGCAAGAAAGCTTGCCATGTTTTCCCTATGCCCGTGTTTAGGGGGAAATGCTTCACAACAGCTACCCTATTCCTTTTTTTGTAGCCAAGATAAAAAATTCTATGGTGCAGATAATAGATGAGAGTGAAATTTCTTAGATGTAGCCTTCTCTGTATCTTGGACATCCTTTTAAATGTTGTCACTTTAGCCAATACAACCCAGCTACAGGAACACAACCACACTGGAAGCTCTAGTGTAGACAAGGCTCCCTTGAATACCATGGTTTCTAATAGACTCAGAGTGTGACCTACTGTAACGCAGGCATATACACAAACCTTTGGCATTCTACCGCTGAGCACCATGCCAGATGTTTTCCAGGCTGAACTTCAGCCTCAACTACTATGAATGATAAAAGCTGATGATACTCAATATCTTGCACCATTGTAGCTTACTGGTGCTCAAACATCTTCCCCAGAAGGCGGAATGGGAGTTTCCTATCCATATGTGGCCTGGATCCCACCATCAGGCCCAATCTGGCACGAAAGCAGGCATGGTGGGCATTGTCTGGCCGTGTGTAGCAAGGCGGGGGGCAGCTCTGCTACAACCCAGCCCCACAGGGAAAGGGGGCATGACCTAGTCCTGCAGGGGAGAGGGGAGTGGCTTGCCCCACGGGTTGGAGGTTGGGCACACCTGATGTAGCTGAGAAAGAGTTTTTTACAACAGCAGACAATTTGCTCAGCTATGCGATAACTCGAAAACCATTAGTCCTTAGATTCATTTTGGTGTACTATGAAAAAAGGCCTTGAATATATTTTACTAATCTCCTTAACAATGATTCTTCAAATATGGAATGCCATGAAATGTACTGATCCATCTGCTCAATTAGAATTTGTTTTCTTTATTCAGATTAAGACAACAAGTCTTTACTGATAAACCTGTTAACAAGTGGTCTTACTTCTCATATATAAAATCAGGAAAAGATCACAATTAAAAACATAATACAAAAATACCATATATACTTACCTACTGTGCAACTGCTACAATGATGTTAGAATAAAAAAATGAGCCAGTTTATACCCAGTTTGCATGCAACTTTTTTTAGTTGCTCCATAATTTGTTAACTGAGAAAAGTATAAAACAACATCCCAGTGAAATGCAGCACCATTAGCATCACCACCCAATCTTCCCTCCATGCACTTGTGTACTAGGAGAAAGACTGTGTACAGTTCAGCAGATAGGAGCTCTTCATATGCTCAGCTTATTCAGCAGAAATCCAAGTAGTAATACCCTATTTTCCTAGCCAGCTACTTACAGAGACAATACTGTGTTATTAAGTAGTTTCTTGCTACTCCATGAAGTTTCCCTCCAAAAAGCCACAAGAAAATGTTCACATCCTCCACACACCATGAATACACTTTAAAAAGGGTTGCAAGATGGCAGTTTTAGTGTTTTCTTTCCTGGTAAAAATATTCTTGGAGCAGAAAGTAGTATGAATTCTAATGTGTGATGATGCAGTCATCAAAAATATATATTCTATATAGTGCATTTTGTTTCCAGAATTATATCTCCTATCCAATTACATTTACCCAGCAATAACAAGAAAAGCCTATTTTCTTCAATTATGGACAGAAAATCCCCCCTAAGAAATGGAAAATATCCTATTATCTCATATTTAATTATTGCAAGATGGTAAAAGTGTTTCCAGTTGTCCTAATATTTCCTTTCCCCACAACAAGGACTAGAGCTTGAAGCAAACATCTGATCCTTAATATATAGCATTTAACTGATGCAAACACCATAGTGGTTTTGGTTACTTTCTTTAATTAAATCATATACCTATAAACAACAGCTGAGGTAAATGATTAGTGATGATAAGTGTCAAATACATAAGAATAATGTATGGCCTTCGCAGGAATTTCAGTGGGTTTAAGACTGATTTTTCTTTTCATCCAGCTATGACAAAATGAAAACCAGAATGTAATAAAAAGTACTTCAGGTACTGTTGTGCAAAGGGAATCAGGTTTTATTTTGTATTTACATACCTTCAGTACAAGGCAAACTACAGTCTCCTGGTTCAAGCACTGAATGGGACTCAGGAGATGTGGTTTCATTTCCCAACTCTGCCATAGATTTTTTGAGGTGATCTGAGGCAAGTGTTTTCACCTCTGTGTACCCCAGTTCACTACCTGTAAAATTAGAGGAAAAAGGCTCCTGACTTCCTTTCTTGTATCCTTAATCTTGTACATTTGGATTTTCAGGCCTCCAGAAAGAAGACCGTCTCTACTCTATGTATGTTCACTAGCAAGCATATCAGAGCATCGATTTTGCTTAGCAGCCTCTAAAATTACTTCTGAAGTACAAACAATAATGGCCCCAGTGCTCAGGTAGATTCAGTCATGTACTGGCAAAGACTCCTGAGGAATCAATAGGAGCCCCTTGTTAAAATTCAGCCGCCAAACTGAAGAGAGGTTGAGGGCATATATTTGCTTCTAATGGAATCACTTTTTGTTAGAATATGCAAAACCATCTGTGTAAAGGGGGCTTTCTCCTGAGGTTCAAGGAAATGCTTCTGAGAAGGAATTAATTGACTTTGGAATACACCAGATAGCACTGTGTGTCAGGTATATATAGCTGAGGAATGCTCTTGGACACCTCTAGAAAGCTAGAAATCCCTTTGACCCAAATGTCTTCCTCCCTTTTCAAATCAAACAAGTCAGGCACTGTGTGTACAAGGTGAAGAGGGAATATTCCCAGATAATGCATATCATGTTTGTTTGCTATGCACCACTGCCTTCTTTCCTGGTTATGGTGACAAAGAAGGGTTTTCATTAAATGGGACTATAAATGAATATTATTTCCAATATCTCCTCCTATACCTGTAGGCTCCATGGAGTCTTTAGGACATAACAAGAACTGTGGAATCCCTTTGTTAAAATATTAGTGGCACATCACAAACTAGATTTTGAAACAATTCACTGCATAGCTTCTACATGAATCTAAATGAAAATGCTGAAGCAGAATGGCTGGCAGCACACCCAAAGTACAATAAACATGGAAATATAATATATATTCTTGGATACTAGAACAGTCAGGATAAGCGTTTAAGACACATTAGCAGCCATTTTCATTTTCATGGCTGAATATATTCCCAGTTTTACCTAATGCAGGAGATATACAGTCCCACTGGGGGAATGCCTTACTGGACTTGGTGGTGGCTGTGGGGGAGGAGCTGGTAGGGGAGCTGCAGATTCATGGTCACCTTGGGGACAGTGACCACCAATCAACTGAATTCACCATACAGCATAGGGTGGGTAAGATAACTAGTAGGGTGGAAGTGCTCGACTTTAGGAAGGCTAACTTCAGTGTGCTTAGGAGTCTAGTCAATGATGCACTGCAGGATAAGAGTATTGGTGACATGGGAGTACAGGAAGGGTGACCGTTTCTAAAGGAAGCAATCCTTTGGGCACAGAGGGAGACTATCTCAGTATGAGGAAAAAGGGGGAAAGGAGCCAAAAAACTTCCTTGGCTAAATGGGGAAATCCAGGGGAGTCTAAGGGCAAAAAGAAGGCATATAGGTGGTGGAAGCAACCAAGGTGGAGTATACCTACTTGGCCCACACTTGCAGGGAGGCAGTTAGAAGAGCCAGAGCAACTACTGAGCTGAGGCTGGCAACACAAATTAAAGACAACAAAAAGTCTTTTTTAGGTATGCAGGGAGTAAAAGGAAGGTGCAGGGCAGCATAGGATCCCTACTGAACAAGAAGGAGCAATTAGTGACAGGCAGGAGGGACAAGGCTGAGACATTCAATGAGTGTTTTGCCTCGGTGTTCCTGAACAGGGATCAAGATAAGTCTTGTAATGGGTTCTTAGATGGACATCAGAGGGACACCAGCCCACCAACTGTCAATGCTGACTTGGTGCAGAGTCACTTGGATGGACTGGATGTGTTCAGGTCAGCAGGCCCAGATGAGCTGCATCCAAGAGTACTGAAGGAATTAGCCGGTGTCATAGCAGAACCAGTGGCATGGCTATTTGAGCACTCATGGAGCTGAGGTCAGGTCCCGGAGGACTAGAAAAGGGTCGATGTGGTCCCTATTTTCAAGAAGGGGAGGAAGGAGGATCCGAGTAATTATAGGCCAGTCAGTCTCACCTCCATCCTTGGAAAAGTCTTTGAAAAGATTATGAAGGATCATATTTGTGAGAGCCCAGTGCAAAAAAATAATGCAGCAGGAAAACCAGTATGGATTCGTAGCAGGTAGATCATGCCTGACCAATCTGGTTTCATTTTATGACAGGGTCACAAAATGCCTAGATGCAGGAGTAGAGGTGGATGTCGTTTTCTTGGACTTTAGCAAGGCCTTCAGTACAGTATCTCATCCTATTCTCATAAATAAATTAAGAGGCTGTAACATAGATGTTTACACAGTCTAGTGGGTGGCAAATTGGCTTAGCGGTTACACCCAGAGAGTGGTAGTAGATGGGTCGGTATCAACCTGGAAGGATGTGGGTAGTGGGGTCCCACAGAGTTCGGTCCTTGGACCTGTACTCTTCAATATCTTCATCAGTGACTTGGATGTGGATATGAAGTGTACTCTGTCCAGGTTTGCAGACAAGACTAAATTGTGGGGTGAAATGCACATTCCAAAGGGTAGGGAATGGTTGCAGGCAGACCTGGACAGGTTAGAAAACTGGGAAGTACACAATAGGATGCACAAGGACAAGTGCAGAGTGCTGCACCTAGGCTGTAAAAATATCCAGCACACCTACTGGCTGGGAAGTGACCCTCTCAGGAGCACAGAAGTGGAAAGGGATCTCGGAGTCATAGTGGACTCCAAGATCAACATCAGTCGTCAGTGTGACGAAATCATCGCAAAGCTAACCGCACTTTATCATGCATCAGCAGAAGCATGACAAAGAAAACCAAGGATGTGATACTTTTCCTCTATGCAACATTGTTCAGACCACAGTTGGAGTACTGCATCCAGTTTTGGGCGCTGTACTTCAAGAAGGATGCTGATAGACTTGAGAGGGTCCAGAGGAAGGCCACTCGGTATGGTTAGGTGTTTACAAGATAAGCCCTATGAGGAAAGACTGAGGGACCTGGACCTCTTCAGCCTCCGCAAGAGAAGGCTGAGAGGTGATCTTGTGGCTGCCTACAAACTCATTAGAGGTACGCATCAAGGGATCAGAGATGCTTGGTTTACCAGGGCACCTCTTGGGGTAAAAAGGAACAATGGTCACAGACTGACAGAGAGCAGATTTAGGCTAGACATCTGGAAAAACTTCATGGTAAAAGGCGTCCAAAATTTGGAATGGCCTTCCAAGGGAGGTGGTGCTTTCCCCATCTTAGGGGTCTTTAAGAGAAGGCTGGATAGGCATCTGGCAGAGGTCATCTGACCCCAGCACTCTTTCAATGTATTTTATACACATTTATAAAACGCCAGCACTCTTCCCTGCGTAGGCAGGGGGTCGGACTCGATGATCTGTTGAGGTCTCTTCTGACCCTACCATCTATGAAATCTATTAAATCTACAAAGTACTCTGTCTTGTAAAACCATAAGGTGAAATTTCTAGTTAAAGAACTACTGCTAGTTAAAGCTACTTTGTTCTTTGAATATATTAACTTAAAATTATTATACAAAAAAAATGCAGATAGGCAGCTGCCAGGATTTAATCATTTGTCTTCAAAGCTCTGAGCTTTGTATTGTGTAATCAATTTGACTTGCTTGTAGTTTAATGAATTAAATTCAAACTAGTGATAAAAAGCAGGCAAGTTTTACTGATTCTTAATGGGTAAAAACCTAGGCACAATTTAAAAAACCAACACTATTGCAACCATATTCTGTTGTTTGGAAATTTTAATGGTTATGGCATTATGCAACAAGATGCCACATCTTTATATGCTGTTTAGTGAATCAATTCCACCTTGAATGGAAACTGCAAGAGTATTTCCATCCAATGTCTCTCAACAGAACCGCTGAGAGGCCTGTCATCAGGACTTTACAGCTATCAAAGGAAGAGAGAATGTTCCAAGTTTCCCCAAGTTTTTACAACAACAGTGTTCGCAATTTCAAAAAACAAACAAACAAAAAAACCTATTCACCTCATACTCAGCAGAAGCCAGAGACCTTTCAAAGGTTCTAACTTGGGTTTTTGTTACTTTGGTGGGTAGAAGAGGAGGGGAGGCTGTTTGCTTGTTTTTCTTTCCTTTATTTTTTTGAGACACACACACGCACACTTACCCAGTCTTGAATAGCCAGTAACCCAGTGGTTAGGGTACTCACCTGGAATTTGAGAGAAAAAGTTTCATTCACTTTTCTACTTAATTAAGATCAGGGTCATAAATTTCATCCTCCCATATTCCAGGTAAGTTATGCTCTACACATTTCTCCCATGTTGAAGACGATCCACTTTCTATAGAGAATTACAATTCGCTGGGCCAGAAAAAACAATGAAGACTGTCACTGTAGCCCATTGGTATGGGAACTTGAATAGGCTGTAGGGGATTGAGGTTCAAACTCTTGGTCTGAATCTGGTGGGACAGGCACCTAAAAGCTAGGTCTCCCACCTCCCAGATATGTACCCTAATGAGTAGAATACTGGGTATTTTGGGGTGTTACTACTTTTTCCCTAGTTCTGATCACAAATTCCATCTTGGACCCCAGAAACCTTTCCCATCAAAACTGACATTTTCCAAAACATGGTTGCATTTGCCCAGTGGCCTGCCTGCAAAAAGTCAATCATAATTATACTACTACAGAGGGAGTTTGGAGGAGTTCGAAGTGGTTGAGGTGGGATCAAAATTACTCTTAGCCACATGATGCTCAGAAGCACTCCAAATTTCTGGTGTTTTGGCCATGAATGGTTTTCCAAAGGAATTTTTAGCTTAGATCTACCTAATCCACATTACAGCTGAAACTCCCTCTCTCTCTCTCTCACACACAAGAGAACAAAGAAGTACCAGATTAAGTTACTACAGAAAAGATATTGGGGAGACATTTCACTTATAGAACAATTATTAATCAATGCCCGCCAAATCATGAGATCTGATTTTTATTTCAATCAGTTTTTTCACTGATGAAAAAAAAGAAACATTTGGCTTCTTTCTGCATGCTTGGTCATTTGAGCCCTCAGTGTGGACCTGGATCATGTTTTCAAGCTTCCCTCCAAAAGAGAGAGAGCAGCTTTATCTTAAAAAACAACAATCCCCTAAATAAATACTAAAAAAATTAATTATCCTCTAATCACTTCAGTTCAAAAGCTGGAGCTTTAAGTACAGCAGCAGATATTGCACAACTCAATAGAATTTTCAAGAATTGGCAACTTTCATAGCAGAGCATCTCTGCTCCCACATCAGTTCACCTCTTGGGAGCAGATGTTCCAGATTTAAGCTTCAAGACTCTGATCCTTGCAGAGGGACCTTATTTCTCTCACTAGCATTCAGCATGGGCACAAGAATCCACCTGTATGGATCTAACCTTAGGACTTAAACACTTACATATGCAAGATGTAGAAATATATTTATAACACGATTACCCTTTTCCCCTCTACCATTTTAACCAGCTTTGTATAGAACCCTTTAGGAAAAGGGCGATACTTAATGAATACTGGTTTGCAGTGTACCACATCCCCTTTGAGTGCTATAGAGACAGGTGCCTTCAGTCCTCTCCAGAGGCCAGCAGCTTCTGCCTTTCCAGAAGCTTTTCCAAAGCAGCAGGGCAGATTTCAAGATTTGTTTTACAAAGGACATACCAGAAGCAGAGTGAGCTCCCAATGTAGCTTTGTAAAACACAAAATAAATCTCAAAAGCAGCTCAGCTGTCAGTGTGAAGCTGCTGAAGAGATCGCTGGGGGTGTACAGCATTCAGGCAAAAGCAATCAAGGCTACAATAGAGACAAGAGAAAATTATGTTTTAAGTTATTAAAAATGTTTGCAGGGAAGACTTTAAAAAGCACAGAAAACAAAAAGTGACTCATATGCATATTTATCCCTTTCTCTTGTGAAAGTATGAGACTCTTCTGAAAAAAAAAAAAAGACAAACAACCCCCCCCCCCCCAAAAAAAAAACAAACAAACAACCAAAAACCCCCAAAACCCATTATGGTTCAGGTCTTCACCCTCAGTTCCTTCACACTGAGAAAGAGGGACAGAGACCTGAAAGCCCATGCTCTAATTAGGGAAGGATTAGGCTGCCTCTATCAAAGAGCACCCACACATACCCCCAAAACTGGGTGTACAGCATGCCCAAAGAATAGGAGGCACGTGTTTTGCCAGGTCTACAGTATTGTAACAAGGCTGCCATAATTTAAACAAGCCACCATTGGAGCCTCTCCAGTTGGTGCAGCTCTGAATTTCACTACTAGCATCTTGCAGAGACTTCCACATCAGTTCAGTTCGGTGCACTTATGGTTGGTCAGCACCCAGGGACTCAGATGCTAGTTGGATTCTATTTCTTTCTTTACAACAGCACAAGTCACCGAGTTTTGCAAACCAGACCATGGGGACTGCACAGGTATAATGGAGTGCAAAGTTTGAAATCCCAATCTGTCTGATGCAAACTTTGCCCTCTCTCATGCAACCACATCAGCTCTTCAGGGCTACCTGGAATAAAAGGGAATACAAACTTCCTTTTGTTACCAAAGCTATCAGTTAAGACTCAGCAATCTCATGGAGCAGACTGGCTGGGAGAAAAGATGGTGCTTTTCTCTCGCATATGTGAAGTTATTTGTCATAAACCTATTGAACAAAATATTGTGAAAAAAAATTTAAAAATATAAATACATGGAGCTAGAGCTCATGCTCCTTCATGACCTGCCAGCCGTGCGTGCTGGCTTACAAGACAAGACAGACACCCTGCAGCTTTTTCAGTTTTGACTGGTCAATGATTTTTCTTCTCTTCATTTTTACCCCCATCATGCTCAACAACTCTGCTATTGGTATCAGGTAGCAGTAGTAGTAATCGTTGCTCTAACAGCAGCCCTGGTTTTCTGTACTCACTTACAGGTAGCTTATATAATTTTTAAAAAAATGTTTCTATGAAGCACCTAATACTGTGATAAGCATGTTATAAAATTGCCAACATTAAGTAAATATGATAATACTGTTACACCAGACTGGGATGTCTTTATTAGTCTATAAATGTTCAGAGATCATGAAGGGCACTGACCAATGGTATTGCAGCTATTGGTGCACCAAAAGAATGTGCATATACTGACTAATAAAAGACCCCTTGTTGAACAATGCCAGCACAAATTTCCTTCAAAGGAAATTAGGTCCATGTTTTTGTTTGCTTGTTTTTACAGTTTTCTAATGGCTGTTTCCATACAAAGACATACCTATCTTACTTTTAGTCACAGATCTATAGGCACAAAAATAAGTGGAAAAAAATACTTGCCTCATATGAACACTCCAATCAATTCCAGTGGGAGCACCGAGTCAGGTAAGCACTATCTGACCTGTAATAGGGCTCGTGCTACAATATGTCCACATGCAGTGAATAACCAGGTTGTGGCTGTAGGCTTGTTTCTCCTTTCACTTAGACAGGAGTATCAGGTATAACTTTAGTATAACTTTAATCCTCCCCAGAGCTGCTGGCCTCTGGGAAGGACTGAAGGCACCTGTCACTGTAGCACTCAAAGGGGATGTGGTACACTGAAAACCAGTATTCATTAAGTATAGCCCTTTTCTAAAAGGGTTCCAAAGCTGGTTAAAATGGTATGGGGGGGAAGAAAAAAAAAAAAAAAGATAATCATATTAAAAATATATTTCTATATCCTGCCCATGGTAGGTGTTTAAACTTGTTTCTCTTCCCACTCAGTCAGGAGTATCAGGTATAACTTTAGTACAGCTATATCAAGATTAATTAGTAAGGATATTACCTCCTCTCTTAAACACCATAATATCAAATAATACTTAAAAAAAAAGGTTTAAAGAATAGTTCTGCACAAATGGTAAGATCTGAAAGACAAGGCAAGAAAGAAATCCTTTTTGTGAAGAGTCAAAAAATATATATTTTAATAGGGTCACCTTTTCACAAATCAGCTTAAACATCAAGGTAACTCCAGTCTATTAGAAGTAGCATTTGAGGAGGATGCTTAATTTCCCATGGAAATGGGTTCAAGCTCCAATGCTTTGTTGAATCAGGACATTCAGCCATGCCATGCTACCTTTTGCCTTCTCAAAGAATATTCTATGGTTAATATTTTTAGGAAAAAAGTTTCCAATCTGTATGTCACAAAGAATGTCTCCCCAAAGGAATATCTTTCCATGTGGTTACAGATATAAGTTCAGTAATATATGTATATATGCACTTTGGCATGATTGAATCTTCCCATAACTACCATTTTTAAATTTTAAAATTATACAACAAATGCTTTTCACCTCAGTAATTATATCCCAAGTTATCAGTTTCATGCATACTCCCTTTCTCTACCAAAACACGTGTAGTAAAGAGAAATTACTTTTGAATGTGCTTAATTTTAAGGCTTTCATTTCACATACTGTATATAATCAGGCTTTTCATTAAACATTGAAAAGCAATCTGTCTTATTTAAAATGAACTACTGGAAGAAGTAAAGGTCCATTATAACATTAATTACACAAAATTCTGACTTCTTTACAAGGAATGCTGGATATAAATTTCTAGAAGTAGCTAAGCCTATGTATACACCACTAACCTCTGCTGGCATAGTTATGTCAGTCAAGGGAGAAAAGGTGCGATACCAACCCATATAATATAGACACCACTACTGTAGACAGTTATACGATATAGTCATTTCATTTGGAAACAGGGCTGAGGGTTTTACAGCTTTGCTGGTAGTGCATATTGGTATTTCTGTACCAGTAAAGCAGTCCTGGTGTGGAAATGGACCAAAGTGATTTTGGAGCTGGAGTCCATTGCAAATAAATTGCAATGGGACTTTGAAACTTAAGTGTCTTTCAATGTTTTACTTTTGATTATTGTTAACATGCTCTTAATGGAGAGCAGAGTACTGCACACTGAATCTTGTTGGACAAATAGTTTTACAGTTGCATTTATATAAATATAATATGTTCTGTTTAAAAAAACTGCCAGCTTTATTTTATAATTCTTTACTACTGCACTAAGAATAGTTTGTAGATACTTAGTCCTTTGATTTGGTAGCTGAAGCAAGCAACTCACAAATCAACATTGAGAACATTAATTCTGTATATTAACGCACTCAAAAAGTCAGGACATGCCAGTTTTGTTTCTTGCACTTTCCTATGACAGTCATTTTGCCTACTTGATCATGTGTGTTTTTAAAATAAATTTTGTTAAACATTCTTAAATAACTGTAATCTACATAAATGTCTTGAAATACCTTGTCCATCCTTTTCTACATGCACTATTTTGTTATCAGTCATAAGACTGTAGGACAGTTCGGGTGAAAGGAGCCTCACGTGGTCATCTATCCCAGCCCCCTGCTCAAGGCAGCATCATCCCTGACTAGACTATCCCAGCTGAGCTCTAAGATGCTCTTGTGAATTTCCAGGGATGGAGATCCCAAAACTTTTCTAGGCAGCTTGTTTCAATGCTTGACCACCCTTGTTGTCAAAACAATCTCCAACCTAAATTCCTTGTTGTCTTAATCCCCAACCTAAATTTCCTCTGCTGCAGTTACAGCAGGGAATGCAATACATTCTCTTCTCTAACATACTTCATTGAATAATTATTTAACAGGATTGTTGACAATATTTTTCTGTCAATCAGCGGCACAGATTTTGTGATGCATTGCTATGGATGAGGGATTTACCACTGGCACTAGCACGTAAGATTTCATGAGCTGGAACTACTTGGCTAAACACTACATTGCATTTTCCTACATCCTTGCATCTGTAAGGTAAGATAACAACTCTTTCCTGTAATCCTTAGGAGCTATACTACATGCCTTTCTTAGTTTTCTGTTCATCTGTCTAGATACTCATCCAAAGTCCCTTTCACCAATTATTAGAACTTCAGTGTCCCCAGGGTGAAATTCTACACTCTCTGAAGTTAATGGCAAATACCATAATGGGGCCAGAATTTCATTTCTGAAGTTTAACATGGCAGGGCTCCTTCCTACATGCTTTACAGAACAAAGTAGAACAGGGGCTAGCAGCATTTTGCAGCAGGTAGGGAGGGGGCAGGGTGGTGAGACTCAGAGCTGGGCTTCAACTGCAGGTTGCTTTTAACCTGGCTCACATTGCCATCGCAGCTGCTGAAGTCACCACTCCATGCTGCAGTGCCGCCACTGTTTCTCATTATCTCCTGGCTGCCATACAGACAGAGCTCCCCACTGCAGAAGCCCCCGCCATCCAAACACAGAGGAGCTCCATGGGCCAGATAAAACGGCCAAAGGCGGCTGACCTCTGAACTAGGATTTTCATTCAATCTTTTCTCACTAAGCTCTTAGCCAGCGAGTCCTAGTCCTGTTGGGTTTGCAGCACTGAACGGGACTGCACTTTTCACTCTGAAGGTACAATAGATACAACCAGCTAAAATTCAAAAATCTGTTGTATGTTCTTAAGTCGCCAATGAATTACTGCAGTGAAAGCTGTGGCCTTCTTGGGCTATATTTAAAAGAAACGTATTTCTTTTTCACACAAGAGAACAATGCCAGGAAAAAAGACCCCAAACTGAAATGGCTCCAATTTACATACTAAAAGAGTGAAGATATTCCAATAAGTATAAACATCCTTTGATACATATCAAAGTATTTTTCAAATTACAACACTTTTTCAGGGTCTGAGACTTTGGCTTAACAGAATTAAATTGGAAAAGCTCAGTGAAGTGTACACTTATTCAATTAAAGCAGGCAGAATTTCATTTGCACTTCTTTGTTAAGAATACTACCTATAACATCACATTTTCGTTCACTGGCTTATCTCCAACTGTATACTAAAAATATATTCCATCAGACTTGTTTTTGAAGTTCATTACAAATGCTAAACACCAGCACTAGACACTGTAATAATTTCCTTCTAGTGAGATGTTTAAAACATGTGAACCTATTCAGATAAGCTTGGAGACATATTTGATTACTCTATGCTTTTTCACACCACACCTTTTGCAGTTTTCAAGTTCAAATCCAAAAACACTGATTAGGTTTGGTCTTTTGTTAAAAAAAAGCAGTGTGAAATTTCCACAAAAATAAATTCCAAAACTGCTTAGAAATTTCCCACAAAGCACACATTTCCCCCTCCCACACATAACAGTATATATTAACCAGCGCTCTCTCACAAGCAGATCTAATTCAGATGAACCTTTGACAGCTAGAAGAGATAAATCAGCAGCTGGGAAAGGGATACTGGAAAATTTGGGATGAGGTATTGCAAAAGGAATTGGGTCCGAACCATCAGAAAGAGTCAGCTGGGTGGAAGAAATTTGAGATGTTCTGTCCATTGTCTAGTAGTAGAGATATTCTCATCTTCTCTGCCATTGCACTGAAGAAGTGAACATTGCTTGTTCAGCGTCCTGAGTAGCAAAGATGGTTTTAGCAACATCCAGACAGAAACCTTTTACTCAAACAAGCCAAAAGCAGTTCAGCCGATCTCTCTCACTCCAATGACTTTGCATAAGGCTTTGCATGTTTGACATGCAAAGCCTCTGTACTGCATTTCAGACTGATTTTACTGCGTCTGAGCATCTTCAGTTTGTCACTGTTATGTGTTGCTAAGTAACAAAGTCTTCAATCTTGGTATATTCCCAAACCAGCGAGTGAATAGATATAAGGCAAGTTGAGCCTATGTTGTCCCAGTGGATGCCTGATGGCTCTAGAACCAACCCTACTACATTATGGGAGTTAATTTATGGAAATGCTGGCAGAAGTTCAGTACAAATCCATGCCAATCACTTTACGACTTCAAAACAAATGAACAAAGAAAGCCAAGCCACCTCCAAACAGGCACAAGAAACTAAGTACAAAAAATGATAGGACAATGGCTTAAAAACAGCTGAGTGCTTATAACCTACCTCAATACCACAGCATTGGAAAACACTAGACTGACTGCAAGCCTAGGAAGGAGCTTGCCTTTTTAAATATATTAGAAAGCTTTTGTTAATATTGGGAAACATTACTTAAGAATAATAAGGATGCATTTTCCTTCAGCTCTACTGTATATTATTAATAAAATCTAGATACATGAACAAATTAGACCCTGAAAAATAACTTGCAACTATTCCTAACAAAAAAGCAAAAAAGGACCACTCAAATCTTCAGAAGTGTTTCATGATCCTATCATGACCCATACTGCTTTTTAAAGGAATTCTTCATTTTCAAGGACTTAACTTGTAACAATCCTAATGGGAGAAACAGAATCTTCAAGGAAGCTAAGATCTCAAATCAGTGAAATGTGAGAAAGGATTTTTTTTAAGAGGAACAAAGATTTTGTGAGGATGTTTTTAAAATCAGAATACTTATAACACTGGAAACATAACTACAATATTACTTTGTGTAAAGGTCTATGTAATTTAAGAGAAGCCTTTCAAACTACTCAGAAAAGCTATTGCACTTCATTTTGAGGAACTAGATGCTCTGCCTGACAGAGAATCAAATTAATCCAATGACTTTTTATTTCAAGCTGTCCATCTGCATGTTCCTTTAGTCTTTTCTGCCTTTTCGCTCCATTTTGCACTCAAATCAAATCTTGACCAGTTTACGGATCACTGCATTGATGACATTCTGAGGTGAGGTTCTAAAATGAAGGAAAAACACAAGGACAAACTCCCAACAATTTCTATGAGGCCCAAGAGAAACTCATAACCAAAGATGTGCTTCGAGCCATTTTGAAATACACACATTTATCTGGTCACGAGACTATGCATCTCCTTATGTCTGCTGTAGTTGAATGAGTATGTATATCCCTGTGTCATTCCTCTTTGTTGAAGTAGTCTGGCTTCCAAGAAGGCAGCCCATGTTCTAAAGACAAACTAGATCTTTAAGCAAACTAGTTTTTTAATACTGTCAGTAAAATCCCTTTTGCAACTATGCTGGGACACCTCCTCTGTGTACTACTCTAGTTACCCATGAACATGAAAAATGAGCTCAAAGTGGAACAGGTGTGGGACAGACATTTCTGTGTAGCACCCCAGGCCTCCTCTCGCAGGGGTGACTGGGGGTTGCTGATGCCCAGCAGTGGCTGCAGTAGCAGCAGAGCAAGCTCCTGCAGGCACGAACAGAGCCTGAGCTGCGGCCCAGCAGGCAGCCCCAGGGACTGGGTCCCCACACTGACCCCATGGGTAGGTTGATCTGGTGCCAGGACTACTGGCTGAGCCCGCAGGTTATTGGGAGCCAAAGCGATGGGGCCAACCAAGCCCACAGCACCAGGGCTGAGGCGAGCCTGTGCACCCTCATGCTGCCCCGGTAGTGGCACTTCTCTATCACTGCCTGATTCCACAGGCCTAAGGCAGTGCAGTGGGTCTGGAGCTGAGCCCCTAAGGACTCCCTGGTGCCACCGCCACACTGGTCTGAATGCACCTAGCCTATCTTGACTCAGTAGCTGACCTGTCCTGGGAGGCATCCAGGGAACCCCAAAGCTAAGGCACAGTGGGGCTCCTGCTGGGATGTGTTCCTCTCCCCTCTGTGCCAGGTGGGGCTGTAGGGCAGTGACCAGGAAGGAGGTCAGGATCTAAGTCCTGGCTCCAGCGCCCGCTGTGACAGGATGTCCCTAGCAATCTGGGTGGCCGGTGCTAGGTGGCAAGGCAAGCAGAGGTTCAGCCACCGGTGTGCAGGGAGGCCTTGCCATGCCAGGAGAAGGCAGGGCTCAGTCCAGGGGAGGGATGCACTGGGCTGAGACTGATAGTTGCCATGCCCCTACCCACTCTGGCCCCTTCCTCAAGACTTGTCTCAGCCGCAGGGTACAAAGGCAGCTCCTGCCCACACTGGGCTGGGCTGAACAGACCCCCTGAAACCTGTTCAGGGCCCCCAAGAGGCCACAGACCCCTGGTTGAGAACTGCTGCTTTAAATTGTGTGCAGGATGTTTTGTAGGGGCCCATTTTCTCCTGCAGACATATTTAGAAACCTGTCAGAGCAGCACTGCCATTAGTATAGTTAATTGAATTTATCTGTCACTGTGGGTTCTCTATTATCTTAAGGCTATGCATAGGGCAAAGACAGCTAGGATTGATAAGAATGGATATTTATGTAGGAATACAGATGAACAGAGACTGACATAAGGCAGTGGTGCTCAACTTCCCCATGGGCTAGATGAGTGGCATGAAACCTGACCCTGCATGCTGGTCCAGCTGCAAAATAATTCCATATACCAGGATGATCCAGTATGCAGAACCATGTCATCCACACTGTGGGACTCTCCATGGGTCTGGAAATTTGGCAACAGGCAAGTGGCAATTAATGCTGCTACTGCTCCCCTGCTGCCAAATTTCTGGGCCATGGAAATGACATGGCCCTGCGGACCAGGTCTGGCCTGCAAGCCAGTGGTTAAGCACCACTGATAGAGGGAATAAGACAAAGAAAATGAAGCTAAAACTGCATCCTGAAGCACTAGGAATATGGGTAACTGTCCCATTAGAAAGAAAGAAAGTTTAAAAAAATCTGCCTCTTTGGGGAAGGCAGACTTGTTTGAAAGCCAGATGGAGGAACTAAGCCAGCTATAATCAAGAGACTGGAACTATATATAATAATTAATGTCAGTGATAATAAAAAGAGGGCAGTTTTATTAAATATGTGATGGGGGAAAAAATATCACTTTTTGCACAGCTTAGTGACTCCTATTCAATCAGCCAACAAAATAATTTGCTGAGATTGTTGAAATTCTACCCCTCCCCCAAAAAATCCTATCTCCCCAAAACCTTATTGATTGTAGACTATTTCTGGTTCTCTAGATGGAATTATGAAGACAATCCCTGAATGTGTGCCTGGAACCGGCAAACTAAATTGTGTTGCCGCTTTAAAAGAAGTACAAATGATGCATTTACGTAGGCATCCCAGGAAAAATGAAGCAATCTCCAAACACGAACAAAGGCTGATTTGACCATTAAAAGTGCACTAAAAATGTTTTAAAAAGAGTACTGAAATGTTGACCAGGAAAAACAAAAACCAGGCAAAAAAGCCCTTCCACAACCACAGTCAATTTAAAATATCGTTAACATAAAAACTGGCATTTATAGACCATAAATCCATTTTGCCCAATCTGTGTCACAAAGTGGCAGAGAATGGTTGCTGAGAGGAAGAGTGAACAGGGATGACTATTGGAATGATTAAAAGGAAGTATCCAAAAGAGAAATCGTCAACCACCTTTAAGGCTTAATTAGTAGCAAAGTATATTTTAGACTGAATACAACTGTAATGTTTGTATATTTTTATAGTAGTAAGGTAGAATCTGTAATTTATGGGAATTATTCTGTTAAACAGACTATGCCTTCTCGTCTGCCATCTTTTCTACAATTGAAGAAACCCCAGAACTATGCCAGATCTGTAGGATGCTTATGAAAAAAAGGCATTGTAAAGCTGTACATAATAATAAACAAGGATATCTGAAATCCAGCTTGCTCTCCCTACATATGTTTAATATTGTTTAAAAACAAAGGGCAATGGTATATATATATTTAAACTATTCTTACTAGCATGTAACAAGTTTACAGTAACAGATTCTTAGGTTCTCTTCCAAATGGAGTGAAAATATGGAAGGTCACAGACCTATCTTTTTCTGACCTATATTCAGAAAGTTATTACATACAGATAGAAAACTGTAGGTCCCATTCCTATACAGCTTTGCAAGTCTTCTGTTGAAGTCAATGGAAGCATAACCTGGGTTAAAATATACAGAACATGGCCTTTTGATTTTATGCATACACGATATGGAGAAGTTTCTAGAATTTACTCTATTTTACATATTTAACTATTTTAAAATCAAATTTAGTATTCAATCTCAAACTGCTTTCAATGAAGTGCAAACTGGGATTACAGTTTTCACTTCATGTAACTGGGGTTGCAGAGAATGCCTGGCCAGAATCATCCTGAACATGTAGATGTTCTTTATCACATTATTTTTTGTAGATGCCAGAAAGCTGAGTAACAGCAGAACAAAATATTAAGAATTTACTTATTAAAGTTTCTGCTTGTCAAGCCAACAGATAAGGAACATATCAAAACAGAGATGAAAGTCCAGGAGTAATCTGTAACATGTCGTCAGCTCAGCCTTAAGACTAAAGGCACAAGAAACAGTGAAGAGAAGGATCCACCCACTTGTGCTAAAGAGTTTTCAGGGATTCAGTCAAAAAGAAAGATCACATTCAGGTCCACTTAAAAGCCTAATAGACAGACTGACACTGACCTGTCACTCAATGAATTATGAAGCACAGCCATGAAGTCAGGTCATATGAGTATAATTCCTCCCCATCCTGTGTGCACACTGGCATCCCCAGGTCCACGTAAGATTATTTTATTGCACACCTAGGTGCAACTGGTATACAAGACCCAAACAAAAACAGGCACCTATCTTGCCCCAAATTAGCAGATTCCTCAAAAAAAAGCAACAAACAAACAAACAAAGAAAAACAAACAAAAAACCTTGTTCCTTTACTTATAATTATACTGTAAAGCTTATGTGATTAGAATCTACCCTGTCCAGAGTCACCATAATAATCACTCTTTCTATCGGCTTGCCTTTTGACACCGACTTAAAGATGCATCCCATTAAATATATAAAACTTTCAAATGTCTGAATCGGCTGATTCTTCAAGGTTAGAGTGAGAAGTAAAGCCTACTCCTCCAGAGGGAAGGTTTCTAAGGAAGTCAAGGAGTCGCTGCTTTCCTAAGTGCAAACAGCTCCCAGAGGAAATTAGGAACCTTTGCTCTTAAAAAAAAATGTAGCATTTCTACTGCTGGAATGCCTGTACTGCTATTTTAGCATGGCCTGGCAGCAAGGGAGGTAGCTTTACAAAACTTTCATATAAAAGATCTGAACTACTCTGGCTTTAAAACAATGTTTTCAAGTTTTGTGTGCGATATTGGGAAGGACAGAACCTATGCTCAGGTTTCACTCATCCATACAGTCTCCAGTTAGTGACCTTTAGAAAGGACAAATCAATACTAAGCAGATACTGTATCTACTATTTCTTACTGTGTATGAAAGGTCAAGCAGTTTCCACATATGTAACAGTTCTAACATTGCTGTTTCCTGAAGCAGAGACTGCTTAGCTCAGGAAAACTAGGATAAAGAAAAACGTTGATATTCCACATCATACTTCAGAACACACAGTAACTTAAAAAAATAAATAAATCTGACACCGAAACATTTTTAAAGCAATTCACACACATGCTTTGCAAAATTGGAGCTTTCAATCATGACATGGCTTATGGATACGTTACAGAAATAATGAGGTGAACTATTTATATGATCGTTTTCATGGGTAAAACCAATAAGACTTTAACTATATATTTTGTTATCAAGGCACATATAGTGTCACCAACATTAACAGATTAGAAACCTACGCTCCAAGAATGGTTTTTGACTGACAAATAAATGTTGAGGTGAATCCAATTCAGATTATTCCATATTTTTGAGCAACTGGTGCATTAGTGGATCAGAAACACAATTTATTCCCATTATCAACACCATCAAATTTAAAGGAAATTACACTTTTTTTAAAGTTATTTTTTAAGTCTCCCGTCAGAGGAAAAACGCATCAAAATGGCTGCTACCACGACAGAGCCCTGAAAAGCTTTTTAAAAGGCATTCTTTCAGCTGTATTTCTTCTCAATAAAGAAACCTTAAAAGCAAACGAACTTTTTAAAGCTTGTAAAACAACTAGCTGGAGGTTCACCTTTTCTGAGAAAAATCAAATATGGTAACTGTGACATAGGACTGATATACCTACTCCCCCACCTTGTCATATTGCTTGTTTTTTATGGTGCAAGTGGCCTGCAAGAATGAGTGGGAATGCTGCAAGCGTACATGCACAAACACTTTCATTGCTTTGTTGATAGCCTAACATATTGATTATTTTTTTAACACTTTTCTTGAATTCTCTCCTTTAATGATTGTGCTTCTTAAATTTTTTAGTAAGGAGTAGCAGGCAAGGTGGCTTACCAGTTCTATTAGGTGCAGTCTAGCACATGGTGTTTGGGGCAGAGGAGCTCAGGCTGTTTTTAATGAGATGCTGCTAAATATCTGTCCTGTTGTATTTAAAAGCCATGACATATTTCTAAATCCAGGTTCAAAATAAAATTAATCTGAAAATGGTAGGTTCTTTTAGAATAAGCCATAGAAGTTACACCAGAGTAGTCTACTTTCTTTTCTATTCCCTTATAACAATAAACAGAAAGCACTACAAAAATATTTTAGAGAACTACTGTAAAGTATACCATCAAGTGTGATTGCATGAAAGGAGATTTTTTTTTTTTTTAAGAACCTGAAAGCATATAATCTGGTTCCTCAGCAAATAAAATACTGAAGCACGTTACTAGAACCAAAAAGGACGGTACCCAGTCAATCAGTCTTCCATGGAATTTTAGTTCTGTTGATAAAACTAGTCTCATCTAATAAATGCTGGCCTGAAGTAAACAGACTACATTTTGCAAGCCACCTGTGACAGGCACAAATAAATGCTATAGTTCCAAGAAATGGTAGTGTTAAAAGAGTGATGTTGTAGCTGTGATTGTCCAGGAATGTCTTGAATTAGAAAGCTTACCTAACTTTATCCCAAATAGCAGTTGGTCCAACAAAAGATATCACCCTAAGAAGTCCTAGTCTCTTGCATAGTTCCATGAATTAAGGAAAGCACATTTTGTTTCCTGGGCTGAACCTTCTTAAGGACGGAGCCCTTGTAAACCCCTATTATAGAAAGGACAGCAGATAGGTGCAGAGCAGATTTCACTGGTTCAAACAATGACCAAGTCTGAATATTATGGCTAGGGACAGAAGTTGTGTATAAACCAGTTTAAGTAATCAGAAACTGGTTTAAACCTGTAACAGAACAGAAGTTCAGTGCACATAAACCAGTTTCAAAATGGCTGAAACTGGTTTAATATAAACCTGGTTGAATGTAGTTTAACTGATTTGGGTCAAACCAGTTTATGAAACTTCTGGCCCAGGCCCCTTCCTGGTTCAAGTTAAATCACAATGCCCCAGCATGCTTCCCAGCCTTGGACTGGGCTCGGCAGGGCTGGACTGTTTACTCCAGAAAACAGGGATCACTCCGCCCCTCTTCTCTCCAGCTGAAGCAGTGAGGGCTGGCTGACAAGGGGGTAGGAGTGGGGGTAAGCCCAGCTGGGGATGCAGCCCAGTCTGCAGGGGGGATTGCTCCCCTAGGCAAACCCTGGCTGAGGTCAGGGGGCAGGGAGGGGCAGTTAAACACCCTTCCCCTGCTCAAACTTACTGCTGGCTGCAACTGTGGGGTGTATGTACACACCACAATTTTTGCCCTTTAATGTGCTGCAACTGCATTTTTGTTTGCATGAGTGGGATTTCCCGATGCTTTAAAAGTCTTTCTTGTGCATTAAAGTAAAACTCCTTGGACATTGTTTATTTTGGCTCACCAGGAATTAAAGCATCACGTCCATGGCTTTGTTGTGTGCAAACACAAAGGCACTCAAAGACACGAAATGAACCTCTTTGTCCACCAGACGGTGCTGTGACTTTTTTTATAGTTCACCCCTTCGAATTGCTTTCACTTTTGAATTGCTTCTGTTTTTGTTTTTTTTTTTCCTTGTGTGGTTTGCCAGCTCCCTGCTTCCACAGCTGTGTGGCAGGGCATGGGCACATGGTGGGTGGGGGCCCCAGGCTGGGGGGGGCAGTGCTGGACCATCCCACTTTCCTTTGGCACCAGCCATGGACCCAGCTTAATTCCTCTGAAAACCTAGTACATGCAAACACAGATGCAACACTCCAGGGCTTAATTCATTTGAAAACCTAGTGCATGTAAACACAGATGCGACTCTCCAAAATAAACAAGTTTAAATTTTATAAACCCATTTAATTTAAATGAGGAGTAAAGAGGCACCTGGAAGCAGAAAGAAGAAGTGATGAGCAACCCTGCAGAATCCTGCTGCTGTGACTGTGGACTGCAAATCCCAGAGACCTTGGGGGCAGAAGGAATTGAAAATGAGCACACAGCTAGAAAGCCATCCTCTAGCGCCCCCTGGCTTCTGGCCTGAGCCACTACAGGCATGTGGCTCCATTTCCAGAATCAAAGGTAAATGTCTGTTCATTTCTGTTTCAATTTAATCTGTACAGCTTAACCTGCAACCTGCAGACTAAATTGATTCAGCCTTGGGCTTTTTGACCTTGTACCTGGCCTACAGGTACACAGACTTGAACTTTGCAAAGTAATTTGGGACATCCATGGCTTGCAAGAAATAAGGGCCAAGTCCTGCATACCTTTGGCAAACTGTGCCACTGAAGCCCAAAGGGGAAATCTTGCCCCGAGCAAACTCTTATACTGTTATTCTATAACATAGTTTTTAATAGAGTTAAGTACGTAAATTAATTTATAGCTCCCATTGAACACAAATAGCTTCAGTGATTGGCTGGACTAATCTCAGCTTTCTGCTATTAAAATAAATTAGTGAGAAGTAGATTCTCATCCATTCCTGAAGTTGCTTGGGGAGGGGATGCTCTTACTATTGAGCTCACCCTTCAATACACAGCAAAAAAACACTGAACAGTCTCATAATTTTCATTCAATCTTCTCTACCTCTCCCTTAACTCTAGTACTTAAACCTATTTTAAAAAGGCAATTAACTGCTTTCACAAGAAGTACCCAAGCAATTCCTCTAACATAATACACAAATTCCCATGATCCACTAGGTACCTTGAGAGTGCCTATTCAATTTTAACCATGCCCTTGACCTCCTGAACC
Source organism: Alligator sinensis (assembly GCF_000455745.1). Classification (NCBI taxonomy): domain Eukaryota; kingdom Metazoa; phylum Chordata; order Crocodylia; family Alligatoridae; genus Alligator; species Alligator sinensis. The sequence continues at coordinate 738,799 of NW_005842272.1, read as the reverse complement.
ATCTTAATAACAACCATAAGCCTTTTGCATTTGAGGCTTCAGTCCTTACATCTTACTGCAGCTGCAAGCTGTACTGTAACACTGTCACACATGTACTTATGTATGTATAAAAAGTGATTTTGACCATGGTGGGAGGGCAGGAAGGTTTGGTGTCCCTCCCCACCCCCACAAACTCCCTCAAAAGTGACTGCCCAATTCCTAATGGAGTTAAGCAGACATGTTATTCACATGCAACCAGCAATATGCTAAAGTGAAATAATACCAAAGAATTATCACCAGAGCATATGGGAAATCAAAATCAAAGATACAAGGTGCTAAAGATACTATGTGAAACAGAGATACTTCTACCTGTATCGAACATGCTCAATAGTGTCATACGTCAGTTTGCTACTGATGTTCTGACTATGCGGGTTGCCTAGGAGACAATAGAGACATAGAAGTTAATCATTAATCACACTTTTGTTATAAATTTTCACCCCCCCCGCTTTTATCAAAGTACTGTACCAAGCCAGTCTAAAAAGATGACAAAGAAAGATTTAATGTATACTTCACAGAAATGCCCTGAAGCTCTTTAGAGCAGTTAAGTCAAGACATATAACAGAAAAAAGCAATTATGACAGACCTTGAAACTTCAGCTGCCAGACATGACTGGATCAATTACTAATACTTAGAGAGATCCATTAGAAGGAACTAGAGATATATGCTATTCCACTAGAAGGAAGCAACAGACACCGCGTACATGTGTAATAAATATGTACATGCATGAGCTAACAAGCCAATAACAGTCAGAGGGTTAGGAGGCTTGGTATGTTGAAGCAATAACTGTTAATTCTTCAGCAGGTAGGTTTAAATCAGTCATATGTCTTAAATGGAAATAGTTTCTGCAATATAAATGTGGCTCCTCTAAGATATCTATTCTATTGCAAACTCATCAACCAGCTTTCCTCAAGTCAACATAAACAGGTCCTGTTAAAAAGTTAAACACACAAAAAAAAATAAAAATAAAAAAAATAAAAATAAACTACAGGTAGAAATCAGTGAGTCTCAGCCAGGGCACTACAGCACACTGGGGTGCCTTCAGATGCTTTCAGGGGTGCCCTGCATTGTTAGCACTGTTAGGTTTGCAAACATGATTCACAAAATAATCCCAGAGATTTCAAACAGGAATTCATAGTGTTAAAAACATTCTGCTGTGTTATGATCTTTCTGAGCAATCTGCAACAGCAGAATTTCTCTATTATTTTTCTGTAGTCAAAAACAGAGTGAAAAATAAGAGCTGACATTTTCCAAGGGGTACCTTGAATCTAAAAAATTTTGAAAACCCCCAATACAGATTGTTGCTGAAATGAGAATGTAGACCGAAAGTCTAAGTATCACTTCCTCATGTTAATAAGCATCTGACTTAACCAAAGTAGATATCATTTGAGAAATAACGTTTTAAAAAAGGTAAGTGCCTATAACACTATAATTTTTGCAAAAGACGGTAAAACAGTAAGTATTTGTCATAGTTTTTAAACATTACAGACTAGAGAGGGAAGCTTAAAAAAGCAACATGGCAAATTTCCAGTATGAAAAGCAGCCTCAGAACTTGTTCCTTGTTTTTTATCTATGCTTGTACCTTATTTTTTTCCATATAGAACATCCTTAGCTCTTCTTCCCCACTCCCAAACTGCCAGTCAGTACTTTAGCCTTGCAAAGTTTCACCAAAAGAAAGAACTGAAAATGGTGTACCCTCATTTTCAATAGTGTCTTTAAATACTACTCCCTTCTTTACACTTATATCACCTTAACAGCACTTAATGAGTTGGTACAGGAGTAGCTGAAAGAAGAAACTGGCTCTGTAATTGCAATTTACTTGTCAGTCTTGATGAAGGGATGCAACATCTAACAGAATTCAGATCTTTCTCTCATACTGAAAATACATACAGAAATGGTTTGAGGGGCCTTCTTGTTCATAAGCACTTACAAATTAACTAAATAAATCCATAAAAAACTCTGTTGGGGCCTATAATTTTTAATATCAGGTTTCAGCCCAGAATTAGTTGAAACATCAGAGATAAGACAATATCTATCAGGCTTTCTAACGTCTAGTGACAGAGCATTCCTTTTAATATTACTAATATACACTTGAATCGGAGACCAGAAAGTGCATTTCTCAGTTCAAGTCAGCTTATACTGTTACAATATTTATATGCAGGGCTGCACTTTAGGCTAAAAAGTCATCTCTATATTAAGAATTATTTCAAACTCTTAATGGAACTTATGCCACATACACAACCCTGCTCTTGGCAGCTCTGCTGAGGCAATGGAGGGGACAGAACGCTGCGTCATCTTGAATCTGGAATCACTGAACGGCTCACACAAATGACCTAATGAAGGTAGAGAGCTAATATAATATTTACCAGAATAAGATACATACCTTGTTTTTTAATTGAATAAAAAGTTCTTTCTTTGTGGTAAGTAACTGAGTAGTAGCAGCTAGGGAGCCAAGCTTGCTCCTTATTCTGCTCCCTGTGGATTGGTGCAAATTTGATTTTTGCGTTTGCCCCTATCAGCAGAAACTGTTCTTGCCCTATTTCTCGCATATAATGCACCCCCAAATTTCCAGCATCTGATTTTTGGAAAAAATAAAAGGTGTGTATTATATGCTAAAAATGTGATATACTGTGGTTTGTGCCATGACTCTCTGTTTAAAGAGGAGCAGTTAGTTCCAAAGTCAGCAATCACATGCAAACAGCTGCAGGGAGCACCAATTTGGCACACAGTTAGCATAGAATAGAAAGGCTCTAATCCGCAAAGATTTATGTACATATGTAACATTATGAAGAGCAGACTATTTCACCTACTTCAGCACTAAACACTTGCATGAGCGTTTGTTAGATCAGGGCCAGAATGTCTCATAGTAAGCCAAACTACACTCACGGTGTACCAACCATGCTCAGTAGGCTTGTGATCTCTGGTGACATTTCTTAGGCAAAAGAAGTAGCAGACTCTTCAGAATACGTGGTAGCCTGTGTCCTACATGCATGTGCATCTCATACTAACTCCAAAACAACTTCAATCTAGACAATATTATAAATCAAATAATGCCACAGTACCCTTCAATTTAAGGAACTCAAGGCAATCTATAAAAATAGATGAGCTCTGGACCACGAATGTCACCACTACAAAGTCCCAGCCCCAGAGCAGCTCCCTCTCCAGCCCAGCACTGCTGGGGCTGATCTCCACAGAAACCCTGGCCTTATGCTGTCATGGCCCTGCCACTCCTGGGGTCTCCATGGAAACCAGAGGCAGCAACGTGGGCAGGGGCTGCTGGGAAATGGAGTCCAGCTGCTTGGCAGATCTGCCATTTTCCTGACCCCTGCATTATAGGGTGACCTTCCTCCTCCTCCCACCTGAGTACTTAGGAGCCTGGTGGTTAGGGCAGTCTTTTAGCTGTGGGTCCAACTCTCTCAAATAGGAAAGGAACTCACTCTTGGATATGGCATTTCCTGGCTCTAACCTTCAGGCTATTTTTTTGCAAGATGGTCATTGGGAGCAGCGATACTTTGAGAGAGAGAGAGAGAGAGAGAGAGAGAGAGCCCTGCTCACTCCTTTGAAAGAATGAGCAGAGGCAGGGCTTGGCAACCTTTTGCTCCATGGGCCAGAGTTTGCATCCAGGCTCCTCCTGCCAACTGTAAATCTCCACTGGCCTCTCCCCACTGTCATATTCAACCCACCTACACCTACCCTTACCGGCAGGCTTGAGAGAGCAGTAGGGAAGGCTGCAGAGGCTGCAATCTCACAGCTGCCTTGGGCCTGGTTAGATCTTTGTAAGGCAGATGTAGCTCCTTCACAGGCCAGATCCACCCCACGGATTGCCAACCCCTGGGTATAGGTGCTTACTCTGCAGAGGCTGATTCAGGGTTGTGGCTCCCAAGCAGCTTGAGATACTTGCCTGTAGCCCTGAGTTAGACATCTAAGCCATAAAGAGAGGCAGAGTTTAAGATGTCCCTCACTGGTTCCTTTTGGCTACAGACATCCATAAGTTAGACACTGAAGCATCTAACTTTTAGGCTGCCAAATCCTCTGTGGGGTCTAGACCGAAACACCTTTTCCCAAGCCTACCAGTGAGCTACTCTCCAGACTCAAGATGCGTGACCCATAGGCCTATATAAATTAATTCTTCTCACTAAGTCACTGCAGCATAAAGAACGCACGTACCCTTCCAGTAAAAAAGACAAAAGGTTTTAGTCTATTTAAATTGTAGCTGAGAGGCAATGAGAAAGTCACTTTGTACTCACCATAAATGTTTTCTCTGAGATCATCCATAAACCCCTTAAGCAGGCTGTCTGCAAAAAGCGTGGCACCTGCATGGTCAAGGTAAGTAATTCCTAAAATAAAAGAGTACAAAATATATATTACATTCTAATCTCACTTCCAGGGTTCAGCTCCTAATTGAAGCAAAAGCCACATCAAATTTGTAAAGATACTTTTATATAATGGAGTCTGAAAGCTTATATGTGGAACTATTTTTTTCTCTTTATCTAAGGGGTTGCTGTAAAATTCACCACTGAAATATACATGTCCCATGTAAACTCAGTCAGACAATATTCACAAAAAAACCCTTTTAATTTACTAGCAGCAAAACAGACTACTACATATACAAGCTTTGATCCTACCTTTATATTTTGAAATTATTAATTATTTTTATAGAATCATAGCATCATAGACAATTAGGGTCAGAAGGGCTCTCAGGAGGGCAACCCCTTGCTCAAAGCGGGACCATCCCCAATTAGATCATCCCAGCCAAGGCTTTATCTAGCCATGTCTTAAAAACCTCCAAAGATGGAGATTCTTGTTTTGTATTTGTTCAGCACCCAGCCACACGGTACAGTTCTGAACTAGGGTGAGGACTCCTGGGTATTACAGTGACACAAACAATACATAATAATTGTATTGCTTAATGACTGAAAGACTAATCAATAGTTTCAAAAATTAGCAAAGCTAGAATGGTGTACATGGGGAAGTCTCAAGCTGCCTGAAGCCAAATAAAAAACTAATTTAAGTTGTAATTTATTTAAATGTTTCAGCCCATTTTGTTGAACATAATTTTCAATTCATGTTTCAAGCCTCTTTTTATAATGATATTTATTGCAAAAGAAATTTGTTCTAGCTAAAAAAAAATATATCTAACAGGAATATTTGTCTTGTTTAGTCATTTTAGCTGTTTTTAACATTCAGCAATGATTCTCCCACTTCTTTAGTATGTCTCTGGTCTTTTATTATTCTTCTTCATCTCACTTTAAGTATTCAACCTATTTCAAGCTTTAATAACAATGAGTATGATTTAGATTAGAAGTTAATATGTTCTTTAAAAGGTCTTCCCTCTCCACAAAGCTCAGGCTTTCAACAAAATTCTTGGCACTTATGTAATATATGCATTATTATGTTGTTAAAGTTGTGCCTCTGTAGGTAAGGATGGCAGATGTTTACAATTATAAAATCAGCCTGGACATCCATCCTTTCTCTGACTTTCATAAGAAAGCATCTCTCATACATGGTGTCTAGTCAAAGAGTGTTTTAAAAATACCTATTTGAAGTTAATCAGGAAAAGCATTTGGAAGAGCTTTGGAAAAAAGGAATGGTTATTGGTTTGGTATATTATTTCTGAAAAGTCATCTAAATTTTTTTGCCTAAAAGTGTATCTCAGAGTTATTACCAGTACAGAAATCAAAAGACAGATATCATCAATACTACAGACTGTAAAATACCTCCCCCAACATATACACACACGTATATTATATATATTATATATATTATACACACTCATGGCTTCTTCAGTGCTACAAAAGCTGTCTACAGCCCTAGCACTCAAGGCCTTAATCCTCTAAGATCAAAGGATGGAACTACACTCCTGAAAGACAACAAACCCATCAATGCTCACTGGAAAGAACATTTCCAGGACCTTCTGAATCGTAACTCAGCTGTCGATGAAGATAAGATCTACAACTTTCTGCAAAAAGCAATCAGAGAAGACCTCAGTTTGCCGCCTACCCTGGCAGAGGGTGGGAGTGCCATCAGGAAAATGAAGAATAACAAGGCAACCCGGCGTTGATGGAATACCTGCAGAGATTTTTAAATGAGGAGGAGAACAACTTACATGTCAGCTTGATGTCCTCATCCTTAAAATCTGAAACAAGGAAGAAATCCCAGCTGACCTAAGGGATGCCTTGATTATTACTATCTTCAAGAAAGGAGACAGAGCTGATTGCAGAAACTACTGAGGCATCTCATTGTTGGCCAGTGCTGGGAAAGTTATTGCCCGTATCCTTGCTAGCCACCTTCTTCCGCTTGCGGAAGAAATTCTTCCAGAATCTCAAAGTGGCTTCAGACCATCTCGAGGAACTGAGGACATGAAGAAGTGTCGTGAGCAACTTCTCTCTATTTGGCCTTCATTGACCTCTCTAAAGCCTTTGATTCTATAAACTGCAAAGCCCTATGGAAAATTCTGTCCAAAATTGGCTCTTCAAACAAGTTCATCAGCGTTCTGAGACTTCTCCATGACAACGTCAGCAAGGGTTCTTAGCAACCAGAATCAAACAGAACCATTTGAGGTGAAAACTGGAGTAAAGGAAGGTTGCGTCATCGCTCCCACTTTATTTTCCATCTTCATCTCCACCATAATGCACTTTCCTGACAAAAAGCTCCCAACTGGAATTGAAACTGTGTATAGGATGGACAGAAGATTCTTCAACCTCAACAGACTTAAGTCCAAAACAAAGACCATAACAACATCCATATTGGAGCTCCAGTATGCAGATGACAATGCTGTCATTGCTCAATCTGAAATGGACCTCCAAACCATTCTTAATGTATTCTCGGAAGTCTACAAGAGTATTGGCCTAACTCTAAACACCAGGAAAACCCAAGTCCTTTACCAACCTGCTCCAAATGGGAAAAAAAGCCCCATAAACATGGATCAGTTCACCTATCTTGGAAGCCATCTTTCATCAAAGGCAGACATCGACGCAGAAATACAACACCGCTTGAATTACGCGAGCACAGCCTTTGGACATCTGAGTAAGAGAGTCTTCTTAAATCATGGCATCCTTGCTGAAACAAAGTTCCTGGTTTATCAAGCCACTGTCATTCCAACTCTGCTGTATGGTTCGGAAGCATGGACCACATACAGAAGACATCTCAAGAGCTTGGAAAAGTACCACCAACGGTGTCCTCGCAAGATCCTTTGGATTAGCTGGGAGGATAGACACACAAACATCAGTGTCTTGGCCGAAGCAAATTCCAACAGCATTGAGGCTGTGATCATCCAAAACCAACTTCACTGGACAGGTCATGTTGTTCACATGCCTGACTCCTGCCTTCCAAAGAGAAACTTTTTCTTACAGCTGAAAGAAGGTCAGCGAAGTAGAGGACAAAGAAAGCTCTTCAAAGACACTCCGAAGGTAAACATGAAGAGGTGTAACATCAACATCAACACTTGGGAGACCCTTGCTCAGGACCGACCAAAATGGAAGAAGACTCTTTGGTAGGGACCTCAACACTTTATACAGCTCATCGACAGGCAAAATAGGAACAGGCAAAAAGAACATCAGAACATCCAACACAGCAACACGGTGCCCATTCCTCCTGGAAACACCTGTCCTCACTGTGACAAGACATGTGGATCTGTAATTGGGCTATGGAGCCACCTGCGGACTCACTATTAAGATCCTTGAAGACAATCTTACTCATTTGTGAGTGATTGCCTATCATCATCATCATGGACTATAAAATAGAAAAAAAGTGATACCGGTATTAAGATAATAGGATACTTTACCATCCCAACCTTAGGGGGAAAAAGTGATTGTCGTGGTGCTTTTCTTTTATATATACTTGTTCCCCAGATGGGCGGGGCGGGGTATAAAAATACCTATTCTACCTGTTCAACAACCCCCTAAAGTTTTAAGCAGGTCAAATGATAAACACTTCTCATCCTAAATACTACAGGGACCTTGGTTTCAACCTTAAGGTGAATTCATTTAGAGGAAGTTTAACTGAGAAAAGAAACTGATGACTTGATGTAAATTGAGACTGCATTCAACAAGCATTTATTATTATTTATCTTCTCATTATTTATCTTTTTATTGTATTTTATATAACACTTTTCCCTGTGTTTCAATTCAGTAGACCTTTATATTTTTAGACAAAATATTTATCCAACATGTATAACATCAGAAAGAAAAATATGTTAATCATTTCTAATGTGCTTTTCCTAAGGTTTAATAACACCTTCTATTTAACTTTATTAGCTATGCTTATTAACCAAAGAGATTTGTCAGTATATGGCAGAAAATGTAAGTGTCTATACATCATTATGGTATTTAGTGTACAGTCTACCAGCAATGTAAAATTATATTGCTTATCAAAAGTACCAAGAGGAAAGAAATTAAAATGTAATATGATCAGCACAAAGAAATTAAAGTATCATTTTTATTAGAATCCTCTCTCTTATTTACTGAAAGGGAAACTGATAATCTGTTTGATATCATCTTGAACTTAATTTACATAAAAGCTATTTTATTTTGGAAGAAAAATTTGCCTCATTGATCTAGAAATGGATTGACTATTTGTTTCCTTCCTTTCCATGTCCTTGTGAAAGGGTATTTAGCAGAGTTTGCAGATTCATTAGAACCTGACAAGGCTGTACCGTGCCCTGGGTGCACAGGAGGTATTTCTGCTATGGCCACACACTTGCAGCCGTTGAGTTGGCAACCATTTGCCTTAGAATTCACATCACCTCAGCCTCCAATCAGATCTGAAATCTACATTCTGCAAGAAAGTGTTGAAAGTAAAAGTTGAAAAGGATTAACTTGAAACTACTAGTTTCAAAAAGTTTCTCAGCAAGAGTATCAGTTTATTTGAACGGTTTAAATGCTTGGAGCTTAATATACTTGCAAGATAATTCTATATATGGGTTGGTTTGGAAAAAATCTGCACTTCTATCCCCTGATTAAAGGGTAAAACATCCCCAGTCCTCTGCTCTCTTCATGTATTAGAAACAAACACTCTTGATAAAGCATTTGTTATAGTTTCCATATGCTTTCAGATTCCAAATAGTACTAGAGACAGACAGGAATGAGGGCAGCAAACAGGCTTAAAATGCTAAACTGTCCCCACCCGGGCCTGGTTACTCAGTGGGCCTAGCTGCTAATTGCCTGTCAACTGGCGCCAGTAATCTGTATGGGTCTGGCTGCCTGCTCATAAGCAGAAGCCCCTTCAGTGTCCAACAGGCTACTCTTGATATATGTTTCTCTGGTTTCCTTGGAATTTTGACTGCATGTTTTTAATTCCCTTATTCAAGGCTATTAATCCCTAGTGTCCCAGGTTCTGCTTGTTGTGCCCTATTTCCTGTTCCCTGAGACCTGTGTGTTGGCTTCCTCACTTCATCCTTGTTCATTACTCTTCCTTCCTGCACATCTGTTCCCAGTTCTAGACTCCAACATGATCCCCTTGTGCTTCAGACTGCATTGCTAGTTTTTACCCCTGAGGCTCCAGATTACATTCCAAAACTCTGTCCTCTGGCTGCCAGTTCCTGGCTCATGGTTTAGGTTGGTGATTGCCCAAATCCCAGTCCTGTATAGCTATAGCTGCCTGTCTTGGAACTCCTGGTTAGTGACTTTGGTCTGGATCCCTGCCCTCACTCCCTGGCCCCTCCATTCCCACCTCATGGTTCTACCTAAAAACTATGTCTGGGTCCCTCATAGACCTTGGCATCCCATACATTTCTGCTCCTGATCCTGATTCTAGCTGAGACTCTTGTTTCCCTGACATGGTTTGTTTCTGCTCCCTTGGGTTGTGACCCTCTAGGGTCAAGCCTTGACTGCCTACCTCCTAATCATAACCCTGATACACACATACACACACACAGCCTTTATTTTCAGATGTATATGGAATATACATACTTGCAGAGCCCCCATTTTATACTGAGGAAAAATTATTTAAACAGCTTAGAGAAACAAATTTATAGTAGATTTTAAAACCAGCTAGGACCATTAGATTAAAGGCCAAATCCAAAAAAGTATTTAGGTGCCTCTAAGAGGGTGCTTCTAAACAAGTAAAGCATCACCATCTACATATGTGTTTAACTTACTTCATATTAAATTAGTTTAATGTGCCATTTGCTAGTACCAACCCATACAGGTACTAAATAAATGGCACATTAGGTAATGTGAAGTAGCGCACATGTAGATGCTGACTAGGGGCTATTTAGCTCCTGGTCAGCCCAGGCAGCAGGGAGACACTGCTGCCTGGCTAAGCCCCGATGTGGGGGAGCTGTGCCAGTTGCAGGGGTAGCTGTCTTCCAGCCCAGTTCACATTGGGACCATCCTTCAGGAACTCAGGCTTGCCGGGCCTAGTGGAGAGTGGACACTTTGCTCCAGGGGTGCCAGACCTGCAGCTTTGTGCCATGGCCGTCCCACCCCTCCTCATTAGGGATCCCGCCTACCCACTCCTACCCTGGCTCATGTGGCCCTCCATTGGCCACATGGACCACCACCATGATCACTTTAACTGCTATCTGGGCCTGCACCCTGGTGGAGCGTGCCTTCAATCACATCCAGGGACGCTGGCGCACCCTTGAGTTCACCACCTGCCTTGAGTTCACCACAGACAACCTCCCCTGGGTCCCTCTCACAGCTTGTGTGCTGCATAACATCTGTGAAGCCCAGGGGGAGCTCTTCAATGAGACCTAGGTGGAGGAGGCACGGTGTGTGGAGGATGCCTGGCAACATGAGTACCACACAGGGTAGCAGTAGTGACAGCAGGCCCACAACCACGAAGGCCCAAGGAGAGCCGCACACCTGCTAGAGGGTCCAGAGCACTGGGTGTGGCAGGCACTGGCCAACCACCTCTGCCAGCATTACCTGCTGTAGCCTGCCTGCACCGCTGCCCATGACCCCCCCAGCCCCCGCCCACCACCAGCATCACTCTCACTGCAGACACATCTCACAAGTTTTTTATTTCCCTCATATCAACCAAACCCCTCCTTTCCCCCTAAAAAACAGACTCCCTCAACCACCCACCCCACCCACCAATAAAACACCTTCTTCCCCGTGAAAACTTTGTACAATGTCTTTGTGTGCCATCCTGGGGTGGGGGGGCATGGTGTGGGGGCATCTAGGGAGCAGAGCCTGGGGACAGGCAGCCAGCACCCGGGGTTCTGGCCAATTCCCCCATGAGTACACATGCCATGGTCAGTGCATCAGGTGGTGGGCTCACCGAGGGGCAATGTCAACCGGTGGTCCCCTAGCGCAGGCAGCTCCCCCTCCAGCAGGCAGTGTCCAAAGCCAGCAGGGCTGACATACAGTCCTGGCTGTGCTGCAGGCAGCTCTGGCTACACACCCATGTAGAGCCAGGGTAAGTTGCAGGGCTGAGCCCAGGTGGGGAGGACCTTGTGGCACCAGACCTAGGGCAGGGTCTGGGGCAGGTGCTCCTGGCTGCTGGAGGAGTTGTACAACCTCCTCCCAGGCTCAGGAGGCGGCCTGCTGCTAAGCAGCAAGTGGCTGCCAAGGGGCAGGCGAGCCTAGGGTCGGGGACCAGGCAGCAGGCAGCATGAAGGTGACCTCCAGGGCCAGAATGGTTCTCCAGCACCCAGTGGTCATCGTCTATAACCTGCAATGTCTGGGCTAGGATGGCGTTCTGCTCCCATAGCACCTCCACCCACTTATGCTCCAGAGCCAGGAGCTGTGCCCAGAATTCCTTGTCCACTCAATCCCATGCCTCCTAGTGCTGGTCCTACGTGTCCTCACAAGCAATGTCCTCCACCCACCACCTGTCATGACAGGCCACATCCTCTGCCCACCAGGCCCAAGCAACCACCATCTGGTCCTCTGACACCATAACCAGGTGGTCCAGGAGGAGGGTCCTGTCCAGGGTCATCCTCTGGCGGAGCCAGTGCATCCACAGGGCCCTGACTGTGGGCAGCAGCAACCCTGAGCCTACATCTCAGCTGTCAAACGTGGCCTCTCCCGTGCATGCATCTGCAAACCCAAGAGAGCCATGAGAAAGAAGCTGTCTGTGTGAGTTTGCAACATTTCAGAGATAAGATGCTCTGTAACAGTGATTGTGGTGCCTGACCTCAGGTTGGGGGCTGGGAATATATGGGTGCTCTGGGGCCACAGTAAGTTGGGTGGGCATGCCTGGGCACAGGTAGCTGCTGGCTAAGCCCCCCATCCCTGCTTGCTCCCCTGGGGCTGGTGGGCTGCTGGGTGCTGGCCGCAGCAGCCTTGCTCTGGGAATGGGGCAGTCTTCCCTGCCCCATTCCCAGAGCAAGGCAGGCCAGGTTCCTGGCAGCACCTGGTGCCGTGGCTCCAGACCCCACTGCCTCCCCCCTCCTCCTGCAAGCCAACCACTCTGCTATGCTGCAGCTCAGCCCATGGCAGCCAGACGTGGGAGATGTGGGGCTCCCAAATGACTAGGATGAAGAGTTGCCTGCACCCCCCTTCCTGCAGGGGGATTCTCCAAGGAGGCACCCAGGGCCAGCCCCCCCATGCCGCTGCTGTGCCCCAAGAGTGCCCCAATGTGCATGCCTCATGAGCTGCGAAAGGAGCTGTTTGCATGGACCAGGGGTTGCCTGACCCACCATGCCCTGCTGCTGCTGATGGCCATGGGGCCATGGGTACAACTGCACACCTGGCATGAGACCCTGAGATTTGACAGCACATGGGGGCAAGCCCAGGCTGCTCCACAACCTCTGCCACTACCTGGAGGTCTACTTGTGGCTGCACCATACATCCCTGCCCCCCCATAGCTGAGGAGGACATCACTGCCAGCATCAATGTGCTCCTCAGCATGTGAGAGGCCCATGCCTGCTTAAATGCAGGAGCATGGGCTGCTCAATAAAGTTTTGCACAGTTGCCCACTTCTTTGCATGCTATGGGGGGGAACCTGGGGCCAGTGGAGTGTGGGTGGGCCAGGTGGGTGGTAGGGGCAGGGGCAAGGGCTGGGACAGGGAGGGCTGTCCCCAAGTGTGGGAATTACCACGTGGCTGGAGCTAGCATGCCTATGTGGTCATGGCTATCAATGACGGCGTGTGACTCTGGGCATGTCCTCAGATAACAAGGGAGAGCCAGGGGCCGTGCCCCCGGGGAAGAGCTGGTGCTGCTGGCAGCCAGCAGTGTCATGGCTGCCAGCAGCTTCTCATGGCTGAGGCTGGGGCTGCAGAGCTGATGCAGCAGGTGCTGGCCCGGCCTTCCTGAGATGCTGGTAGAGGGTGCAACTGGTGAGCTTGGGGGATGGGCAGCTACAGGCCCAAGGGGCCCTCCCCTGGTGACATGTCACTGCGGGTGCCAGACCAGGGCAGCAGGGCTCAGGCAGGCTGCTCATGCTGCTGCAGACAGCATGGCTGTGGCCTGGGTCCCAGGACATGAGGATGTCTGTCAGTTGCTGGATAAAGGGCAAGGACTTATGGGTGCTCCCCAACTGACTGCAGTCAGTGATAGAAACCCACTGTTCCCACATGGCCTTGACCTTTATTCTGCACTGCCATGCCAACCAGTTGTGCCCGTGCTCCCACATCCAGCCTGACAGCTGGGCCCCTTGACGTAAGCATTGGAGTGGCTGCCCTGCTCAAACTGGCACTGTACCTCTACCTTACCTAACAGTGCCACAAGGTTACCAGTCTCCTCCATGGAGCAGTTGGGGCCTCAGGTGGAAGGCACAGGTATGAGCTTGGGTATCAGCAAGGATGAGGGCATCATGGGTCCTGTGCTAGCTCTCTGGGCCTCCATGCAGCTGTCCCTGTGCTGTCGGGCCTGGATAGCTGCCTGCAATGCCCAGTGCAGGGGCCCAGTGTGGGACTGGAAGCCACATGGCAGAGGCAATGCCCCACAGCACCTGCAAGCTTAGGGCAGGGTGCTGGGGATGGGCTGTGGACAGCTGGAGATAGGCCTGGGATCTGGCAGACCTGGCTGGAGCCAGCAGCAGCCTCAAGCAGCCTGCATGCCTGAACGGCATGGGCCTGGCAGCTGCACAGCCCTACAGTGCCAGGCAAAAGCACGAGGGTGCAAGCAGGCTGGTACGGGTAGCCTGCAGCCTGACCAGGGGGACACAGGGCCTGGAGTTACCTCAGGCTGCTTGCTGGTGTGCCCCAAGACTCAAAATGCCTGCAGGCTTTTAAAGGCCTGAGACGGGCTGCCATAGAGGCAACCCAGCCCTAGGGCAGAAGAGGTTCCCAGCTCAGAGTCCTGAGGCTAGCCTCAGGCCATCCCCCTAGTGGCAAGGCTGACCTGGGAACAAACTTGCTCCCAGGTCATGTCTATACATGCATAACTACCTGGTAACTAATCGTGAGTAAATTTGATACCTGCACTAGCAGGTATCAAATTTACTCACGGTTAGGGGTTTTTACTGTGCAGGGATCCAAAGATATTAAAAGATATCAACAGACACCATCTCAGTTCTCTGATGAAAATGTTTTTAGTTGCATCTTGAGAGCACTCTGTTTTTATAAGCTTGGCACATGCATATTACTCAGTCTACAGGGAGCACCTTCAAATTATTACTGCCATTGTCTTTCATAGTCAAAGACTGAATTTCATCTCATGACAAAGGTATGCGGGAATACATTCTTTGGTGGCTGGTTTGCTTGGTACATACAGATACAGACTGAACCAGGAATGGTGGATGTTGGTGACTGATAAAGCTGATCCTGACACCATATGTCACTGGTGTTCTTGGCCCCAAATGAATTAGACTTGTACTTACTCACAGTACTTGTACTTAGTCTTGGAGCAGTTTACGTCAGGCTTCTGCTCATGGGCTTTTCAATCCCTGTTTTGAATATCAAGACTGCATTGTTTGGGCAATAGTTGCTTTTAGACTATCTTTGTATATTCTCCATGAATGCCTACCAGAGTGTAGTTCTCCATAAAGGATTTTCTTGAGGAGCTGGTTACCTTCTATTTGACTATATGGCTATTATCTGAGAAAAATAATGAAGAAAAGATGGAGAGACAGAATCCCCAAAACCAAAATCCTCCAACAAGCACAGATCCTATGATTATGCTGGCACAACTAAAGGTAACCACCTATGTAACCACCTTTAGTTGTGCCAGCATAATCATAGGATCTGTGCTTGTTGGAGGATTTTGGTTTTGAGGATTCTGTCTCTCCATCTTTTCTTTATTATTTTTCTCAGATAATTCAGAGGGAAGAGCTCCATCTTCTCAACACAATGGCTGTAGATTGCCCCTGAATCACAAGTGTCAATGATCAAGACTTCCTCTTTGTTTGCTTTCAATTTTGTCTGCAGTTCTGTATCTAAAGTATCTATCTCCAAAAATCTTCATATAATCTTCTGAAGTCTGAATTAACTTTAGAGATTTTATGGGAGAATTCACCACTAGTGTGAACTTTGGGTGAGAGTGTGCTACCCAGATAAAATAATTAATCTGCAGTTTGGAGCAAAAGTCTTTCCTTGGTGATGTCTAGTGTAGTTTGTAAGACTTACCAAGTGCAAGCTAGTTTATAATCTCTGTTTTTTGGCTAAGTATAGGACAGTCAAAAAGCCCAAGGCAGAATCAATTCAATCTTCACAGGTAGACTGAACCAATAGCAAACAGAACAGAGCTTTAAACTAGACTCGCCGGGGGAGGGGGCTGCAGGAAGACGAGGAGACGCCATCAGGGCAAGGGGAGTGAAGGTAAGTAATGGGGGTCCTGATGGTCTGCCTAATCGGGGGGGGGGAGGGGCACACAGTCTCGCAAGGC
>NW_005842272.1:686440-720406 GCF_000455745.1 Alligator sinensis | reverse complement strand
TCTTTTGTTGTTCTCCCGCCCTGGCGGGGGGTCGGGCTAGAAGATCTATTAGGTCCCTTCCGACCCTAAACCTATGAAACTATGAATTTAGTTTTGAATTGGGAAAGCCAGGCAAAGGCCTGTGTTGCCCCAAGCCAAAAGGCATGGGTGCACATGCCTCCCAGCCTGCTGGTTATTGCTGGGCCATCCCTGATTGGCTGGCTGGCACACTCCCCCTAATCTGCTGTTGTTCCCCACGGCGGGGGGGCTCTCTTCCCCCTCCCCCAGCTGCCCCCAAACTGGGCATCTGCCCACATGGGGGGAGCCCAGGCCTCTGGGGGACCTCCCCCAGCTGGCCTGACATCCCTGCAAGATCTGGTCTGCCCAGCTGTAGGAAAGATGGAGGAAAGAGTAACTCCACCCCTCCCTGCCTGCCATGGCTGGGGTGCACCGGCACAAGTCACTGACATGCAGGAGGGAGGGGAAAAGGAGCCCCCTCCCTGGGGATGGCCCCTGTGTCCTGGTCTGGCCAGCTGAGGGGGAGGGAGGGGGTAATTCCCACTCTGTGCAGCCAGGCCGGCAGGTGACTGACGCACAGGGGTGTGTGCGTGGGGGAGGAAATGACCCCTCTGACACTGGTCTTAGTCTCCCAAGCTGGGGTCTTCCAACCTGGGGCTGAGGCCAGGCACCTAAGAGTTTTGCCCTCTCCCCACCTGGCCAGGCAGGCTCCACAAAAAGAAGGACTTGGCCCGCCCCCCAACACAAGCCACCAGCGGTGCCCACTGTGTCCTGCTGGCTGCTGCCAGTGCTGGTCTCTGAAAGGATGCACCGGGTAGCTGGAAAGGCTTACCAGGCAGAGCCCAATCCTTCTCTTTATGGAGCAGTCCTGTCCTTGCTGCTCAACACAAGCCTCCTGGGCCACCAGGTGCATCCTGCCAAATGCTGTTGGTGCTGGGCTCTGGAAGAGTACACTGGGTAGCCCAGGGTACTTGAGCTGAGTGGTAGGGATGGGACCACTCAAAGGGCAGGGTCAGGTCCTACTCCCCAACCCCTTGGCCACCTGGCACATCCCTCTGGAGACTAGCACAATTAGCAACTGGCAGGATGCACTTCATGGCCCAGGAGGCTTGTTGTGCTGGGCAGCAAGGACAGGAGCATTCCATACAGGGAAGGTCTGGGCTCTCCTGCCTGGTGTAAGCCTCTTGGGTCATCCAGCATGTCTTGCTGGATACTGCTGTTCCTGGGCTCCAGTGGGAGATACTCGGAAGCCCAGAAGGCTTCTACTGGGCAATGGAGCCTGATCCTTTCCTGTATAAAGCACTCCTGTACCCACTGGCACCTGGCACAAGCCCCCTAGGCCACCTGGTACATCCTGCTGGATGGAGCCTGGCACCAGCACTAGCCAGCAAGATGCAGCAGGCAGCCCAGAGGCTTGTGCTAGGTGGCAGAGACAGAAGTGCTCCATAGAAGGGTGGGGGGAAGCACCCTGCTGAGCAACCCCTTGTGCTGGCTCAGACCCGACACTGCATGGCAGGAGGGATCCATTCCCCTCTGCCCCTGTGGGTCAGTTGCAGACACTCACAGGGGTCAGGGCTGTGCATCTGGCCAGGCTGGGGAGGAAGGGAGGAGAGGGGAGGGGAGGACCCTTCCGGGGCAGCCCCCCACCCCGAGATGGGCAGATTCAAGCTGGAGGAAGGAGGAGCCTGGGCCAGATGGGGGGCTCCCTTGCCCTGCTTCCATTCTCCTGCCCCGCTCTGTGACAGCCTGGGGTGAGGAAAGCCCAGCAGGCTGGAGCAGAGGAGCACTGGTGGAGGCAAGCCCTCCTCCCTCAAAGGATTTTGGGATACTGGAGGACTGTAACCTAACTTGAATCAGGAGGGGATCTGGAACAGAGCTGAGAGGGGGGCAAGGCCAGGCCCTGGCAGGATCCTCTGATTAGGGAGGGGGTCCCCCCTCTTATCCCCCCCATGCCTCTGACTAGCCAGCAGGAAGTTACACAGAATTTATCAGCCCCTCAGCAAAACAAAGCCTTTCTTATTAATTCAAGCTCTTCTTAAACAACTTTTTCCAAGGAAGGAGTGGAGGGACATTACCAGCTACCTGTTTATTAGCTCCAAAAAGCCCTAAGTGGACACTGTCCTATCTGCCTTACATGGACACCTCTTAGCATTCAGATATAGACACAGCTTTATATGTTTTTTGTACATACCTCAAGGTACCAGGTGGCTCGTAAACACTGAGATGGTGGGGCAGATGGAGCATGCCACGGGACCACGCGTGGGGGGGTCCCCAGTGCACTTGGTGGCAGAGCATGCAAGGGACCCCACTCACCCCTGCCTCAGAGACTGATGCCTCCTGGGTCTGGGGGGGCACCTGGGGTCCCCTACGGCCAATCACTAGCCAGGGAGGCATGGGGTAGGTCCCCTGCATGCCCAGTGGCAGACCCAGAAGTGGACCAGAAGTACTTCTAGTCCATGTCCAGGTCCACCGCCAAGCACATGCCCACCCCTTCCCCCACCCCACGCTCCTGTGGGACACTCCATTCGCCCCACCATCTCAGCTTTCACAAGCCACACCTGGTACCTTGAGATATGTAGAAAAAACATATAAGGCTGTGTCTATGGCCAAATCACTGATTCTCAGAATCAGAATCAAATCTTCAGATTCAGATTTGGCCGAATCAAATCGGGACAGTGATCTGAATCAACAAATCGAATCACTGTCCCCCAAATCAGGTCAAATCCAAATTGAATACAGCCCATTTTGCACACCCCTACTGGCCAAGCAGAGCAGGGCCAGACTGGGGCCACCACTGCTGACTACCCCAGATCAGGAGCAGAGCAGCAGAAAGTAAGTAGTGTGCAGGTAGGCATGCGGGGGAAGGCACAGGTGGGCATGTGGCAAGTGGCATGGGGGACAAGTGGCAAGAGGCAGGCACAAGTATAGGGGAGCAAGGGGGACAGGCAGGAAGGACAAGGGGTGGGGGGCAAGGGCAGGGGATTGGACCCCTTGTCCCCCTCTGTTGCTTTCCCCACCAGAGCAGTAAGGGGACAAATTTAAGATGGCCTTCCACTAATCAGAAACTATACATGAAAAATTATAACAAATGTATAATTCCCCATATATCAAATGTAATTATTGGGGGGTAGGGGGGTCATCTTATATTCAAAGGTGTTTTGGATTCTGGTAAATGCACCTAGACCATGGAAAATAACTAGTAGCACAACAGCAAACAGGACAGTAAACTGCAGGTGTAAGGACACAGTCTTGTCTTACACCATGTGTTATTGGAAACGGATTGCAGATATTCCCCTTTTCCATCCTTCTTGTCATTGTTGCATCATGAAATTGTCTAGCCCTTGCAATGAATTTGTCAGAGCTGCCAATTTTAGATGGTAACTTCCAGAAGGCCCCTCTGCTGACTGTGTCAAATATCTCTGTAAGATCAGCAAAGACAAAGAGGAGATCAATACTCACTCTGCATTTCTCTCAGATCTGCTGTGCAGCAAAGATCATGTCTGTTGTTCCTCTCCCTTATCTGAAACCACATCAGCTGTTGGGCAGAAATTTCTTAGCTATATGGCAAGTAAAGTTGTGAAGTATGATTCTAGTGAGGAACTTGCCAGCAACTGCTAGTAAAGAGATTCCCCCCATAACTGTCACACATGATTACCTTTTGTATATATACAGACAATAGAAGCATCTCTATACTCAGCTGAAATTGATCTGTGAAATGCTAGATTGAGGAGCCCCGGCCAGCTATGTAGACCTAAACCAAAATAGCATCAGAGTGAAAAGTGTTTTGTCACTCGAGAGCAATTCAGGTGCCTTTTCAGTGTCTGAGGCTGTGAACAAATGTAATTTTCAAAATATTTGCATCCTCCTATAGTAGTATTAGCAACTAATTCACTCTTTCTTTAACACAGAAACAAGTATTAAAGTTACAAAGGTTTAGCTATACATACACTGTTACAAGAGCAGAAAAATGTAGCAGTTTATACATTGATATCGTAGCAGTTTATACCAGGGGTTAGCAACCTACAGCCCATAGGCTGTACCTAGCCCACTAAGCAAGTCTATCCAGCCCATGAAGCAAGGATGTCAGTGGCAATCTGGCAACAAGAAAAGTGGCAGCTAGACCAAAAGTATGGTGGGATGAAGTGGCAGCAGCTGAGTCGCAAGCAGTATTTTACATTTGGGCCAACCTATGCTAATTTTGTCCACTACACCTAAAATGTTGCTGACCCCTGGCTTATATCTTTATCATAAAATAATGATATGCCTGTCCGTCCCCAAAAATGGCAGTGGCAAGAATTTCATTGATTACATATTGAGGTAGTTGCATATTGAGTAGCCTCATAAGTAATATTAGGTTCCTAGTTAACAGGATTTTAAAGTCAGCAGCCTACCATTTAAGGATTTGGTTCTGTTCAATCAGAAGGATATTTCCATCTGAATTTATACCAGGGGTGGAACTTCTTGGATTAAGCCCATGCACTGTTCTAAAAGAGCATAAAAGAATTTCCTCAAATTGCTTTGAGTAAAATGTGACTGTGCTTCTTCATCTGCTTTCTTGCTCCACTGAGTATTCCATATAACTCTCAATTCAGACTGAAGAGTATTAAACGGGTTGTAAAAAGGCATTTTTGAGTGCTGGTGATCTGGCACTCAACCAAGATAAATTCAGGCAAGGTTTCTCATAAAAAACAAAATCTCTCTGTATCCTCAGCATTCTCATCAAATCAGTCTTGATGTTTCCAAGCAGATAAACCTGGAATGTCCAGAGCAGCTATATAGACAGCATCCTTGAATCACTTCCAGTTATTATCTATGTTGCTGAGGTTGTATCAGTGATATTTAGCTCTCCTCCCACTGCTTTTCACAGCTCTTGTTTTACAACACTAATCCTCAGTCTGACACACACACTGCCTGTAGACATACTATGATTAATCGAGTCTCCTCCATGTTCTAATTAGAACACTCCAGCATTGCCTCACTTTAGTGAAAGCACCCTTGCAGCCATTTTGAAATGCGGGAGGCTTAATACACATGGTGGTGAGCCATTTTAATTAGAGCAGCTGCCTGGGAACTGCTCTAATTAAAACACTCCCTGCCCCCCCACACCTCCAAGCACATGTATAGGCAGCCTTAGTTTCTTCAGAAGCCTTTGACTTGAGGTTATATAGATGATGTGTCATGAATATTGAACTTTGAGTGGATAGAACATGGTCCTGTCCAGCACTTAGCTCCTCTTGTGTCATTGGTGACCCTGAAATCATTGCTGTTTCTTTACCATATTTACCAATGGCCTGCCAAGAACATAACTATAACGTTAAGGAGATCCCCTCCCCCACGAATCAGTACGCAGGTACTGATAATGGTAGCATGGCACTCACAAGAGAATGGTAACATTATGCTCCTTAAGTGATTGTGTATGATAACCTAGGCATTCAACAAGTTGAGAGAGAGGTGGGCTCTAACTGAATACAACCTTCAGAAATACTCAGCCATCTGCCTACAGTAAACATGAAAGCTATAAAATGAAAAAATAATGTAAAGAAGTAGTGCATCAGTAACTATGCAGTATCCTGAATTCTGATTGGCTCATACAATTACATTTCAGTGCAATATATATGACATTTTTACTTACAAAAGTCATACAAATTGAGACTGCTAAGACACATTACATAATTGAAACACAAGAATGTTAACCAAAAACTATTTAAAGCAGTTCATAAAAAATAAAATGCTCAATGCATATCAAACCAGCATCATTAGAAACAGGTAGGTAGTGAAACTACTCAAGCAGGGGGTCTGAAAATGACTAAAATAAGAAACATCTAGGACACAGTGCATTTAAAGTTTTTAATATATGTAGGCAGGTCTGAGGCAGATATTTTACAAGTGAATATGATAATCTGCATGTGGCAAGCACTGACTAAGTGAATCTTTACACACAGAAACACATACACTTAATGGTACAGCACAGTACATGCATGCACAGTGTGCATTTACCTTGACTAATGATTTTGCATCTGATGAAATCCATTTAAAGAAAGGAAAAATACTGCTGCATAAGGCTCAATATTTTCTTTATCTAAATGTCTTCTGGAAATACATAGCACATGTAATAAATCAATCCTTATCTGTACTTTCAATTCCTTTTCGGCATTGATTTAAACAAAAAGTATCAAAACCAGAATCTGTTCTCTGAATAACTTCATGCTTACCTGTTGCCATGCTAGACAAGGTGCTGTTTTGTTTCACTTGCCTACAGCAAGGAAATCTTCAAAGACGACAAAAGCATAGTGCATGATTGACAAGCCACAGATGCCAAAAGCCTGAACAGTTATCACGCAGATAAAGAAGACTGTTCCTCAGCATGATTTGACTTAATTGCTACAGGCCCTGTTAAGTAGCTCAGCAGTCTGTCTGCTGCCATGGGGCAGTTTCCAGGTTCCATTATAAGTGAATCTACTGAGTTTGTCAATTTCACTGATCAAAATTCCACTTGATTGCCAAATGCTAATCTGGGTTGACTGCATGCAACCTGAAGAATGGTATCAATATTTAAAGACTGATACAAGTTACCAGATACTTTGAAAAAGCAGGTTTTAATTAATGCATTTGGTGCTCAAGTATTCAGATTGATTATAAAAAGGCACAAAACTAAATGCACAGTTACATTTATCCATACCAGCTTCCCAATTCTGTTTTTCCACTTCATGCTGGGTTACTTTATTTATTCTTCTTGTTGGGAATGAAGTATAAAGAATATTTAAAACAATTTAGCAGCCAACACTATGCACTTGCACACTGGCTATATAACTCTGTATCTTCTACTCTGCTATACTTCCCGTGAAAGTCTGGTAGAGTCTGTAAAAATTAATCCCATGTCCAGCACCCATTCTACAGAATACTCAGACACATTATTTTAAATCACATTCTCAACCACTGGGGAGCTGGGAGATCCTTTTAAGGGTACCACATAATATTAGCACCATTGGGAATGCAAACACCTACACAAGATTCACAAGATAAACCCAGAGATTTCAAATAGAAATCCATAGTGTAAAAAGCATTCTGACCTGTTGTGGTCGTTCTGAGTTATTTACAACAAATAATTGCTCTATTACTTGTCCATAGTCACAACATGAGTGAAAGCTAAGAGCTGGCTTTTTCTGAGGGCCTTGAATCTAATGAGGGATGCCTTGAGTCTAAAAATGTTCAGAACCACTGCTTTAAATACATACATACTTGGGAGTACTCGCCTATTTAAAATTAATCATGTGTTTATGTGATTTGCTGCAGCAGGGTCCATAGGAGCAGTGAGCACATAAAGGACTTTCCCTGCAGAGCTTTTGCCTCATTTATTTCCAACCATGCAAGTTACACCTTACATAGCTAAGGAAAAATATTATTTGGCAATGCCTGAACAAGGTCTCCAACGAATGAGGAAAGGGGAGGTAGCTCATTCAGTGCCCACCTTAGCAGGTCTATCTGAATCACTAGTAATGCTTGGCTTGATTCAATATATACTCTACTGCTCAGGAAAAGCTCTTTGCTTGAATCAGTGTGAAATTTTTTGAACAGTCAGACCCTGAGCAAATATTTGTTGAAGTTGATGAGATTATATCCATAGACTTCATGGATTTGGGATCGAATGCTGTGGAAGGAATTTATCCTATGCCTATAACACAGGTGTATTAGCCATGTTGGGAGGCATAGTACAGCTTTTCTTCACTCATAGATTTGGTTGAAAAACATTAAAATACAATAGAGCCTGGATGTTTTACATGGCTACATTCCTAATGTCCCTGTGAAGATGAGGGTTTGCAAACTAATGATATACAGAGCTGCAGCAAATACCAGTAGTTGTTCAGGAGCACTAAGGCACTTCAGCCATTTCCTGAGGCTTTTATTTCAAAAGGCCCCACTTCACTGATCATCTACATGGGACTGCTGATGAGTTACAGCCAAGCAAAGAAGCAGCATCCTTTGAAGTAAAAGCTACAAGAAACAGCTGAGGATTCATCCTTAATTCAACAATCTACTGTGTACTAAGCAGATTGCAAACAAAATCAGATATGAATGATTCAAGTTCTCTTGTACTAACAAATTCAATACTAATACAGTACTAACAAAGTGCAATTTTAAAAGAAATCTAAACTGTCACAGCTCAACCAAATCAACATCAGTTTCCCTGGGAAAACTCAAAATCACTACTACTCCCTTCACAATGAAGATAATTGACCTGCTAAACTTTCAGTATTTAACCCTAGCCATTTTGTCTCTAGAACAATTGTTCAAATGAAAGGTTGTAAAAACTGGTTCTTTTTTTTAAAAACAAAAGTTTTTTTTTTCCCTGTCTTCTCACTGAAATATGCTTTAAAGCATTTTTACTCCTACTTTCACAAAATATATACAGTTTCACAAAGCATAAAGACTTGCAAAATGTAAATGGGAGATGATAATTTTGTAAAGCTGAGTAACTAAATACAGAATTCAAAAAGGCAATAGTTAGGGTCCCTCATTTGGGATACCAGGCTCATCGCGTACGGTAACTTGAAAACTGTGTGCTTGATAATCAGCTGATTATTGGCTGGCTCCAGGACCACAACAGGATCAAACTGGTCCCTGTGTAGTTCCAGGAGCCAGCCAACAGTCAGTTGATCAGCACCAGGATCTGGACCACACCAGGGCTTGAAACCAGCTCCAGTGCAGCAATGATTCAGCCAACAATCAGCTGATTACTGGTTGGATCAGGACTGCATTGGGGTTCCAGCACCAGTGCAGTCATAACTGCCACATGTTCAGTTTAAGATATGAATGAAACCAGACAAAAACATATTACATATTTTTAGTGTAACAATTTTGTGTCTGACTTCCTTTTTTGTGATGCCTCTAATTTCCTGAATGTATGGCCAGGTTACTTCTTAAGATGCAATCAACAGACTAATTGTATCTTAAATGTAACATCTGCCAGATGCCTTGCTTTTTATCCTTACTAGACAAAACCAATCCAAAAGCTCACTGTAATATGTCAAGACAGTTGCAATTGACCAGAAATGTGCAATGACCTAAATTAATTGGATTTGTGGAAAAGCTTGGACAAATCAATGGCTCCAAACAGTCACCAGGAAGCCACCTCCAATGTATTGTGCAGTGACATATGGAAGTACTTTTAAAGACTGTTTTTATTCATTTTCCAAAACATCCAGACAAATAAAAGAACTGAAAGGAAGAAGAAAAACCTCTTTACATGCAAATATCAAAAATATTATATGGTTTGCAAATGAGAATTTCAACAAATTCTGGCCCTGGAAAAGGGCCAATATAGTACCCGTCATTAAAAAAAGGGGGAAAAGATTTATAGCCTGGTCAGCCTGACCTCAATACTCCAGAAGTTATTAGAGCAAATTATGACGAAGTCAATTTGTAAACATCTGAAGGAGTAAAGGCTGATCACTAGCATCCAGCATAGATTTGTTAAGAACAAATCATGCCAGAACAATTTGATATCCTTCCTTGATATCATAACTAGTTGGGTGGATGAAAAGAATGCAGTGAACATAGAGAGGGGTAGTAGAGCCCTGACTGCTAAGAGGGCTGGATTGGCTCTGCCTGAGGAAGAAAAGGCCTGGATAGACACTGCAGGTAGTCCAAGAGGGGAAGGAAGTTTTGTTGTGATTTTTCTTTGTTCCTGGTCTGTTTAGACATCAGGCCTTGGGGCTACACCTTGAGCAAAGACTGTTACCCTGAGGCAGGGGAAGAATTTTAATGTGAGATTTTTTCTTTTATATATTATTTTTTGTAACTGACACCTAGTGGCCCGGAAGCAGCTGTAAAGGGAGATGTGGAGACTGAGTAACAGGGTGTTCCAACACCTTGCCCAATATATTTTCAATGGGGAAGGCTGGAGCCACAGGCAAGATAGCCCAAGGACCTGCTGCAGTAGTGTGAGGCAGGCAAAAGGCAGGCAAAAGCCCCCGCAGTCCATACTGGTCTGACCATTAAGTAAAATTCCTTCCCGATACCAAATATGGTGACTGGTCTGACCCTGAGCAGAGGAACAAGACCCTCAAACCAGAACCTCCAGGTTTTAGTCCCAAAAGAAACATTGGCATGCATATCCCTAATCTCCTTGGAACACAGGGCACAAGGTAGGAAAAGACCTCCTGAATTATTGTGTTAAGTACTCAGATGCTACAGGAAGCCACATCCAATATTCCCATTGATTAGCTGATTAATCACCACCTTGAAGACTATTCTAGAGCAGTACTGCTCTGATGGCTAGAAACCTTTTTCTAATTTCAAGCCTAAGTTTCTCCATGGATAGTTTATACCCATTTGTTCTTATGCCATCATTGTCCTTTGGCTGAAATAGCTTTTCTTGCCACTCTGATGTTTACTCCTCATATATTTATAGAGAGCGGTGATATCTCCTCTCAGCTTTCAGTTTGCCAGGCTGTATAATCCTAGAACTTTTAATAAAATACCTCTGGTCATCCTAATAGCCCTTCTCTACAACTGTTCTAGTTTGAATTGATATTTCTTTAACATGAATGATCAGAATTAAAGATGAGGTCACAGCACTGCCTTGCACAAAGGTATTAATATGTTTCTATCTCTTTAGGAACTGCCTCAACTGACATTAATACACCCAGATCTCCTCCTTAGCACAGCTCTGGGAGTCAAGGTAAAATATAATTACAGCACAAAATGATTATACTTGATCTCCTCTGTCAAGGTCTTTCACATCCGCTTTTCATCTGAAAGTAGTCACCAACATAAACTGGGATCACCAGAAGGATGAGGTAGCTCTGTTTTAACAACAAAGTCTTCTATGATAAAAAACCATCAGTCTCTTTAAATGAATTGAAACAAAACATCTACATGTATAATTAATGTGGCTCACCTTCAGAGCCTATTTACATGAAGCATAGAATTAGCATTATATCATTCTGCATATTAGTTAATAATTACAGATTACAGGAATGATCAAATAACCTATATAAAAAGTTTCCAGAATCTGTGTATATGTGAATATTTAATCTTTTTTATGATTGTTCTATAATAAAATCCTACATTGTCATACTGAGGCTCTTTCCCCAGCAAGTGAGACAATTTAATGTTCATTCCACAGTAGCATGATCCTACGTGTTGCCTGAAATGAAATTTCTTCACTTGTTTAATTATAAACCTACTGGTTTAATGGCAAACCTAAAATGAATCACTTGGTTAAACTTTACTTGGACATACAGCTTCAATACTACTAATGGACTCTTCTTCTTTGTCCATTTTTTTTTACTTTGGTTTATTTTGTTGTCTTGTTTCATTTCCCCAAGCTATCTAATGCAGCATTGTACAGGGCTGGACCTAGTTTTCCAGTCTCCCCATAGAGAATGTACTATTCTACTACAGGAAATGTCTTCTGACCTGAATACTCCACTTTCTCGCTCCAAAAAAAAAAAAAAAAGGTCTGAAACAAGCAAATGCTATGCTTTTAAGTCAATAATTTAATAGGAATGCAATTATAAATCTGTGCAGTTATTTCATTAATACTTTATTATATTCGATCTAAATTAATTACTGTGGCGTGTTTTACATTAATTAGGTGTCTTTCCAAGTACATTGGAGATTCAAAAAGTCTCCAATGACCATTTCCAGGAGTATGTATGGGATGAGTATAGCTTATTAGAAAAAATATATATGCCGCAGCAAATCACAATTCTTTATACAAAAATAAGGTGACAGCTATAGAGTTTCATGAACTGTTCGTGACAAAGGTGAAAAAATATTACTTTGCTAATGACCAGACTGAGCACACTGTAATATAATGTACACCCTATCAAAGAAAGGACAGTACTGAATAGGAATATCAGTATGTGGCTTTTATATAAATGTTGTAGTTCAAATTTAATACAATACCTTTTAATAAGTGTAGAATAAAATCAACAAAATGAAAAGACATTGTCAAATACTTAGGCTTCCCCAAACTATCATCATCTAGGGAACAGGATGCAAAAGGCTTCATTTTGTCACCTCTCTGAATTGTGGCTTAAAGTTAAGGAAGACCTAAAACCTAAGCATGGAACAAGTTTATGGCTCTACTGCTTCTCTTCACTGCACTCAGACTCTATGGATCCTTTGCTCTTCCAGTAGCTGAGCCAAATTCTAAGTGAAAGTAAGTTTCTATGAATGAATGAATGTTTTTTATTGGGTTTCCATGCCAGACCATAGTTACCTACATTTTCATTTTCGTGATAGTATCGGATTACTGCTTCTGGATTTCACTGGTTTACAGGATGTCTCCCAAAGATCATTAAACAAAGGAGTCTGCTCTGCTCTACTAAATAAAGCTGCCAGCTGTTTAACTGCCGTGTGGTTGTTGAGCCTATGTCTGTGATTACTGTCACAGAGCCCCTGTCTCTGAAGAATGAACAGAAACTCCAAGCAAGCTGCAGAACACTAATCATGAGTCTGATCTAAGCGCATTTAAAGTAATTAGGAATCTCTTAAGCCAGAAGAGTTCTGTTTAGCTGCAGAAAATCACACATGGTCTTGGACTTTGAGAGATGATTTCTCTTATATAAAATATGCTAGGTTGCTCTTACTATTCATTCATAACATGGATAGTCTCTCTTTTTCTCTCTCTCAGCTCAGAGGCCATGTTTGCAGAATTTTAGGGCTAAATACAAGGTGATTCCTTTGGGTCAATTTATTCACCCATAACTTTAGGTGCAGAATATATAGCTACAATGGGAGGGCAAGATCCACAGATGGCATAAAGCAAGAGCTGTGTGGAAGTCAGTAAAGCTTCACTCATTTATATCAATTTAATCTCTTTTTTATTTGGATTTTGTTTAATTGAGTAAAACATGCAGAAGAGGTGTCAGTCTCCATAATTACAAAATGGATAGACAGAATCCATCAAAAGTCCTCCTGAATCCCTCTAATTACATTCAATCTGTTGTTTAACATGGCAAAAATTGGTGAAAATATACAAAAGGTGTTGGGATCTCATTCACACACAATACTCTCTCATCCCATTTTTTGTTTATTACATCTGTAATCAGATGGTATACCAAATAATCATATGATCCCTAATGTCACTCAAGAGCAACCTCCTGCAAATATTATCTGTGTGCCACGTGCTTGGTGAAAGCGTATGGGAGCTCATTCTCAGTAGTCGGTCCTCATTTCCAAAACACCCTCCTTCTTGTGATCTGTCAAAGCCTGTACATCTTCCAGAAGTGCTGTAAGACCTTTTCATTTTGCGCAGGCCTTCAATAGGCCAGGTTCAGTTTTAAGAACATTATCTGGAGAAACTGTTCTATTGTATATTATTTTAATATTTTAGCATAATTTATCTGTTTGGTTCTTTATTATAAGCTGCCCTGAGCCTCCTCTGGGAATGGCAATATATATATCTAACAAACAAATTCTCACAGACATGCATATATGTATTTTCTGGTTCTTGGGAAATACAACAGTCCTTCTTTCCTGTGAAAAAGCATCAAGTATAGCACCTAGCTGAACTTTATGTTCATTTTCTCTGGTGTAAGTAAACAGTAACTCAGGTGAAACCAGTGGATTAACAGCAGTGTGAGGGATATCCAAATTCTACAAATAGTAGCTTATATCACCATCTGTTTAGGGATATGGGATTTCTGTTAAAACTAAATGCTAGAGGTTTCTTAGTTCTCATGGACCATTAAACCCTCAAGAGATTATCAAGCTATGAAAAGATGTTGGATCTTATTGTAGCTATTCAATGTTGTGGTACAATTAAAAAGGTTTGGAGGTATTTTTATACCTATTCACACTGTACTCATAAGAATGCCTGGTCCTGTATATTTTTCCTGTGTCAATTACCCATTGTTATATTTGTGAGAGAGAGAGAATCTGTCTATCAATTCAATGAGTAATGGAGCAGGACTAATGATGACTATAGAAGTCTATACGACATTGCCAATAAAGCTCATAATAAACTTTTGAGGGGCAAAGATGAATGGGGGTTTGTGTTTCCATTACCACAGAAGTGAAACTGAGTATATTTCTTGTTTGAATACCAAAAATTATTGAAGTTGAAGGATTGCACCAGGCTCAAGAAATAGTGTTTGCTGACTGATGCTAACTAATCACAAGTTTAAGGGTTCCATAAAAATTCACAATTTAAAAAATGTTAAGTTAACTAGCGGTGATTCTTTTTTATTTAATATACACTTCAGGTAATACTTTGCCAATGGATAGCTTTGAAGTTGATTATGTTATGAATTTAATCCACTTTATAATGTTTTGAATATGGGAAGTTCAGGCTTGGGCCAAATCCTAGGGCAGTATACATCAGCGTTAGTGAATTCAGTTACACCCATGCTACTCTATGAATTTGCTCAGGTCACATAGGTTTAAAGAAGCAAAATTCAGGATACTGACTTCAGTGGAATATCTCTGGATTCACACTATTTTTACAGCAAGAACACAGATTTTTTTTTCCACATCATAAGCACAAAGATTCACTCGTCCTTACGTACAAGATAGGAAGCATTTTAAATCTGGAAATTACCTCCTGTGTTTACTAATTTTGCTTACTAAACTTGTTTTGCAGATACTTCTATCTATTCATTTCCAGAATCAGCTTCAGGGAAGCTATAGTTTTAGGTGAACTCTATGAATGTATGCACATACAGGGACAATGTGCTGCACATGACCAAGTCATGCCTACAGTATGATTCAATAAAGAGGTTTTTTGGTTTTGTTTGGGGGTTATTTGAAACAGTAGTAGCATTAAAAGTCAGGGAGAGTTTTACTTCCACACAACAGCTTGAGACAGACAATTACCCTTCCTGGAGTAAATGTGAATGATCTCATTAACATGATGCTATTCACAGTTTTAGAATAAAAATAACTGTGCATAGCAAAACCACAGAAATTTTGCATTTTCCTGAATGACAGAATGCTGAGACTAAAATAATAATTTCCCATCCCCGATTTTGAGCCCTCTAAAATCAATACTTTTGTCATTAACTTCAAGGTGGCAAAATCAGACCCTACACTGAAACACTTTTATATTACTGGTTTATGGGGAGAGATCCATAAAAAGATAAAAACATAGAACATGAAATGTGTCCTCTGAAGAAGATGGATCAGATTGACATCTGTTGCAGTTATGGAAATAACAGAGTTGCAGCCAATTACATAGCGTCTGCATTCACTCAGACTATTCACTTAATGAAGATGTAAATGTACTGCTTCACCAGAGTACTGTTCAACCTAGTGTTCAACTGACATAAGAATATTGATGAAGAAAGCGTGAATCATCTGAAGTTGATGAATGGTTGGGTCTGATAGCTTAATGCACACAAACATTATGGTATAATGGATGTCTATGCAGATAGTTAGATACGCATATTAGATCATTTGATGTGTACATTTCAGATCCTTCAGTCTTTCCCAACTTATTTCCATAATGTTTCCATGTCATTTTAGTCTGAATTTATACACATTACACACACACCCACACACATCTCTGCCCTGTACTACTAGCTAAACCTAAGTCATATAAACAATAAATGAAAAGGCTACAGGAAAAGGAAATCAGGAGGTAATTCCTTTGGAAAGTTTAGAACTATGGAAAGTAGAGGTACCTGGCATGTGTACACTGAGAAATGTAACCAACATTCTTCACCAAGCATTTCTTCACATTTAACTTACCAAATAAACATAGATTTCAGCCAGATGATACAGTTAGTGAGGGGACTCATGCAATGGCTCAATACTGGAATTAGAAGAAGGTGATCACCAATCAAATGAATGTAATTATTAATCTTAGTTCAGACAAGAGGCAAGGAACAGAACATATTTTCCTGCAGACAAAGGATACAATATACCACTTTCATCTTCAGGTCACAGAAGTATTAAAAAAGGAAGTTATAATTTTGCCTTTTAAACAGAAAGGCAAACTGAGGCACAAAGCAGTTGCTGCATAGTCCAAGATCACAAAAAAGGCCCACTGCATAGCCAAGAACTGACTCCCAGTCTTGTGTTCTATTCACTACAGAAGATGTGGCCAACCTGCAGCAAGCATTGGCAGCCTCTGTGGCTGGCATGCAGCAGATCAAGAATAGAACAGGTAGGACAGCAGCAGATAGATCAGGGAGCAGAAAGAAGAGCAGTAAAAGCAGACTTGGCTGGGATGATTGAGCAGGGGGCTGGTCTAAATGACCCTGTCAGGTCCCTTCCAGCACTACTTTAAGTCTTCCTAGACAGCAAAACAGCAGATCAGACAGGGCACGGAACAAAGTAGACCAGCAGACCAGGGTAAGAATCAGAAAGAGGATTAGAGTGGAACTCGGGGAGGGTCCAGGGCTAATTTGTGGCACACCTGCCAAAAAGTTTTGTTCCCCTGCACTAGATAGAGTCTTCAGCCTTCCTTAAAAGAACTCTTTTCTCCAAGTACAATTCTGGATAAAACAGATTGGTGAATACATAGATTCTGTTTTTCAAGAAGGCATGCTTAATAAATGAAGCACTGGAGGGAATTTAAAAAAAAATTAGAAATTAACTGTAACATCTAACTAAGCTATCAGAATGGAGATGACTTTCCAGTGAGCTGAACACCGTTTGTGACAATACATGATTAACACAATAATGAAAAAGTTATTATAAGGAGACAAGGAATCATAATATGCTAATATATTTCAGCTAATTTCTATGTGGTTAATTTTCAAATGCATCCTCAGAGCAGGAAGACCAATAATAATAGCAAAAAGTAACATAACAGAATAACCTAGCTGCACTTTTCAATAAGTTCTAACACTATTGTGGAAACACACTTCTGTTGAATTTTTTTTGCAATTCAATTTGCATATTTCAATCCACCAGAAAGGAAGTATGTGCAAGGCAGTATTTTTGTGTTCTAGTGTTTCATTTGCCATAGTCACCCATACTTTCTATGTATGTTTAGCAATACTGTAAAAGTATTTTACGCAGAGAATATTAGCGTAGCTTCAGCCGGCCTCTTGTTACAGGTGAACACGTTCTAAAGAAATCATTTGTGCAGCTCACCATTAAACTATAAATAGGCAAATGTGTGTATGAATCAAATGCTTTGTTTGGAAACTATTAATCAAAATTCTGATCAGAGGAGGAATAAAGTTATTTTTAATCACTAGATTATTCCTGTTATACTGAATAGATTGTTATATTTTTAAAAATATTCTTACAGCCCAAGATTTTAAAAAATGACTAATGCTTTTGGTTGCCCCATATTTGCATATACAACCTTAAGATATCCAGAAGAAAGATTGTTTTGCTTCTGTCAGGGAACATAGTTTTTAGACAGCTAGAGAAATTGCCTCAATACTTCAAGTAAGTACAGCATATCTGAATGTTATTTCTTTGTAGGATCTGACCTTACTATCCATTATATTCACTCAGGATAAAAAGATTCTGATAAGCTTCAGTTATTGCAGAGCACATTTAGTTTTCTCTCCTTGGAACAGACTTTGGATTTCCTTTCTCAAACTTCTGCTGAACTTTTACTGAGAGAAAAACAAGTATAGTATTAAGTGCAAAGTTGTTATTTTCATTAGAAGCAAGATGTAAGCAGTTTTTAATTCCTGCCAGCTAAGGAATATGCCTGTAACACAATATTGTGTTCTTAGAGTTGCTATTTGTTTGTTACTTATAATTAACCTATTAACTATTCTTGCTCATATCCCACTATAACTATATAGCAATTTATAACAAAATTTAAAACCAAAATCTCTGAAACTAAGTTTTTTATCAACAGATAAATAATGTGAAATGCTGAACTGGTGAAACACTCAGTTGTATAAGTCTTTTAGGAGATTCCAGGCGTCTCTGGTTAAAAGGCTGTCACCAAAAAGTTAAGTTGTTTCTCCTGCCTCTGATACAGACACTCAAACTGCTAAATCTCCTTGATCAGAAATGGCTAATTTTTAGGCTCAGAAATAGGACTATTAAATAGAAAATTCTGGAATAGATGAGATTGCAACAGATGCCCCATATTATCAGAAACTTTCCCAGGGAAAGGGCCTTTCTTCACACTATGCAACGCAGCAGTCACGCAGTGGTGCATCAATATATTCCGTACACTCTCCAGGACAGAAAGTAAAAACTAACAGCAAAGTGGAACGTCAGTCAGTGAAAATTGGTTTGCTTCTGGACATTGCCCCTATTTTGGCTCAGTTCATGAGGCAGTGCTTTTATGTAAATGATCATGCAGTTTCTCACCACCTCCTATTATAGATTCATGAATCTGTTACACAGGACTTAGCCTATTTTGAAGGTTCTTAAGATACTGGCATCCTGTCACAAGTACCACCCCTCCAGCCACTTGCCCCTCCAGCTCCAGCTCTGACCTAGACAGGCCCAGACCCAGGGCTAGGGCCACCTAACTAGGGCTGCTGAATGCCCCAGAGCCACCACAGAAGATAAACGGCAGGCGAGCAGGAGGTGGTGGGGCAGGCAACAGTAGGGGCAAGCAACCAGGAGAACAGGCTACAGGTGGGGCAAGAATAGGCACAGGAGCAGCAAGGGACAGGAGGGGAGGCTGGCACAGGCACAGGGAGGGCACCGGCTTGGAGTTCTGACCCCTCTTCCCCCACCACTGCTTTCCCAGCAACAGCAGTGGGTAAGTGGGGAGACGGGGGTGCAAATTTAAGATGACCTTCCACTAATGATATTCTATACATGGAAAGTTATAACAGATTTATAATTGTCCATGTATAGGATCTAATTATTGGGGAGTTGCATTAAATTCAAAGTTGTCTTTGATATGGGTAAATACAGTAATATTAGTATAGTAAATAATATTAGTATATATGTGAATAGTAATATTAATATGGTGATTAATATTAGTATACACGCAGATATTAATATTAGAATTACTTCAGACTCATTATCTTTTGCTGATAGTTGCTGGCTGGAAGGTTAAATCAAAACCTTTTTGCTTTTTAAGGGCAAAATGTAAAGCTTATGCTGCTGGAGTATCTGCTGCTTGCCATGCTATTGCATGGCACAACACCTCTTGGGATAAACTGAGAGCAGTCACCTAAAGAGCCACCTTGTTTCCTAACAACCAGGGATCCTGGTCTTCCCTGATAACGCCCCCCTCCCAAAAAACACACACACACACAAATTAGCTGCTAACAAAATTTGCAAAATCTCTGATAACCCCCCTCCCCCCAAATCCACAATTAAAATGAAACACCGCTATATATATAGCTATAATTTGAAAACAATGTTTTATTGGTAACTTTACAATTGTAAAGCAATTTGGAAGCCTAGCAGTGCCTCCTCAATCACTATAGTAAAATAAATTGTAAGAACCTAAACATTTTGGTATTTGATTTTGACTTTATCGTGGAAAATAAGAGCCTCCCCTGCCCCCTTGGTTTACCAGGACACAGGTCCAGGCCCCTCACTCCCAAGCCACAACCCTCAGCCCTGTGGGTGCCACTCACTCCCCACCCACAGCTCCCCAAGCCCTGCTGGTGCCCCTCATTCCCCCCCTCCAAGCCTGCTAGCTCCTGCTGGTGCCCCTCATTCCCCCCCTCTAAGCCCGCTAGGCCTTGCTGGTGCCCCCTGCCTCCCACCCACAGCCCCCTGCCCTCCCCAGTGTGGGTCCCCAGCAGTGAGGGCTATGGGGCCAGAGGCCTGGGTCCGCAGCTCCCTACCCCCTTGCAGCAGCACCTGAGCCCTGACTGCTGCCCACAGGAGGTAGCAGTGGCTGCAGCCCAAGCAGAGAATCCAGCTCCCGCTTCCCTGCATGCAGCACTGCCAGAGCAAAGCCCGCGGGGGGCAGAGGGGGGCTGCCTGCTGCAGGCTCGAGCATGGCACCAGTTTCCCACCACTCTCATGGGGAAGGAGGGGCACATGCCTCCCAGATCTGTGCGCAGGGAAGGGGTGAGTGTGGACTGCCCACTGCGTGCTCAGGCTCCCTGCCCTGTTGCCTTCCATGGGGCCTCTGCACCCCAGAAGAAGAGACCTGATGCATCAGGGCAAAGCAGGGCCGGATGGGGAAGTTTGTTATAGCTGCTGCAAGCTCTGTGCTGCCCTGGTGAGACACCACCTGCCCACCTCAGAGCAGCGGGGGTGGCGGCACAGGGTTGTGACCCTCGCTGATCCAGGGTGGGCAGGGAGTGCATCACCAGGTCAGCATGGAGCTCGCAGCAGTGGCAACAAACTTCCCCGCCCAGCCCCCCTCTCCCCTGACATGCCAGGTCCCACCTGCCAGGGCACAGAGGCCCTAGGGGAGAGCAGCACGGTAGGGAGCCTGAGCCCACAGCCTGCCCCTGCCCCATGCACAGATCTGAGGGGCACATGCCCCCTCCCCGCCCCAGAATTGTGGGCAGTGACAGGGAGTCAGCTTCCCACTGCCCCCAGGGGAGCCACCTGCAGCTCTGTCCCACTTCCTGCCAGGGCCCTGCGACTGCGTATTGCAGGTCCAGGCCCCAGGCACTAAGCTCCACACACTGCATGGCTGGGCAGCAGCCCCAGCCCCAGCCCCAGCCCTGCCCAGCTCCCTCTCTATGGGGGCCTCAATTCCCTTCTCCCCACTGCCAGACTTACCTGCTGTGGCAGGCTGTCTAGTGGCCATGTGAATATACATGCACATGGTGCCCCCTGCCTGATAGCCCTCCTCCCTCTCCCTCCAACCCTTTGAAGGCTGGAACTCTGCCAGCCTACAGAGAGCTCTTTGCAAAAGAACAAAATCAGTGTGCTTCTCCGCTAAAATTAAAAACCCTTGTTTTTCTCAGGTAAAGTGGAAAATTCATGTTTTTGTCTGTTTTTCCATGGGAAATGGAAAACCCTGATCTCTGCTAATAACAACAGCAGCCCACCTCTTCCCTAGCAGCATCTTGGCCCTACAATCCTCACCACCAATCCTTAGAAATTTCTAGAATTGCTACTTCTCCATAGCAGAGTCCTTGAGCTGCTCTGAAGAGCTGTGTTTTGATGCCAGACACAGGTAGAATACCAGGAGCAGCTCCTTCCACAACTAAGAGCCAGAGGGAACAGCTGAATGAGTCAAGAGGTAGTAAAGAAACTGTTATTAAAAGATATGCATGGGCACGCAAACATGCACATGCATGCCTGGACTTTGTTATAGGCAATATTAAGGTTTTAAAGTGCACCTCAGGAGAAGCAACACTTTAATTCTGGACTGCCCTTTCTCATGTAGCTGAACAAGACTGGATCATAAATATCTTTAAAGCTATTTTGTGATGTTCTGAGGAAGGCAAGTATCACTCCTAAACACACACATACACATATCATTGTATTTCATCAAAAGTGCGAACAGAAAGCCATGTTTGTGGGTGCATCTACATATGCGGCAGAATGCAAAGGTGTTACTGAGCAGTCATTTAGCATATGCTTGAACATGTACTAAATGACTGCACAGTCACCAATGTTACTGCACAGTCCCATTGCTGCATGGTTATGTTTAGCTGGTACTGCACAGTAGCAACAAGCAACGAGAATGTGGTACAGACATTCAATAAAACGCTCTAATCTAAAGCGCTTTAGTCTGATACCATATCCATCCAGGGTTAATTTAGAATGGGATCCACCATTTTTAAAGCACTCTATATTCTGTGAATGTCTATTTGGTTACAGCTTTAGAATTTTTTCTGCACATTTAACATGTAGTAAGTGTAACTTTTGTATAGGTTGTTTTTAGAATCAGGCCACCACTAGGGAAATGCCAGCCTCTAGTTTTTACTCATTTTTTGACTACAAAATAAATAAAAGCAATTCTGCTCATGCCAAGAACTCAGAAACAGCACAAGTCAGAATGTTTTTAACACTATGAAATCTCTGGGCTTATCTTGTGAATCTGTTTGCACACCTAACAGTGCTAACATTGTGTGGCACTATGCAGCACCCTTGAAAGGATCTCATGGCACCCCAGGATGCCACAGCATCCTGGTTGAGAATGACTTCTCTGTACCATCTTCCTAGTATCATCTGAGCATATATTAACAGCCACATCCTTGCCATCAAAATGACTGTGCCTTGTCTTCCCTGTTTTTACCAATGGGATATCATAGGGTGCTCCTAATGTCTCAGATAATGTGCACTGTGACTGCACAAAGGGGTTCAACATGGTAAGCTGAGGGACTTCTTCAGTTGATGATTGCCACCAAGAAACAGACAATTCCCCAGGAGGCCCCTTCCAGTCCTGTGTTCCTATGTATTCTACAGGTAATTGTTGTACGGCCAGAAGGAGTAAGTTTCATTTTTCCATATATTACGGATGCTACGAGTATAAAATTATCATGACCTATTTAAACATCCAGCCAAATGCCTCATCACTATGACTTCTTACTGAAATGAATACCACAGAATGACTCTTCATGCCCTTTTCTGATTCACCCATCTAAGACTTGGAACAAATTTCATGCCAAAAGTAGAAATGATCATTCTCAGCACTCCTTATAGTTCTATGATAAAAATAAAATAAAATAATAGTAGAGGAAAAAAAGAAACTGTCGGGACTGTTCTCTACATGATAAAATCCTTGCAATTATTTCCCTTGCAAATCATCTTTCACTAAGTTGTCATTTTCTTTTCTTTTTTTTCTTTTTACATTGGTGAAACATTTTATAAATCAGCTGTAAGAAAAGGGGACAAGATCCTTATCATAAGCTTTAAGGCCACCCAGGAAAATGGCTCAAAATACTTCTCTTCCTGGGAAACTGACCTTCCCTGACAGTGAAAGTGCAAACAATAAGTGAAGCTTATGAAACAGGAATATGGGTTTTCTCTTTCACAGGGTCTAAGGCCTGAAAGGAACTCTAAAACTTGGACACTTAAATAATGATGACAAACTTCAGTGCCTTCAGCCAGAAGTCTTCTTTGATTTAGCTTTTTCATGGCAACAAAACAGCTAGAAACAAACCAAAACCAAACCAAACCAAACCAAAAATACTGTCTTATCTTAGGAAAAGATAAAAGGAAGTAAGTAATTTCTATAATAAGAAAGTGGAATTAATTACTGATTATGGAAATAGTGCTAGAGCAATAGCAGGCAAAAGTCAGATACTGCATTAAATAAGCTGCTCTCATAAAGCCACCTTCTTTACAGACCACCAAAATTACCACCCAACTTATAACAAGTAGGCATATGTATATGTTTACGTGAATGCTCCTCATAAGTTGCACTTACCATTATGGAAGAAATCAAACTTCGCGTTGTGGTTGTATTAGAATTGGCAGAGCCATCTAGGTTTATTTAAAACTATACAAGTGATCACAGGGACAGCTCTCAAAGGAACTCTGACCTCTACAAGTTTACAAGCATATTTATACTTTAGACAGCGAGAAAAGATGCAGGGTTCAGACAAAGCAACCTTGAGAGAAACAGAAAGATGTTGATCCTTTGTTTGTCACATGTAAGCAGTTTACTTATTCAGGAAAGAAAACACTATGTTTTGGGAACAGTTATCAGCTTCTAGTTTGAAGGAGAGGAGGAGGTTAAAATCTGCACACAAAGCTTAATACATCAAGACAAAACAAGGCATGAAGGTTTTTTATCTTAGAACTTTTTGAAACACATAGCATCAGCATCTTTTTCTCTTCTCTTTCTCTCTCTTCTTAGTCAAGTAAGAGGCCTGGTTAAACTTATTTCTACACCATGATTTGCAAAATTTGTTCAGGCTTTAATTATGTAAGTTACAGAAAGTGCTTTTGTTTCCGAAGGAATCAGAATAGCCTGGATTGGGCCTGAGTTCCACTCCTGGCTCTGGCACTTCTTTCCTGGGTGACTAGTAGCCTAACTGAAGTGGGGGTGTCTCAAGCAGCAGCCCCAGGTGCTGCTTTTGCTGGGTGGGCAGGCAAGAAAATTGCCAGCTGATTGTACAGCTGCAATTTGTACAAAGGGCAGCCCATGTTGTACTGTGCGTAGCTGCCCAGCTACACTTCTGCCTGGGGTAGGTCACTTCACCTCTCTTTGCGTCAGTTTCCTCATCTGTAAAACAGGATTAATGAAACTGACCCCCTTTATAAAGTACTTTAAGATCCACATATGAACTCTGTATTATTATTGCAGTGAGTTCACACCCATCTGCCTATACTTTTTACTGTAGGCCATGAATGACTCGTGCCTCCTGAGGCTGGGAGGGCATGGTGACCACCCACAGGTGGCAACAGCGGCAGTGGTAGCGGCAGGGGCATGGCAGCAGCAAGCGGGGACCACCTGCAGGCGGTCACTGTGACATCAGTGGCGAGGGCGGGCTCAGAGACCGCCCGCAGGTGGCCGTGTTGACGGCAGCAGCAAGGGCAGGCCGAGTGGGAACTGTCCACAGGTGGCTGCGGTGACGTTGCAGCAAGGGCAGGCTGAGTGGGGACCACGCACAGATGCCAGTGGCAGCATCAGCAACAGCCAATCTCAGGGGGGCATGTGGCCCCCGTGCCTCCCTATGCATCGTCTATGCTGTTGGCTACCAAAGTGTGAACACTCTTGTTATCCTCCTTGTATCCTTTATCATTCTATGGATTACTTTAATAGCAAGTCACTGAATTCAGTTTGCAAAAGCTTACTATTATTCACAAACTTTTTTACCACAGTGCTTATCAGCATCAGTCAAGATAGCAGACCCAGCAGGTGCTTTACAAACACATGAATATGATCCCTGCCACAAAACCGTTTTGTCTGTACTTCGACTTTAAAGTTTTATTCATGTCTTCACATACCTGCTCCAGGCATCCAAAAACATGATCAGGCCTGGTAAAATCATCAGATCAGCTGAAGAATTGAGATCTTTTTTTAAAACAATAAATTGTGTGCGTTTATTTGCCTTGAGTTTTAGACTTCTAGCAAGTTACATTTTTAAGCTTTTCTTCGTGTTAATAAGAGCTAGAAACCCCCATTCATCCAAAAAATTTAAACTCAGAATCTCACCCTATTCCAAAACTATAGAAACCTTAAAATATTATGAGACTAGTGATAAAATCATGGAAACCAGTGGAACTCTGTATCAAGAAACATTAAGTACTTAAAATGAATGCCTATACCTGAGACAATCTGAAAAAGGAGTTAGCTTTTATATCTGGGCCTGTGAGTTCTCTTCTGCTGGAACCCAAATCTGGTTCCCACAAAATCACTAGACTCACAAACTTTCAGTAAATCAGAGTAGGATTTGACCCAACACTAATCCATTCTAGGAGTGGTTTCCTTACACCTCTCTTGCATACAGAGATCTAAACCAAATCACATCCCCCCATAATGCACTGTGGCCAGAAGCTCCCATGATAAGTTGCTCTACTCTCCAAGAAGAGTGACCAGGAGCCATTTTGAGAAATAGTCAGTCAAGGGAATTTACAGTGGAGAGTCAAGCAACAACTCCCAAACTATTCTGATTGAAGCTTAAATATTTCCTTTTCACATTTTTTAAATTTTTCACAATTTTCCAGGGAAAAAAAACAAACCTTTTTTAAAGAGTTGTAACTGCTTTACATAGAGACCAGGAACAATAAAAATTGATTTGATTTCATTCTCTTAGGACACTCAAGGGGAGAGAAAAAAAGGATGTTGGAGCTCTCTGCCTTTTTCCCTGTACCTAAGAAAGTTGTATTATTATTATTATTTATTATCAGCTTATCTCACTGAGCCTGTACTAAAGGAATCTATAAAAGAAGCTAAACTGATTACTCCCACAGAACACCCTAATGTGTAATTACAGAGTGGCTTGTGAGGGGAACCTGATTAGCTGTTTCTGCATTTATTCTGCATCTTCTAATACTGTTGCATGAGTTCCACAAGGAGAACATTAGAATACTAAGTTGAGTTGTTACATTTTTGGTAACTATCCGATCACTCAAAATGTAATCGTACTTACATGACACTTTCACAGCACTGGTAATTAGCATGAAAGCCTGGATGCACATACGTATCTAACCCTGACAGCATTTGATTAGTCACTGTTGTCCTCCCTATTTATAAAGAAACTGTTGCATTTACAAGAGATTAGTTGCTTCACTATTCTCTCTAACTCAATGACACTCTGCTTTAACTTGAAAGAAGTCCTAGTAATCCCTGTGATGCTTTACAGATACACCCTGTCCTTTTCTGTACTTTTAGGAAAAGCTGATTAAAGGTTCTGATGTAGAAGCAATTTAATCCTGAAAAACTCCTGTCAAACTCAGTGATGTAAATCTTGAGGCTGAGGTATTGATTAGGGCTACCTCTATGCATTACATCTATTGTGCAATTTTCTGGTTAATTGCAAAATTAGTTTAGACTGATTACATGTGCAAATTAACTAGGGTGCCTTAAAAAGGGCCAACCAGCTATTAAGTTATTGCTGGAAAATGTCTAATAACTTTATAGCAGGTTTCAATCTAGCTTTAATTTGCACATGACACCTGTGCCCCCATGGCTGGGAAACCACACCTGCTGTGATCTCCCAGCCCTGGGGGCACCCCACAGCCAGGGCTGAGATTCCCATCAGCTATGGGACTCTCAGCAGTCTCAGCAGTGGGACCTTGCTATATGCCAATGTAGAGGGAGCTCAGGATGGCAATCCTAGGCTACTGGCAACAAGATGTGATAGGATCTTACACTGGATCCCACAATTACACCTCCTGCCATGCATGTGTTTGGTTAAGATGGGTTTGGTTAAGATGTATTCAGAGTCCAGCCTTATTTTTCTGTAGAATCAGTCAGAAATTTTGTAGACAAAATGTTCTACAAGGAAACAGGACTTTATTTAAAAATTTGAGGATGAAATAGTCATTTTCCTACAGCTCTTGGTTTTAAGACCTGGAACTTCAGATGAAACTATGGAAACGCAGGTGAGTAGAGCTGAACTGCCATAATTTACCTGAATTCAATCTTTTCTTAGGTCATGAGCCATTCAACACAATTCCCTTGCCCAGGGAGACATCTATATGGCTAGTTACACACTAATTTTGGTGGGGGGAGGAGAGGGGAAGGAGGGGAAGGCCTCAGCATAGTCTTTTCAATGTCTTCACGATGCCCTTAGCTGGCCTTTTTCCTACCTGTTCGCAGGGCATGAAGAAATGCTATATGATCCCAAAACTCATTTTGTGGCATTGTGTGTGTGTGTGTGTG
The DNA here is from genome assembly GCF_000455745.1 of Alligator sinensis. Classification (NCBI taxonomy): domain Eukaryota; kingdom Metazoa; phylum Chordata; order Crocodylia; family Alligatoridae; genus Alligator; species Alligator sinensis. Next base: position 693,318 of record NW_005842272.1, on the reverse strand, counting down.
TGTGTGTGTGTGTGTGTGTGTGTGTGTGTGTGTGTAGAGTAGGTTGCAAGCCTCTTTTGGGTTCTGTAGCTCCCTGTGTCCTGACACTTACTGAACCCTGAGGCATGAACTTTCTTTGAATGTGTAGTGCAGTAAAATAGCAAAATCTAAAAGAGTATTAGACACTTCTTGTTCTATCTAAACCACTACCCTCCCTGAACCTGGTTTCTTTTAAGCAGCAGTTCAGAGCTCAGAGGTCACTTCAAACTCATTTAACTCATGGTACAATTGAAAAAAATCAGACTGAGTTTTAAACTGTTCCTAAATTTTTTCATACTTGAAAATAAGCAATAAAAAAGGTGGAGGCTCCAAATGTGCCATAGGAGGGAGCAGTTATAAACATCACTCCCCCCACCCCCAACTCTTTTGACTCCCATCTTGTTTGTCCAGCTCAGCCACTGCAGACACTGGACCATTCTTTAAACTTTGGCTGGAGTATGAACAAACCTTACAAGCATTCTCTGAAAGTATACTCCACATTTTATATCTTAAAAACAAAAAAGGCTGCTGATGGATGTGGAAAAAAACTCCCATAAACAGCACTTTACCAGAAGAGGCAGTGTGGTTAGACCCATCTCCACAGTGTCTGTATAGCTCACATGCTTCAGCAGGGCTTTTTGTGCTTTTATCTAATAGCTGATTCAATCAGCTACTAGATAAAAGCACCAAAAAAACCATGCTGAAGCACCCGATCTATACAGACATTGGGCAAGCTGGGTGCAACTAATGCAATGCTTCTTTGGGCCATGTGCTGGGCTCAGTGTGGGTGTGTACCAAGATTAAGGTGCTGTTTTATTTTGGTTTTTTTTTTTATGTCTGTAAGCAGCCAAAGTGTGGTTATGGCTGAAAAAATAGCTATTTCTTCTCTACTGAGCTTTTCCCCTTGTATTTGAGTAACAGCTACTGTATTTATTTTGTAACACTAGTTATGCTTAAATACTTGTTAATCCTGTCTGCACTGGACAGCCAACAGAGCTATGAATGTATGAATGGCTGTAATTCCATCGGTGATGGGCAAAGCAAAATTGGTACCTCCATACTAAATACAGATCCTCTGTTGCTAATGGAAAGCCATACATGGGAAAACATTCACTTGATATTCCATTAGATAAAATATTTTGTGCCTGTTTAACTAACCAAATTTGGTACAGACTCATGAGAGACTTTACCAGAAATCTGACTACTGTTTCTATAAAACTGAGATTTCATGGATTTCACAGACATTAGGGCTGGAAGGGACCTGGCAAGATCATCAAGTCTAGCCCCCTGCCCAACAAGCAGGAAGTCACCTAGGGTCAAAGGATCCCAGCAAGATAAACATCCAAATGTTTCTTACGTGACTACAGTAGGTGCTTAAGTATATTCCAGGCTTTGGGGGCTCAGACAGTAAAGAGGTTTTTCTTTATGTCCAGCCTAAAACGGTCTTGGAGGAGTTTGTGACCATTGGACCTTGTCATCCCTTGGGGTACTCTGGTGAACAGGCATTCCCCAAGATCCTGATGCACACCCCTTATGCACTTATAGGTTGCCAGCAATATAATATACAAAAAAAAAAAAAAACAACCCACTAAAAAAATCCCAAAAAAGGAAAAAAGCCCAGGCATCTACTCAAAAGTTGACTTTCCATTAAAAGTACGGCTTCAGCAGCCAATAAATCTGTACTGGATTTTTTTTCCCATAGTACATCATAGTTTCATAGTTCATAGGATAAACTTCATAGTTTATCCTCCATTCCAAGTCTGAATATTATTAAGACAGACAAATCATAATAACATTTAGGTTGTTTAAAGCAATGTACAAACTTTAACTCTAATCCTCCCTCTTCAAGACTGCTATTTTATTGTCCTCATTTTGCACTAGGGAAATTAAGGCAAAGACAATTAGTTAAGTCTTGATGTACAGTCCATGGCAGAATAGTGAGCAATATACCACACCCAGACAGAATGGGTAGCAGTATATCAGGAACCAAGAAAAGTGAACTTCACTGCAGTCCTATTTTTTTTTTAATAATCTGGCCTTGTGGTGGCAAGGTGCCCCCACAGGCTCTCGAGGGGGAGAGAGTAGAGCCCACGGACCCCAGACCCTGAAAGCAAGCCCCCAGAGGGACTAACATCCCTCCTGGAGAGCAGCTGGAGCAGGAGCCACACCCGTGGCCGCAGCCACGTGAACCGGCATTACACCGGCTGTTTCATCAGCTGTTTCCGGCGTGGGGAACAGCTGAGCCAATCCCAGCAGCCGTACCGGCCGCTGCGGGAAGATTTAAAAACCCCGTTGGAGCAAGGACAGGGAGAGACCCAGAGAGAGAGAGCACGGGCTGGCAGCTCATGAGGCGGGCTCCGGCATAGGGAGGAGATAATCCAGCCTGCGGGGCTCAAGCAGGCAGCATAGGGAAAAGCTTTAAGCCTCCTGTAGGATGCAAAGCAGGAGACAAAGCAGGAGAGGAGGCAAAGCAGGAGCACCCACACAGCCACCTGAAGAAGCTTACACCCAGGAGGCAAGGGAGCTCCCTGCTTGTGGTAGGGGAGAGGAGGCACCTGAGAACCTGAGAGGGGGCTGGGATAAGGGAGACAACCCTGCAGCTCCTCCTTACTTGGAGGAATATTTTCTATAAAAAAAGAAATCTTCCCCAAGAAGGGAGAGAGAGCGACCGGAACCCGGGGACCGATCTGAGGCTATCATACAGGGCCAGAAAACATCTGTAACGCATCACCCACCGGTTGGCGAGTGGAAGGGGTGTAGGGGAGGTGGAGCCCTGTGGAACATCACGTCGGACGATCGTAAGTACCGCTGTCTATCGGGAGGCCCATCCGAGAAAGATCTCCACTGCATACCCCTCTTAAAGTGCGTTTAACATCAACGTCGTGGCAGACAAGTTGAGGGGAAGGGCCAAACCCTGATAGGCCGGGCAGTGAGAGGGGCGCAAGCTCCACAGGCCTCAAGCACTTTTGTGGGTAGTTGCTCAACGGAAATATTTTTCCTGTTTAAACATTTTATGTTGGAAGTCATTTTATGTCAGACATACTGCACTTTGCAGGATTTGTTTGGAATTTCTTGGATCAGTTTAGTGCTTTCCAAATTCCAATTCATTTGTCAGGGATATATTTGGTAGCCGTGTTGGTCTGAGAGAAAGAAATGCAAAACTCTAGAACTCTTGGGTCAGAGATGATATTTTTTACTAGACCAACTAAGAAATCACAAAAAAAAAATTTTTTGTAGAAAAAATATTATTTTTTTGCAATTTCTTAGTTGGTCTAATAAAAGGTGTCATCTCTGAACCAAGCGTTCTAGAGTTTTGCAGTTCATTTGTCATGTATTAACATGTATTTGCAGTCTGCTTTTGTTCACTTTGTCTGGAGCAGAGTTACTCTGCTTTTAGGGTTTTTCATTCAAAATTTTATAAATTACCAATTAGCTTCATGCATGTTATTGGGCAGTATCTGCAGCATTATGTATTTGTCACTACACATGTGTGATTAGGGTATACTGATATAATAATCAATATATTCTTTTTCTTCTGATCTTTTATTGTCCTCTATGTAATTCCAGGAAGAAATGTCAGCTCTAAAATGTTCATACTGTTTACACAAGCCATTTAAAAGACTGTTACTAGCTAATCAAATGCTTCACCTGTTTGCTTAAAAGCAATGAATACAAGATGCCCAAGCAATATAGTTTTCTGTGGAGTGTAATAATCTACATATATTTTCATATGAATGTCAATTTAGTTAACTTACCAGGTTTAAACTATAAGTATCTTTCATATCTCCTGGGCTAGTTCTCTCCTCAATGCCACTATTAAGCACTGTGGCCTCTCTGATGCAAAAACTCTGTGTTGAATTCTAATAACTTTTAAAAAATATATATTTTTTTAAGTTTGATCTCTCTTTTTCTAAGTTTATAGAGCAATTTCTGAAGACAGTGACCCATACCTGGTTCTACTCTGATCATCAACAAAAGACCAGAAAAGCTTCCATTTAGCTATCTATTTTTATTATTTGCTTGTTATACAGTCTCACAAGTGTGGGCAAAGCAGTCAGTCCACCCTTCATTGTGACAAAACAAACTCTGGCACAGTTCACGGTGGAGTTTATTGCTCCCGGGCACAGAATTTACAAGTTCCAGCCTGGGGCTGCTCCGACCCAGCTCAGCGTGCTGCAGAAGGGCACAAGGGTGCTGCAGTGCAGGGCTAGCTAGCAGTCAGCCTCTGCACTAAAGCACCATCCTGCCCCAGCCAGCCCCATCAGCATCTATATGTGCACTGTGGTGGAGTAAATAACTCCACTGTAGGATACTACTTGTATCTGGCACTACTAACCTAAAGCAGAGTTAATTAGTTTACTCAGACCTAATAGCTCCGTATGTGTAGACTGGTGATGCTTTACTGCAGAGCTAAGTAGAAAACTCCACAGTAAACGTCTCATGTAGATGTGCCCTCAGTGTCACTCGGGGGTCAGGCAGGGCTTTGTTATGGTGTTAGTGTTAGCTCAAGTTTACAGCAGTCACACATTCAGGCTAAAATCCTTCTCTGACTGCCCATGACCTGCACAGCTGTGACTAGGGGGCTGGCCAGCAGGGCCCCGACTAAGAACTACAGCTGTGAGTTGTCACTAGATGGCTAGTGACCCAGGACAGGCTTCTATCCCTGCTCTACATGGGGGTGGGTTGGAGAGATGGGTTGGTGGCGGCAGTTGCATGAGGCTGGAAGGGAGAGAGTTTAACGATGGGGACTGGGTAGTAAAATGTGAGGTGAAGAGAAAGTGGGTAGGAATGACAGCTGGGGGCTGGGTGGTGAAATGAAGGAAGTCATCCACTGAAGCCACGAATGGATAAAAATTAAAAAAAAAAAGTAAAAAGAAAAAAAAAGAATTTAAAAAGAAATAATAAGTAAATTAAAGAAAGTCTCATGTTTTAATACATTGAGATTGGGTAGCCCTAGCTCATGGACACACTGCCCCTGCCCTGGGAGGGAAGCTCCAACTCACGAGGATCCCATGCTTGCCCCCTCTACCCTCCGTAGTTCTCCCTCCCAGACATGTCTGTGCCCTTATGAACTGCCTGACTAGACTTGGTGCCAGTACCAACCCCTGTACAGTCGAGTTCAGGGGATGAAAATTTTATCCACACAGAACAGGAAGGTGGGAGGAAGGGACACTGCATCCTGAGATGTTGGAGGACTGGCTTCTCTGGGGAGTGACCACATATTTGTGGAACATGAGCTGAATAACATGGATCAGATGTAAACCTGCCCTGGAGTGGCATAGCTTTAAGACTCCTAAAGGGTTCTTAAAACTAGTTTATATGTCTTCATATGTGGATAACAAGGGGTTAAGAGCTCCCTGAGCTGCCTAAAATTAATGTGTAGTAAGGACCTTTGGCAAGCAATAAAAGTTAACCCTCTGTCCTGCTCTGTAGTTTACACACTTTTCATTTTGCTGATTTTGTTGATTTGTCCTACAAATGTATTGTCAAAGCATGGGGGTGGGGGAAGAAGGAGAAGGGGAAGTTGAATAAATTACTTCATATACTTCTCTGTTTTAAAAGGCAGATATACATCATCACACATGTTTTTTAGAAATACTGTTGGGCAAGAATTCACTCAAGATTTCACATTAGAAGGGATTATTGAGAAGTACAAATAAAATTAAAGTGAGCAGTTCTCTTATCACAGGCCTCTGCTTAACAAGTTGCTAGAAAAATTAATGGCACAGCCAATAACCATTGTTCATTAGAAGAGCAAGTGTGCATACACAAAGGCCTGTCCATCAGAGCATTACTGATACTACAATTACCCAAACAAGTTATACCAGAGCATTTCTTATATGACTTTTACACATGGGAGCAAGAGCATAATAAGGAGATGGTTAGGGGCCTTCAATTTCTTCCCCAGATAGTAGAGAGATGTTCCAATTGTATTCTTGTTCCGGCCATACCTTAACATGAACATGTAGCTCTGGCTGTTCCCTTACTTTACTGGGGTATGAACAGCAGCATTCAGTATCCTTTAGGCCCACACTAATAAAATGACATCTCACAGAATGAATTCACTTCGTGTTTGCTGAAATGAACTATTGCCATTTTGTGCCTCCAGTGAAGTAAGATCCAATGCTAGCTGTATTATAAGTAAAGGTGAATTTGGTAGATAGAAGGTAACAGAATTGCCTCCTATCCCATGTATGCATGACACCAAAGGATCACATACCTAGGTCTTTTTTCATGGGAATCCAGCACTGACAAAAAGAACTCATTGCATTAACGCTGTTCCTGAGATGCTCTGAAAGTGTTTTAGATCCTGTTGCCCAAAGATCTTACCTGATGTCACAACCCAAAGTTGTGAGTTTTTGTTTGTGTGCGCTTCGGCACTGCTAAATTATGTTCCCGTTAAATTGCAGCTTCTTTGCACGGTGGAGTTTTCTGCTGCAGAGGAGAACTCGGGTGCAACAGAGAATTTTCCCGCCAAATTTGTAGCTTTCTTTGCATGGTGCATTTCTTTTGCATCTCAGAAATGCACGGTGCAAAGGAGTTCCTGCCATTTGTATTTTAATTCGAGCCCCATTATTGGCTTGTGTTAAATTATGCACACGTGGTGGCTAGCAATTGGCTTGCTAGCCGTATAAGAGCTTGGGTGGTTTCCGCCCAAGTTGGAGAGAAAGCAATTGGAGTCTGAGAGGGAGAGCGTGAAGATCTCCAAGCGCTGCGGATCCTTACGAACCCAACGCATTTCTTAAGAAGGCAACAGAGGTCTAAACAGCCTCTGGCCTCTCCCCGTCGCCGAGCGCAATCCTAGACGTATCCCTATCCTATATACTCAAGATCCGAACCCACGGAGCCTTAACAACTCC
>NW_005842272.1:670064-683562 GCF_000455745.1 Alligator sinensis | reverse complement strand
AAGCGCTGCGGATCCTTACGAACCCAACGCATTTCTTAAGAAGGCAACAGAGGTCTAAACAGCCTCTGGCCTCTCCCCATCGCCGAGCGCAATCCTAGACGTATCCCTATCCTATATACTCAAGATCCGAACCCACGGAGCCTTAACAACTCCGGGGCCAGAGAGCCGAACCAAACCCACGGAGCTTCGACAACTCTGTGGGAAAGAAATTGCCGAACCCGCGGAGCATTAACAACTCCGGGGCCCAAGAACCGAATTTGTCGTAGTCCTCCAACGAGGATTTAAACGGAGCTGAACCTGGAAACTGTCCAGCCTACACCGCGACCATCTTGGGTGTAAGTAAATAATCTTTGAATCAACCACTACGCCTCTGTGACTAATTCTAGCCCGTGCGTGCCTTGCCGCCGTACGGTCTCTTCTGACCCCGCGAGCCCGGGCTGCTGGCCACAGCCCGCGTGCGCAAAGACGGGTCCGCATATCGCTCCCGGCTCGCACATGGCGACATGGATGGGATCGGGAGGCGGCCTGCACACCTGAGTGAACACTGAAACCTCACCTTTTAAATAACACATTTCCTTGGCTTCTAAATAGAATGAGAAAAAGTAAACCAATATAACTTAGTAAGAAACAGGAAAGTCTGGGGGAGGTTACAATTCCCCAAAACAAGAACTATCTGTTAGCTTTAAAAGACCCAGATTCCACACATCAGATAAAAACCTGCCATTTCTGTCATTACTGAGAGCGATCGTTCTATCATGATTATTTAGGGTAGCAGCCCCAAAACAAGTATATTACAGACCACTGGTTTGCAGCAGGAGGAGGATATGGGGAAGGACAGAACAATAGCCTGATCATATTTTGCAGTCAACAGTAATTCCAAAAGCATGATAAAACAGATGCTAGCACCAGACTGACTCATTATTCATAAAAACATTTTTAGTTCCCTTTGTAAACAGCTGTTATTAACCAACAATAGCAGTGAAATACAAAAGATTGCTAAAACTATTATTAAAAATGTTAATTCAAGTAAAATATCCATATTGTACACTAAAGTAGCTGGTGCTTAAATATCTCTGCAATAAATGGCTGACCTTAAAACGCTCTGTATGTTCTTGCTTCAATATCTTCCATTTTCAAACTTCACATCTTCCCTAGCAGCCTCTCGGCAATACATGTTCCCACTCTTGTCCATTCATTTATTAATTTCTCAAAAAGAACCATTTCTACCATGTTAGACAGTGAACCAAGCTGACTGGTCTATACTTTGCCCCTCCCCCTATCTCTGTACTTGTCTATATAGTCTTCAAACAGATGGAGCAGACACCACTACTCCATGAAGGTCTTGGAGAGCAACTAGCAGGAGGCAGGCACTAGGATAACAAATAATTAGAAGAGTTGATTGAAATAGCAGGAGTTTTGCCTGCTACATTCTGATCTCAGTCCAGGGTAATTCCACTTAAAGCAGAAAACCAGAGCATCTGATTGTCTGGAAACTCATGACATATCTGTGGATTAGTAATTTTTATCATACCTTTTTTTGAAAGATCAAAGATACCTACTTTGTTCAGTGCCATCCAGTACACATGTGCATAGATCTACACTGGTGAGAAAACACCTGCCTTACACATGGGGCTATCTCCTGGCAACAGTACAAAAGTTAAAACATAAAAGCAAAATTAAAAATTGTGTAAGTAAAACAAATTCCATCCAGGAAGAGCACACATCAACTGCTGCAGCTTCCTTAGCCTGACGAACGGTTTTTGAACCCGAAAGCTTGCTTAATAACTATTCTCCAACCATTTGGGTTGGTCTAATAAAATATATCAAATTCACCCAAGGAACCTTGTCTGCCTAAGTAAAACAGTGAAATATAAAATTAATTAGCAAGAATAAGTGTTTGAAGGCAAGTACACGTGGTAGAAACTACATTTGTTCAGGGAACGATACAGTAAGACAGCAGCTTCTACTTAACTTGGCTAATTAAAAGGCTTTCTGTTTGTTAGTGTTTCTATACCCTATGTATCAAGGTAGACATTACTATGTCTCTCTCTCTCTCTCTCTATATATGTGTGTGTGTGTGTGTGTATGTATGTATACACACACACACACACACACACACACACACATATCCCTTTTAGAGACCTTAGTATAGTATAGCACAAGAATACAGAATGTTGGATGGCTAATGCTATGCACCTAAATATGTAGTTTGATTCCCTGTAACAACCATGACTTCTGTGATGAATCTCCCCAACTCAAGATACTCTTATACAGATGACTAAATTAAGTGCTTAATGGACAGCACTCAAGTATAAAAAATGTGCACCAAATGATCCTATCACAATGGGTGATTTGATCTGTACCTCCAAAACAATTATAGAAAGTCTGACCTTCCACCAAATAATATCATACAAGATATTGTTTGCAAATATTTTGCTGTGCTTGAGGTAGGAAGGACAGAGACCACCAGTGTAACCACGAGTATGACACTATCCACCACCCAGTGCAACATGTTCACTGCACCAGGACAGAAGAAGGGAGCAGTGGAATACACCTACAATGCTCAATCCATCGCACCAGTGAAGGCATTTACCTTTTCAAAAATCATAATCCTTCTCAGCACTCTTATTGGGATTGGTCTGAGGGGATCAGTATCACAGAAAGTCTAAGTTCTTGATATTATACAATACTCATAAAGTGTATTTAGAGTTGGGAAATAATTAAATTAGTCAAAATTCTCTTACTGCTGATTATCAAGCTAATCTTTACTTGCATGTTGAGACTTGAATATTGCTGTCTTGGTTTCACCCACAGAAGTTAACAAACAGCACAAGTTATTGTTCAAGAGGGGTGTAGTCACCAGGTTTCAGCCAACAAAACAGTGAAGAATCCAGCAAATACACTAGTTTACCTGCTCAGCCAATAAGCAGAAAATATTACAAAACTGCTCAGAAACAATAATTTTCTTTTATCAGACAGCAAAATAACTTAATCTTTGCCCTTTTGGACAATTAAGTGATTTTGAAGTTAAAACATAGCTCAGACCATAAGAATAAAATGATCTGGTGGATTTTCTGGTTTGGCCAGATGGCTAAATTATTACATCAGAAGGAAAAATAACTGAGGCAGCACCTGCACTTGAAAAACAACACATAAGCACAATTCCTCACCCCCTGTATACCTCATAATCTAGTCATTTTTCCAGTTTTTTATTTTCCCCAGAGATCTCAATATCCCATTGCTTATAAGATCACACTGCATTTGCACAGAACAATCCACTCAGAAATTCTTGATTTTAACTAATATATTATGTGATCCTAAGTCTGTGAAAGAGATATCATTATTCTTTCAAAAGTCAAAACTGAAACTACTTATTCAATGACCCTTGGCAACAGATCTATGGAGAATTTATATTGTTGCCTTGAGAAGAATGACTTCTCTTATTTCTAGGATAACTGCAAAGATAAAATGCTAAAGTCATTACCTGGAGAAACAAAGGTAAAACATCCAAAATATTATTTGTGTTATATATTAAGTCACAGAATGGGCAGAATTCTATTTTACCTAGTGGACAACTGAAGTGCAGCTTGTGATCAACTCTGACTTAAATAAAGTGGAGTGATTCTTTAACTTTCTCTGGATGTATAAGTGTCCCCATCGTAGGAATAGGGAGACATCTATGCATTTCTGGAGAGAGGTTCTATTTCTATAACGGAGCACTTATGCACCCAGCTTTGGTAACAGAATCACTACTACACTTTAGTTAGATAACTCAGTTGATCACAACCTGCATTTTCATCATCCAAGTGGACAGAATTCTGCCCAATGTGTTTACACGTAAGTGATTCCTCTATGGGTGGCCACGGGATATCAAGGAAATAAAGAACAATTGCATTAACAGCTCAAGACTAACTTCATTCTTAAGGGACCAGTTTCCTTGGTGTGTAATTAGCTGTACCAAATTACAAATTAAGCCACATACTGCTTTTATTAATGTATGTTTTTTCACATTATTTTTACTGAAATATGGCACAGCGGGTGGCATTCTTTACTGATTTGGCATGGGATATCAGACATCAGTATCCCTTAAGAGATAGTCACTTCAGCACTTCGTCCATTCTTATGTTTGGATGCATCTTTTGCTCATTTGTTCTTCCAAGACCCTCATAGAAGTCAACAGAAGCATTCTCAGGAGCAAAGGAATAATTTAAAAAAACTTTGCAATTAAGTGCAGTATGTTATGCAATATGATATAACATATATGCTTTTTTTTTTTTTGGAATGACAAGCTACAACCTGAATGTTTTCGTCTTGCTATGATAAAAATCACAGCATTATTCAACAAAAGTAAGCTCATTCCTATTATCAAGTAATAGGTCCAAAAGACTAATGTTGATTTAGCTAACAGTATCTAGAAGGAAATTTACAATCCTATAATATACCTAAGTGTATATAGTTCATAAGATTAAAGACAAGGACACAGGTGCCATGTACGCTCCTGCCTATACTAGAGAGATCAGGTTCATGGCCTCCATGTATATTTTTAGAAAGTATTACTCAGTCTGCCAGTTAACAGTCCTTGAAGTACAAACTTAAACTTTATTTTAAAGGGCAAGACTTAAGGCTGACATGTTAAGAATAACAGACCCCTGCTGATTCAAGAAAGTACATTAGCTCTTTTTATCTTCTCACAAAACCATCAGGTAGGATTTTCAAACCTAGTCCAGTAATACGGTTTAACTTTTCTTCGGTTTGGGTCCATGGTAAAATTTCCCTTAACTTTAATAGGAGCAGAGTTAGACCAAAGGTAAGTCCTCTTGAAAAAAAATCCACTCATATGTGAGATCAGTTTCAGAAATTCCATTTATTTCTTTTAATTAAAGCATGTCCATTATTGCTCATTTAAAGCCTTAAAAAAACAATCATAGAACTTAGCACCCAGACAGGTATGAGCTGCATGATGGATGACTGAACTGAGTTCTGAGAAAGGATTTCTATCACCCAGGATAATGGAGGACACAGCTTCTCAGTAGAAACTAAAGAACAACTATAGCAGGCAACAAGGACTGATCCAAACTGGCAAAGGGTTTGTTTTTTAATGTATATTATGCATACACATAGGTGTATAGATGTACTTATGGAGGATGCTTAATTCATAGGATGTCTGCATGAGAATTCCAAAAAACAAGACTTAAAAAACTGACAAATAAGGAGCGAATTAAAAAAATACCAAACCTTCGGTGTACAAAGAAAGTTTGGGCTTTCCTGTTCTAGACAGGTTCAGAGAAAATGGAACTCAAATATCAGAACAAGGCTAAGTACAAGCTGTAGCGAATTGCTGGTAGAGGAAGTGAGGAGCACTTGGTTCTTTGTAGACACCTTTGATGACTAAAAGATCTAAAGGGAGGCAAACAGAGGCTATCTAGTTTTGGACAAAACGACCTTCTAGCTCAGGGGTGGGCAAGATAAGACCTGCCAGCCAGATTCAACCCACAGAGGGAATCTGTCCAGCCTGTGGCGGGTCCCTTGGTCCTGCACCACCTGGCCTGTGGCACATCCTGCTGCCCTCTGGGCATGCAGAAGGGCTGGGGTGGCTCTGTGGCAGGACTGCATTTCTAGGCAGCTCAGAAGGCAGTAGCTCCTTCCAGCTGCTGCCACCACTAGCCCCAGCCCTGTGGTACTTGCAGGGATCTGCACACACAGTCCTGGCCCCAGCCCACCCCACACCCACTCCGGACTTGGCCCAGCAGAACGACCCAGTGGAGCAGACCAGCTCTGGATCAGCCAGAACCCACACATACATAGCCCCGACCCTGGTCTGCTCTGCACCTGCTCCAGACTCTCCCTCCCATGCTAAGCAGCGGCAGCTGGGCACAAGCAGCTGCTTTGCACCAGGGAAATGTAGCCCCTCCCCCTCACAGCTGCCATGCCCTTCTTGTTGTAGCCACCTGGAGCCTGCTCCTGGGCTGCCCTGTGGCTACTCTGCACTGCCACCACTGCCCCACTGGGTGGCCTGGAGGCGGTGGTGATGGTGAGAGAGAGAAGCAGCAGGGTAGCCCAGGCATGAGCTCTGGGCAGCTGCAGCAAGAAGGGCCCAGCAGGGGGGGCTGTGCGCACAGGCTCTGGCTGGTCCACAGCTGGTCCACTCCACTGGGCCGAGTCTAGAGTGGAGGCAGGGCAGGCTGGGGGTGCAACTGTGTGCACAAGTCCCTGCCAGTACCATAGGGCTGGGGCTAGTGGTGGCAGCAGCTGGATGGAGCCACTGCCATCTGCACTTTTCCCCGCCGAGGCCCAGCAGCAGCTTCTGCCTGACTACTACTGCCACTGCTCAGTGTGGTTGGGCAGTCCGGAGCAGGTGCAGGGTAGGCCGGGGCCAGGGCTATGTGCACAGGTTCCAGCTGGTCCAGACCTGGTCCACTTCACCAGGCTGAGTCCAGAGTGGGCACAGGGTGGGCTGGGGTTGGGGCTGTGCACACAGATCCCTGCCAGTATCACAGGGCTGGGACCAGTGGCGGTGGTAGCCAGGAGCCACTCCCATTGCCTGGGCTGCCTAGAAAGGAGGGGCTGGGTGGGCCAGGGTCATGTGCTAGGACTGTGTGCTGTTGTGGGTACGCGTGGACTTTGGGCTATTGGTGAAGGGGTGCTGACCAGCCCACGGCATCTCCCCAAAACTGCCTATGTGGCCTGTGGGCCCAAATAATTGCTTGCCTCTGGTCTAGGTGTAGGTCCATCACATCATAGCACTGCAGGATGCAGTCAATCATTTCAATATTGGCGAGAGCACCATACAGGGAAGTGATGTGAATTATAATAGAGAGTTGAAAATGCTTTGAGCACTTTTATCTACACCAGATGCAACTCCAGGACCTTTTAATCTTTTTTGTGTATGGAAAAGCTTCTGGATAGCAGTGTTGGCAAGAAAGCAAGCTGATTATGGAAGAGCAAAGACATCATTTACCTTCAGAAGAAATCTTAAATTATTCCAGATCACCATTTTGGAAAATCCAGTGGATGAAGCACTGGAGCTTGAAGTTTACTCATTTGGTAAACTGACATCACCACTAAAAAAACAACTTTCCACATAAGAAACTTAAGCTCACAGGAGCTCTGTGTTTCAAAAGTACACTTCATGACCTTTGCCAGGCCCACATTAAAATCTTTCAGGGAGATTTTTTTCAATTGGGTGCCACAAGAGTGTCAATCCAATGCAAATCTAATGAAAAGCTGCAGAGATACCAGTCTGCCTTTACCGAATTTGCGTCACAAAAATAAATGCCATATGAACCTGAATGGAATTAACAGGAGAAAATCAGAAAAGTAAGGAAGAGAATCAAACAATTCCTATTGCTGGGAGCAGGAAAGGGATTCAAACAGGTTTGCCAGCATGTTTTAAACTTTTTCCTATTGAAAGTGCAAGTCTACCTAGTTAAAAAGCAGAAGGATTCAAACTACTTGCCAGTAGCTGTAACACTTGTAGCTGTAGATGTCTGTCAGAAACCAAGTACTCAGGAGAGGGCTCTGAGCTTGGTATAAGGTGAGATGCCTTAGTTCAGAATAATGGTGTAAGCCCGGAGACTCATCTTGATGTAATCTACTTCCCTACTCCAAAGACCACTGGCAAGGCTCTTATCCCTGCCTGAGTCTATCTGCAAACATGCTTTCTTTCTTCCTACTTGTCCAGAGACGTAGAAGGGCTCATCACAGATTGAGTGCCTTCCTGAATTTAAAAATAAAATAAAAAGTGCTCCCTCTCTCTTCCATTTTGGCCATGGCTGAGCCAGAAAACTTTTTGTTTTCTTTAATTCCTTAATGAATCCCTTAGAACGAGTGTAATGGTGAAGGAAAACTTTCACATTACACCCCAAGGTGTCCACTTGAGGCAGCAGCATTTGACTGTGGACTGCCTTTTGGGATAGCAGCTGCTGATTTCCAGCATACTGGGCACATCTACATGTGCACATTTACTTTATAGTAACCAAAATTGCTGCACAGTAAGGGCACGCATCTATATATGCATGCGGTAAATATGGCCATTTACGTCAATTTGAGTGGCACACTTGTAGACACCTTACTGTACAGTGATTTAATGCCTGCATGTGTAGACACTGGCTTATTCCTGCTTACTATGCAGTAATGTACTTTACAGTAAATTTAAGCTGGTGTAAACTCACATGTAGACATGCCCACTGTATACAGCTGCTGATCCTGGACAGGCCCTCTACTTGAAAGTGGAGTTTCTTTTGCACGAAATCCCCAGTCCAGTTTGGGTGCATCGTGCTCATTATAATTTACAGATGCAACTGGAAGTTCCATACCTATTTGTAGTTTGGAGCTCCATAATCTCTTCGTTATTTGGACACCATGTAAGGTTTGTTTCCACTTGGATCTCAGACTCCACTGAAGTAGCCTTCCACCAAGACGTTCCATCAACACTGCAAATGCAGTTACACCGAAGACAACCAACATTCAAGCCACAGTCAAATGCAGACTCCACATACCAGTGTGAATTTCTGATACCATGTAAAGCAGGGATGCCAAACATGCAGCTCGCATGCCTGTAGAGCCATATGATCTGGTCCGGCCCACAGGTCTGGCCCACAACCCAATGCACCAGCCCCAGCCCCGCACACTATATGGAGCACAGGCTGGACCCCACACTGCATGCACTGCAGGGGGCTGGTCAGGGGTGCTGCATGAAGCCTACACCTTGGATCTTTGGTGCCATGTACAGTGCTGAGTCCAGCCCACATACCACATGACAACTCCAGGGACTGCAGCCACAGCAAGCCCCAGGGCCAGCACATGTGGCACATGCACATGTGGCCAGTACACATGGCATGTGGGGCACACACTCCATGCAGCCTCACACTGGTCCCAGAGACAGAACACAGGGCCAGTTGGCAGGGTGCCACAAGGTGAAAGCACCCTGTGCTGGCCCTGGGAGCCACATGTACAGCAAGCAGTGGGGCCAGCATATGGCACACAGGGCTAAGCCCAGCACCCCAGCTACTCCCCAGAGGATTGGTCCTGGTCCAGCCCACAGACCAGCTAAGGGATGCTCATCTGACCTGTGGGGCTGAATGAGGTTGGCACCCCTGATGTAGAGTTTCTTTGTCAACCAAATCATACTGGGTGGGGACCATGTACAATATGAGGCTGGTTAAGGCACCACGATTACAGCTATGCATTCCGTGAAAATAAGTGGTATCAATGCCAGCCTAAAAGGAAAAATACTAACTCAGTGGTGCAAGAGCGAGTTCTATTGCTTGAGGTTTTATCCTATGGGCATAAAAGCTTCTATAAAGATGCAGAGTCCATGGTTTGTCACTATCCTCTAGGAATGACACAATTCCCAGTCTCACACATTTCATTGTTGACCTGTTCCTTCAGCCTCCTAATATCCAGAACAATGCCCCCATCCTTATTATTAGGGAATTAGATTTCCTTCCCCCTTTTGCCTGGCAATAGCAGCTCACAGACTTCTTTATCCAGGGGGATTTAGATTTCCTGCAGCTTTTTACCTCTTCCTAAGAAAAACCCAGTAACATTCATGAGGGCAAGGGAATGACATCCTGAAGGTTCGTTTCATCACCTATACCTGTACTCTCAGAACTCACATATACATGACAAAATTATTAGGAACAAAAAACTCCTAGTCAGCACTCAATCCAGTTACCTGACATGTTCCTGAAAGTGGTTGGTATTTTCCAGCCAAATACTCTGGCGTTTAAACACCCTTGTAGAAATGAGGTTTATGCCACCTTCTCCAACCTTTAGTCTTTGCCCCCACATCTGCTTCCCTTTGTGCATTCAGCTGAGTTAGGTGAGGACTTAGGGATGTTTCGAGAGAAAAAAACCACACAACAATACTCTAGACCAGGGGTCCCATGGAGTCTGGCCCCAGCAGTTCTAGCAGGACTTGCAGCTAGGTAAGGAGCTGCTCCAGGAGGTGGGGCCGGGGCTGGCATCTCACAGCAGTGACAGCATGGTCCGGAGCTGGGTCAGAACTGCAATCTGTTGCCCACATGCCCCAGGCACCTCTTATGCCCCTCCCAGATCCAGGACACTACTAGGGTCTCCATGGAAACTAGCCACAGCAACTCAAGCAGGGGCTGCTGGGAAATGGAGTCCGCCACAGGACTGATCTGGCTGGCAGGCCACACTTTGCCCACCCCTGCTCTAGACAGTGTCATGTCCATCCCCACAAGAAGCGAGAGACAGAAAAGCACTTAGACAATGCTTTTTGTACTAAAAAATCTAACTTCTAAAGCACAGGGTTTGATCCCAGTACAAAACACATTCCGATTGCAGATCTCACAACTGTATCTGGAGTGATAAATCAACTGAACCATCTGTAATACTTGGATTTAATACTTAGGGAAAAAGGATATCTGTTCTTGTCAACTTAAACCTCACTGCTGGAGTTTTAGAAAACTGCCTATCTAGGCCAAGATTTTCTTAAATATAGGTGGAAAGTTTGGTTCCTAATTCCTGATTAGGACTACAAAATTTGGTTCCTAATTCCTGATTTATGCCCCACTTCTGCAATGAACTCCGCATGTGTATAGAAGTTCATGTATACAGTGCTTATTAAAATATCAGCAGCCTAAACATGTGGCTTGACTGTCAAATATTGACGTTAAAGGGAACCACTAAGTTTTTGGTTTTGTAAGAAGTGAGTCACAGGCAGTCTAGAGGAGCAAGGGGGTTGACAAGTACTGTACTTG
This sequence comes from Alligator sinensis, assembly GCF_000455745.1. NCBI lineage: Eukaryota > Metazoa > Chordata > Crocodylia > Alligatoridae > Alligator > Alligator sinensis. The sequence continues at coordinate 672,835 of NW_005842272.1, read as the reverse complement.
CATCAGAAGGTAATCCAAACGAGGGACCAAGGCTGCTCAAGAGAGTCAAAGCCAGAGTCCAAGCCAAAATCCTAGCCAGAACGTAAAATCCATATCCATGGTCAAGCTAGTACCAGAAGTCGGGAGCCAAAGAATCCAAAACAGGACCACAGGAACAGGCTGAGTGTGGATAAGGACCCAGGGCTGGACCCAATGATCTTGCAAGGTCTCTTCCAGCCTCTTACAATCTATGAATCTATGAAAAGTACAGCTACTACAGATTGTAAAGTACTTGTTCCATAGTGCTTTTGGGCATACTAGGTCCAACCTACTCTGCAGTCAGTGAGCTTGTCCCATTCACCTGGTGGCATTCGGAAATCAGGCAGCCCTAAGGATGTAAATTGTCTTCCAACAGGTTTTTTGATAAAGCAGGCTATTTGTTCAAACATCAGAATAAGAGATTTAGGACCCTGTTCTAAGATCCAGTGCTGTTTTTCAAAACCTTGGTACAAGTGTATTTGTCACACAAAGACCTGTTGATACCAAGCTTTTACCAATATTCCAACTGATTCAATCTTCAAAATAGTTTTAGAAACCTTCTCTTTTCCAAAATTACCCCTTTTGCTTTTTCACTCTCCTTCATTTTATTCTTGGAGGCCAATTTTATCATTCAGCATCGCTAACAGTAGCAACAACAATAATAATATACTAATAAATACAACAAAATAGAATAAATAGTAGTCATTTCCTTTGTAAATCCTACCTGGCAAAAGCTTTCAGAGTGCTGGACCAGAATCACAAAAACAATTTCTCCTTTATTAAAAACAGCCTTGTGAACTGAAGGCAGATCTTGATTGGCAACGTACAACTTATTTTCAGAGACATGATGAAAAGGAGTGAGAAGGTGAAAACTCTGCTGGTGGAAAGAGTACACTGACTTGATAACACATATGGGATTGGATGTGAGCTGATATTACATTCTGATAATCCCAGTGCCATTGTACTTTTCGGAAAAAATGCTGGTGCCATAATACCGTGGGCAAGCATAGCCTTATTAGCAAAAGAAGATAGCTTTCTTATGCCCTTTATTCTTACTGCTCATCTCACTGGGCCAGGGGTATAGGAAAGCAAGATTTGATTATGAAACTGGAAAAAAACCTGTCTACCCAACTATTGTGTCCCCTTCTATTTCACAGGCTCAAGTTACAACAAAGGGAGTTTAGGTTAGATCTTGGGGAAAACTCTGAGGGTCGTACAACACTGGAACAGGCTACCCAGAGAGGTTGTGGAATCTCCCTCCTGAAAGGTTTTTAAGACCCTGCTAGACAATGGAATGATGTAGATGGTGATGGTCCTGCTTGGAGCAGGGGGTTGGACTTGATTCTTTCCCAAGGTCCCTTCCAGCCCTAACTTTCTATGCTTCTATTTTCCTGCCTAATGAAGGGGAAATTCTTGCTGTTTGCTCATTGTGTGTGGTTCCCCCCACTCCCCTCCTGCATCCTTTTACAGCAAAAAAACCACATGTAACCCCACCAGCACCAAAAAGCTGGATCTGTCATGATGCAAATTACCTTGAAACAAAAGCTGGAGCAGGATCTCGGGTTTCAGGTGGTCACAGTTGCTTCCTGCTTGGGAAAATATGAATATTTCATTTTTAAAAATGTGGCCACTTGCTTCCTGCTTGGGAAAATATGAAGATTTCATTTAAAAAAATGTGGCCACTTGCCACATTTTTTTAAATGAAATCTTCATATTTTCCCAAGCAGGAAGCAACTGTGACCACCTGAAACCCGAGATCCTGCTCCTGCTTTTGTTTCAAGGTAATTTGCATCATCACAGATCCTCACAGGACGTGAGAGGCTTCATACGGGTATGAACTGCCTGCCCAGAGGAGTTTTCCATCTACAGGGGAAACACCATGTAGCTGGGTCCAAGAAGGCAGCTCTCCTTAAGTGTTCCCGGGGATAACTGTTCTTCTGGCGTGGTTTAGTGTTGGGGCTTAAAGCCTACTTTATGGAAATAGGAGTCTCCTCCCTAGCTTGCTTCTGCGGCCGTATGGCTGAGGGCAGGCGAAACTTGGGGGCACCTGAACCACAAGCCTCCAGGCTTGGGCCTACATATCGGATCCCCACCAAAAGACTTTGGAAATATCTGAAGCCCCGAGTGGGGGTGGAGGATGTTTTCCGGTTGTAGGGCCACTTATGGTTCTGGACTGACTCACGAATTTGGACTTGATTTGGCTTGGACAACGAATCATTTCTTTAAAAGAAATAAAATAAAAATGTATCCACTCCTCTGTGAAATCCTAGCAAATATGAACTTTCCTTTCTGCCCAGGAGAACTTTTACAAGGTTGTCTCCAACGCCTGATGTTTGTGCCCGAAAGCTTGCAATCCAAAAATTTTTTTTTAATTTTTTTTTTTTGCAAAAAAACCTGTTGGTCTAATAAGAGAGCATCTCTAGGACGAGTCCCGATTGCCTTTTCCTCTAGACCACAGAGCGGGAAACACTTCCCTGACACCCTCTCCCACAGGCTCCTGCCAAGAATGGAAAGGGCTCTCAGCTTCCACCCCCTAAAAGGGGTGTGAGAAGGGAAAGCCCACGACTCCTGCCCTGCTGCCCCCGCGACACTAAGTTTCTTCCCCTTTCCCCCCCTGCTGCCAGGGGGGACAGACAGAGGCAGAGCAGGTGCCCGGGCTGAAGGGGTGGCGCGACGCCCGTCCCGCCTAAGCGCGCTGCAGAGGGGAGCTGAGGCGCGCCCGCCCGCCCGCGCGGCCGCCTCCCCGCGCGGCG
>NW_005842272.1:645894-669913 GCF_000455745.1 Alligator sinensis | reverse complement strand
GCGGGCAGCCGTGCGCGCTCCTGTGTGTGTCCGCTCCGCGGAGGACGCGCGCTAAACGGGCGCCGGGTCCCGGCCCAGGGCTGCTCGCGCTGCTCCGTGCCCAACTAAACCGGCCCCCGAAGCCGCCAAGCTGTTGAAGTGGCTTCTTGGAGTGGGTGATTTTCAAATCTTACAGTAGGGCTCTCTCTTATGGGGGGGCTGAGCTCCCCTGTAACCCTGCCCACCTCTGCCCTGCAGACCTCTTCTCTGACTCTTAGTTGCTCAAGGCAATTTCTCTCACTTTCAGTGCTCTGCCCCGGGGAATTGCTCTTCAGCCCTGGAACACATGTCGGGATGCGTGTTTTCACGGCAAAGGATGTTGTCTTGGGCATCCTAGATGAGGCGAAGAGTGAAGGTGATAGAGCCTGGTTGTAGTTGTAAGGGTAGAAGCAGATGCCTGGGGATGGGAGAGAAGCTGTCACACTCCCGGGCTTAGCTTTAGTAGGGTTTTTGCAGGGCAAGTTGTATAGCTACTCTAATAAAACAACAGAACCAGTACTAGTAGCAGTAATAATATGCATTACTAATAATAGTAATAATAATGCATAACAACTGCTTCAACCACAGAAACTACAGGTTTCCCTCACCAACCACTGGGGTTAGGTTCCTGAAAGTTCCCGTGCCTGCAGAAACCATGGTTGGCAAGACAAAAGGCTTATGGGAAAAATGGCAGGTGGCAGCCTGATGTGCGGCCATGGAAAACTGTGGTTACTCAAAGCTGTATACCATGGTAGCCAACACGGTATATAGAATATTAAGCGTGGATACTCAGTACTGTGGTTGGGAAAACCGTGGTTGGCAAGGGAAACCTATATTCACTTTTTAGAGTTTGGTAATGCTTATGCAGGCTCAAGTATATCATTTTACCAGACCTGGCTGTTCTCAGATTACCATCTGGCTCTGCAATGCATTCCACTTGGTATGGCACAATTCCTCCATCTCCCCACCCCACTTAATTTCTTTGGGCCTGGTTTACATGAACATAACAAACAAAACAGAAACAATTCACCTAAGTTCTACCTGTGCTCAGCACGATTTTCCTATCAGTCCTTTCTTTCAGGCTTGCAAGCTTAGTTTTCCAGTGTCTTGGAGCACTGGTGCTAGGTTTCCAGAAGCCATACTCTTGTCTTGCTTTCTTGACAGTCAGTAAACAAACTGATGACTTGCTTATTAAGTCACTTAACAAAAGTATCATATGTTTCTTACAAGTATATAAATGAACTACTGCGTAGCTGTTGGTGCAGACCAAACATGACAATAATAGATCTACTTTGGGGAACTATGTGTGTACGAGGGAATAATGATTCTCCCCCTCCCTCCCCCTTCCCTAACCTAGTGAACCACTGTGGATTTTTGAACCCTGTGACACTCCTCTTATAAAACACTGTTGACAGGCTGGTGTCTTTTGGCCAACTAGCATCTTATTCAGTCACGAGCCTGCACTTACAGATCCATCTCATCCTATGTAAGGTTAGGCCATGGTGAAGTGCAGTTGCTGTTCAGGAAAGCTCATGTGCCAAGCACTGCACAGAAAAGTTTTTGCTCTGTAGTATAAAATTTAACTGCCTACCCTCCCTCTGCTAAAAGTGTAGCTACTGACAGGGAAGATTTTAACTAGACCACTGAGTTGATTTTATCTGGGGGGAAAAAAATCTGCACTAGAGAAAATTTTATTTGACAAGAACATCTCTGTTGGCAGCCACTAGTGCACATACCTTCACCTGTAGTGAGTAATAGCTAAAATAACCCTATTTCCCATTTAAAAAACAAGTATACAGGTCACACTGGCTCGTCCCAGAACTTTCAGTGGGATTTATAGTCCTAAATACACCTATAGTACACCAGCTAAGATGCTTTGATATTTTACTTCACTGGTCAACAAAGGAGGGTCAGATTGCCAGGAAAACTATTCAATCAATGTCTATTTTATGAAGCATTTACAAAGAGAAACGAAGCAACATTTAAAATTGTAGGCATGGCATTTAAAATTAAATTCACAGCAATTGCACCCCTACTTTTAGAAAATTACGAGAGTTTCGCTCTATTTTAGCATATTTTAAAACACAACCATGGCTACAGTGTTGCTCCCAGATGCCATCCTAATACAATAAATGTCTGTGTATTTGCATGAAGGTGCAATTTTACATATAGGTGCATGACTATGACTAAATAAATGTATAGCATTCTGTGTTCTTTCTTAGGCTTCTGTGTCCCATCCCAGGGCTCAATTTCCATCAAAAGCAGGGTTTGGGATATCTCTGTGCCCATTCCAGCACTGTAAGACAGCATCCCCTGTCTCATTTTTGTTTCACTATCACCTACAAATTCCGGTCTCCACTCCGCCTCCCCCAACCTCCCAGACTTACACTTTCCATAAACCCACTGCAGTATCCAGGGCTGATGGATCAAATTGGTAAACTCAGCAATCACAATTCCAAAACAATACTCAAAGAGATCAATCTATGTTGCAGAAACAGAAATATGGGTGTTTACATCAATTAAATTGTACACGTCTAGGTCTCAAAAATCTGTAAAGGTCATCAGAATCATACACACGGAAAGGCATATTTATGGTGTTTACAGAAACATTCCCAGTGAAAGAACTGATTGAAACCTTTTTATTTTTCCTCTTGACAGAAAACTATTTTATATGTAATAGAAGCTTTAGAGGAAAAAGTTGTTTACCTGTAAACCTACAAACTTTTTGTTTAAGTCAAGGACGTTTTCATTTACATTGTTCACAGGGAAAAATTCTTGATTAACTCTAGTAAAACACTCAAGATGTGTACTGTTGCCAGCATAGTTATGTAACTTTATATTGCCCAGAAGTCCTGATAAACTGCACCAGCCTATTCGCATATCAGTTTGCATGTTAGGCTATAAATATCACTTGGAATAAACTATACCTATAAAGTCAGTGCTACAGTAATGTAAATACAAGAAATGAGACACAGGGCGCATCTACATGAGATGCTTTACTGCATAACAGATTAATCTAGTTGTCAGTACAGCATCACCATTTACATGTGCATGGCATTTACGGCACAGTAAATTAGTCTATGATGCAGTTAGCTAGTACCTGTAAACATCAGCAGGAGACCACAAGAGACTGGGGAGTTCTCTGTCCCTGGTCCTGGTCCTGCTCAGCTCCCGGCTCCCCCCAGGAGGGATGGGGATGGGGTCACTCTCTGTCTCGGTCCCATCCCAGCACTACTGGCAAGCCGCCTGATGGGCAAGTAATCCCCGCCCAGCAGGGGGCTCGCTAGCAGCTCCCCCAGAATCAGGACAGCTCCTGGTGAAATCCCAGCTGGGCAGGGAAGCCCCTCTGGGCACAGGGCTTACTGGCAGCTGTGTGTCCTAATGCTCAGAGGGCTGGGAGAGCTCTGCCAACTATAGTGGCAGCTGTCTCCAGGCCCCAAGCACATCAGGACCCCTCCCAATGTGCATGGGGCAAGGAGGCAGCTGCCAATGCAGACGGCAAGGCTTTCCTGGCCCCAGCCACATCAGAGCCTGGCTGCTGCGGCGGGGCAGGGCACGGCAGGAGCAGTCCTGTACTAGGCTGCTCAATTGGGAACAGATTTGCTTCAAATAGGGTGCACGCTCCCAGGGAAGGCTTACTGAGCAGTATTTTACTGTTCAGTAAGCCTATATTGCATTAATAACACAGGTAGACACACCCACAGAGAAGAAAGCAGGGTTATGCCGCAGCAGCCACATAACCATTTAAAACCTTTACCTAACTGTGGTAACCATCCCAGACAACTTGGTGGTTGCTCCACAGTGGGCCCCTGTACATGGAACATTTACTGTGCAGTTGGCTAATTAGTTGCTCAGTAAATGTCTCAGTATCTACACCTGCACCCCTATTAGAATGGAGTGAACTAATCTGCTCTACAGCAGGATAGTTCTTGTATTACTGGTGCTTCCTTATGGAGTCAATTCTCACAGCTCAAAAACAGGCCATCCCCATGCGGACAAAAAACAGGAAAGGAGCCAAGAGACCCTCTTGGCTCGACAGGGATATTAGGGAGCTTTTGAAAAAGAAAGAAGAATCATATAAGCTATGGAAGAACAGATCAGCTACCAGAAAGGAATACACTTGTATTACCAGGGCCTGCAGATATGAGACACGGAAAGCTAACGCAGGCATGGAAATCAAGCTGGCAACTGGCATAAAAGACAACAATAAGTCCTTCCACAGATACATAGGAAGGAACAAAAAATCAGGACCCCCTACTGAATCCTCAGGGACAGCCCACAATCAACACCTGCAAAAAGACTGAACTCCTAAATACATACTTCATGTCAGTATTCCTGAAATCAAACAGGAGCTGTTAACCTGACCAGAGGCCCAGGAAACGTGGGGAAGACAAAAGATTATACGAAATCACTCCTATGCAGATGAGGGATCTCCTACAACACCTGGATGTTTTCCAGTCTGTTGGGCCAGACAACCTGCACCTGAGAGTCTTGAAAGAACTGGCTGGCAGCACCACTGGCCAAGCAGTTTCAAGAATCATGGAACTCAGGAGTTGTCCTGGATGACTGGAAGAGGGCCAATGTGGTGCTCATCTTTAAGACAGGGAAAAGGGATGACCCAGCAAACTACAGACTGGTCAGCCTGACTTCGGTCCTGGGAACAATCTTTGAAAAATGTGTTAAGGAGGCCAATCACAGCCTGGTAACTGAAGGGGTGTTACAAAGCAACCAGTACAGCTTTGTTGAGGGTAGATCACGTCTGCCTAACCTAGTGTCCTTCTATGACTAGGTATCTAGCCATGTGGATGAGGGGCATGTGGTTGATGTCATTTACTTAGATTTCAGCAAAGCCTTTGATTCTATTTCCCACGAGATTCCCACAGTCGAACTGGAGGGTACTGGGCTGGACCAGTCTACAGTGAGGTGGGTGGACAACTGGTTTAGAGGCCACTCCCAGAGAGTTGTAATTGATAGGATGGAGAGGCCCATCTCAGTGGTGTCCCCAAGGGATCACTGCTTGGATCTGTGCTCTTTAATATTTTTATTAATGACTTGGATGAGGGGGTGGAAAGCTCAATGATTAAGTTCAAGGATGATACTAAGCTGCAGGGAAATGCAGGCACACCAGAGGATAGGGCAAAGATTCAGGATGACCTTGACAGACTGGATTCATGGGCAGAATGAAATCAGATGAGGTTTAACAAGGAGATGTGCAAGGTCCTTCACCTGGGTAGGAAGAACCCTCACCATAACTACACAATGGGTGGTAGTCCAGTGGCTGGCATACCACCTGAACAAGACCCGGGCATCATGATCGAGCAGAAAATAAATAGGAGCCAAAAGTGTGATGAGGCTGCCAGAAGGGCAAATAGAACTCTGGCATGCATCAGCTGATGTGTGGCCAATAGATCCAGGGAGGTACTCCTTCCTCCCTCTCTATTTGGTGTTGGTGAGGCCTCAGCTGGAGTACCATGTCCAGTTCTGGGCACCGCACTTCAAGAAGGATGTGAATAAGTTCAAAAAGAGACAAAAAAGGGCCACCCATATGGTTAAGGGCATGAAGGGTAGGCCCTATGACGAGAGACTCCAGGAACTGGGCCTGCTCAGTCTGAGTAAGAGAAGGCTGAGAGGTGACTTGACAGCCACCTACAAGTACATCAGGGGTGAGCACAAAGAACTAAGCAAGCAACTCTTCAGGAAGGCACCTCAAGGGAAGACAAGGACCAACGGGCATAAAGTAATAGAGGGGAAATTCAGGCTAGACCTAAGAAAAAACTTTTTCTCTGTAAGGGTCACCAGAATCTGGAACACACTCCCAGCAGAAGTGGTGCAGTCACCCTCCTTGGAGGTGTTCAAGATCAGGCTGAGCTCAATAACTTCCTGCCCATGGCAGGGGCTGGACTTGATGATCTTACAGGTCTCTTCTGGTTCTATGATTCTAAAAAACTCCACAGCAGAGTACATGTAGATGCTGCTCAGCTAACTGGGGCATGAGGGTGCTGCAAGGTAGAGGCTGCCTGCTGGCTAGCCCCACACTAAAACACCCTTGTGCCCCAGCCAGCCCCTCTGCACATGTTGAGCTACAGGCAGTATCCCCAGTCTGGTAGGCGGGCCCCCAAGACCTCCTGCCAGCCAAGGCTGTTTTGCCTTGACTCCATGTGATGCACCTGAATAAACTGCAGAGTTTATTCCTCTGAAGTTGATTATTCCTGGGTGCACATTCAAATGGCATGCCTGGGAGCAATTAACTCTGGAGCAATAAGATCCACAGTTTATTCAGACACCATAATTACACATGTAGATGTGCCTAGCAATTGTCAGCAGGTACCAGTATCAGTGACCTGGTTGACTATAAATTTGAGAGTGAGTTTGAAGTTTGTGCCCTGATTTGTGAAAGGACCCTAACTAGGAACCAGAATCCCAACTCTGCTTGCATGCACAGGAAAGGAAAATTAACATTGCAAGAGCAAAACCTGTGTAAGACAAAGAGACATAATCCCCACAACATGCAGTGCATGATCAGGGCCAATACCTAGTTAGCTCACTAGTTCTCAGGGATTTCAAATCAGTTACTTTGTAGACCACCACCTGCATTGCAGTCCACCAAACTTGAATGCACCCCCACCTTACTACCCTGCTGGTCAAATGTGAAGAGTATTTGTCTATATTAAAAGTCCTTCAACAAACTATATGACCCCATAGCAAATAAATGCACCCAACCTTCTCAAAACTGGATCCTGCCCCTGTTTTCCTCCAGCAGTGAGGTTACAAATAGGAGCCATAATTATTAGCCTGCAAGAAACAGAGGCCACCCTATCTCTTTTTGCTGCTGTTTTTCCCTTCTGTGTGTTTTGGTCAATGTTGTTATCGAGGAAGCAGGCTCAAGTTCCAACAATGAGACAAAAGCACCAGCTACCATCTGACTCCTTTATCTTTTTTTCTGTCACCCAGGTTAAGTTATGATATCCCTAGTGCTATATTAAATATGGCAAAGCTGCATAACCTCTCTGTCACTAGAAAGAAAGTAAGGAATGTTGTAAAAAAGAAGGCCGTACTTAATACTTTACATTGCAAATGTGTTACCCATCTTTATTTTCTCTCTGCATTTTTAATCAAAGCTTTAAAAGGCTTTTAACGATAACTGTTTGTCATGTGTGTATGGGTATGCATGTGTATATGACAAACTATAACTCTCTTATGCTTGCCCAGGTCATGAGCTTTTGTCTTTTGGTATTCACCACTTTCCAATTCAGTGATTAATTCAACTTCATTCAGAACAAAGTCCAGAATGGAATTTTCTAATACAAAGGCAATAATCTAATGAGAGGAGGGTGAGCAGAGCACCAGGATGGCCCCTTCTCACCCACAAGTCTTTACCATGGCAGGGACAGCCCTGTGCCACCTGGCTATAGAAGCTGGGCAGGCAGTCCTCTCCCATGAAAAGGCTTTGCCACAGGGTGCAGAGTTCTACACCTGAAAGGCAAGGGGAACAAATTAGGCACCACAAGCAGCCCCAGGGAGCCTGCTGCCTGTACCCAGTAGCAGCAGCCCAGCCTACACTGCTACAATAACAACTGCAGCAGTAGCAACTGCAACTGGAGTGGGAAAGGCATCTGGGTAAGACTCTTCTCTCTGCCCTCCCCACCTCCCCACTCATCCTTTGGTCATATAATTCCCCCCACACCTTCCACCTCTGCCCCTAGCACTAAAAGTGCTGGCTACACCCCTGCACAAATAGCTGGCTATAACAACCCCTACATTTTGTGCTGGGTGACACACCTTTTCTATTTTAAAATTATTATCTGTAATGTTGTAAAACTCTAATGGCTATTTACAATGTTTAGAAACTCTAACCCTGGGCTGAAAAACTACCTCACTCCCTTCCCTCCAAACCCTCCCCCTGTGGAAGAAGTAAGGCTCATCCCAGGAACCATCTCAGCCACCCAAAAAATAGAGAAGGATCCAGCTACCTGCAGATCCTGTAAAGCTGGCAGGTCTCCCTGGGCAGACACCATGCTGGGACCCTTAAGGGCATCTGAGCATTTTGGATAGGGCTGGCTATAAATCTAATAAATAAACAAACAAATAAACAACCAATGAAGTTTTGGTGCTTGCAGCATGACACCTCCAGCACTTGCCTCTCAGAACAGAAGTTTCCTCATTATACCATGAGTTTTCCTTTTGCACATTATAGCTGAGTGGTTAATGAGTAACTGTTTTCTGGATATCACCGGTTACAAATAAGATCAGCTGATCATGTAAATGCAAGGGCAGATTAACTTAGATGGGTCAGTAGGTAGTGTTATATGGATTGTTATGCATGAGAAGAAACTTTGAAAATAGCACCAAATTCAGGCATAGAAAGAAATGCTGCACATGCCTATGCAAACATACATACAAGCAAACACGCACATAGAAACACGCATTGTGACTTTGAAGATCTCTCACTTTTCTTTACAGCACTGAAAGCACAGGTGGCAGGAGCTCTTTCCCACATATCTGAAATGCAGCTTTGCTCTGAAGTTGTTAATTAATATACACCTTGAATTGTGAATATTAATGAAGACATCTCTGAAGCCTGAGAGTTTCATGAAAATCTGAACAAAATACATTTAATCTCTGCTTTAAAAAAATCTACTAGCCAGTCAAGAAACTGAAACAACGCCATTGGCACCTTGAGATGATGTTGCCAGGCAAATAATATATAATATTAATTATAAAAATGCATCTCTAAGTGTCCATTTTTAATTTAATAAATCCCCATTTATAAATGTCCCTATTATTCAGAGGACACTTATAAATAACAAATACCATTGAACATAGGGATCCGTTCACAAAGAATTTGATAACTCAGAACGGGGATAATATTGTAACAAAGCTTTTTTGTTCCAAATAAATTGGCCAGATCTAATAAGGTTACGTGCAGAAATAGCTTGGTTCTCAGAAAAAGTCTCACATACTTAGATGTGGTCATTTAGGTCAAAAGGATTACATATGCTGTTCTACACTGTTTCACAATGTCATTGGTAAACTAAGTAATTTCCCCAGATCTCCCACAATTGCTTTTGCACTAGTACAGTGCCAGTGATACTAGAAAAGGTAGCAAAACTTTAGCTATAGGCAGTGGTGCTTGCTGGAGAGGACCAGGCAGGGGCTCGAGTTCCATTCCTAGCTCTATCACTGGCCTGTTATGTGATCAGGGACAAATCATTTCCCCTCTCTCTGCCTCAGTTCCCTTGGTTATAACATTCTTATAATGATACTGACTTCTGAACAAGGCCAGGCAACACAGGGCTTACTACACTAATGGAATGGTGGGGACTGGCACTGCCTCCCTTCTTTCTCAGGGCTTGGGACAGAAGTTTGACATAAACTGATTTAAGTCATCAGAAACTGGTTTAAACCTTTAACAGAGAAGAAGCTCAATGCACATAAACCAGTTTCAAAATGGTTGAAACTGGTTTAAGATAAACCTGGTTTAATGTAGTATCAGACTTATCTGATTTGGATCAAACCAGCTTATGAAATGCCTGTCCCAGACCTTCCTGGTTCAAGTTAAATCACAGTCCCCCAGCATCCTAGCATGCTTTCCAGCCCTGGGCTGGTCTGGGCTGTGCTGTCTACTCCAGAAGAGAAGGATTTGTGGGGGGAGGGGACAGGGACTACCCCCCTCTCCCCCCTCTGCCCCCAGCAAACCCCAGCTGAGGTCTGGGGCCAGAGAGAGGGGTTAAACTTCCCTTCCCCGAGTACAGAGCTGCCCTGCCATGCTACAAACTTACTGCTGGTTGCGACTGCAGACTACAAATCCCAGAGATACCTAGAACCAGGAAGAGGAAGTGATGAGCAACCCTGCAGAGTCCTGCTGCTGTGATTGTGGACTGCAAATCCAAGAGACCTCAGGGGCAGCAGGAAGAGGAAGTGAACACACAGCTCATGCTGGCTATGTGCCAGAGAGCTGTGCTTTACCACCCCCTGGCTTCTGGCCTGACAAGCTGTCAGAGAGCAAGGCCTTGAGAGCAGGCCCAGAGCAGATTCCAAGCAGTTCCAGGTTTGGAGTGTACGTGTGTACACTGACGAGCTGGGTGTGAGTGGGGTTTGCCCAAGCCCCTTGGTGCCAGGATCCCCTTTTGCAGCAGTTCGAACAAGACCAAAGGAGCGAAAACTCCAGTAATCAGTGTACTATCACTCACACTGTGGACCGCACTAATTGAACTCTCTGTGCTAGTGTTGCTGTACTGGTAGGAAATGAACTATTCACCAAAGCCTTAGTATAGATACAACCCAAGAGGTTAAATTAAAAAAGAATAAAAAGCATTAAAAGCATTTTGTGGCAGAAAGCACTCTTCCCACTCAAGCATCTGACAAAAGCATACCTCATCCAAAAGGCATCTCACGGGCACACTTTCAGTTAACTGTGAGGCATGCCACATCCAGACAAACAGAACAATCTTCTCTCAAAATATACCTACAACAGTCAACATCCTGTCATATTCTTTCTCACATGATGTCCCAAAACAAATAAAATGAAGAACACTTAGCACAGAGCACAATATTTCTGATCTAATTACAGACTTTTCTGAAATGTGTTGGTGTTTGGAACTAGAGATTTTGTTCATGTGTATATTTGATTTACATTAATGAATTTTCATTAGAAACATTTGTATTTTATTGTAATTAATTTGAATGAAGATTACTGACATTATAACTATCCTAGAAGAAAGATCATGAAGAAAGAATAATGAAGTCCACTCATGGGGCTCAGAATTTTTCTATTAGCATAACAGATTCACATGATGCTTCTGAATACTGGACTTTGCAACTAGATCTTTGGCAGCTGCCTTTTGACTGTCATGTGTGCTGTCTGATACACCATGTGTTTAAAATTAGCAACAAGCATTTTTTTTCCTCATATACAAGTCTGAGACTGTTCAGTCTGAATAACTGGTGCAACCAGGCTAAGAGTTAAGAATCCCACTAGTGGTTAAACCCTACATGATAGAAGTGATATTGCAGAATATCTTTAAAGTATATTGCTGACTTAACATGCAATTTCTGAACATTAGAAAAACAACATGACTATTGTTTCATGGTAAAGTTGATGTACAGTCCTCAGATGCATAGTGATTATCATGTTAAGTAATGAACATGCTTATTTCTCCTTCAGATTCGGCTGTACAATTGCAAAAAGAAATCAGATGGCCTGTTGTAATTTTCCATCTATAACAAAAAAAATTTTTTTTTAACTCTTGAATGCTGTTCTGCAGTTAGACCAGAAAAAAGAAGACCTGTAATGTTAATGGCACTCATAAAAAGAGATTATTTATACAAATCACAGAAAATTCATAGGAATGTGCTGGCCTGAATCAAGTCAGTATGTCAAGTCAAGCCACTAACATGATCAGCATTTGCCCATATACAGTTTATCAAAAAAAGAGTCCTTGTATCTCTTTTGTGCCCCTTTCTTCCTGCCTTTACAGCTGGCTAATTAAATATGACTATAGAGCCCAACACTATGTTGCCTGGACAGCACGTGATACTAATTCACACAAAGGGGCAGGCTCAGAAGGGATCAAAATAATTTGATGGTGTTTATAGATTGTTTTCCACAGCTGTCACTGGGGACATGCTCTCCTGTGTTCTGAGTGGTTGTCTGATACCAGTCCTTCTTGCCCTCTCTGTTTCTGCTGGTGCTAGCAACCTCTTTTTTGCTTCATGCCATCTGGTCTCCCTGCTGCCTCTTCTATTTTTCTGTTCTGTCCCTTCAGCATCCTCTTACCATTCCTTTGTTCTTGAGTTTGGCTAACCTACTCCCTCTTATCCCTAACCCAAACATTTAGCCCCAGCCTCTTTCCCAATCAAACAAATGTTGGAAAACTTTACATTCAAAGAACTTAACAATCGTTAAACATGATTTACTGCAACAGCATGACAAAGCTTTGTTGCTAACTATAATTTAGTTCAAAGAAAGGCCTGAACACATCAGTGTCCACCTTCAAAAGACTGATTGCAGTGTAAATAGCATACATACAAGTTTGGCAGACACTGTTTATTCCTTCTCCCACTGAGTTATCCCAAAGTGATCACTTAATGGCTAAGGAAAGTTTGAAGGAAAAAAATATTCCTTTGCCAGTCTTTTTGTCATTATAAGAGACTTAAAATTGAAATAACCATAGGAATGAATTATTCTAATCAGAAACAGGTTGAAACTGAACCATTGGATCTCTACACCCCAGTGGTTTGGAGAAATTCACATTTAATGTGTTCCAGATTCAAATTTTACAGCTGGGCTCCATTTATACATTCATCTGAATATGACACTTTTATCATGAGGCTTTGTATTCAGTACTGATTCCCAACTGGAGAGAAACTGAAATGAATGATAATGTAACATTAGTTTTAAATATATAGGTTTCATATCATGACATACCTACCATGGTTATGATTTGCCAATGCATGTAACATACTACCAATTTTTATTTTTAATATACTGTTCCTAGAAAATATAAACACTTTAAAACTCTGACAGCATGTTAGGTCTCCAAGAGTCACAAAGCTATTTCATATTTATTATGAATTATTAACGGGAATGAAAAAGTCATAATCTTGCTGGTTGAGCTTTAGTGTTACTGGCTGGAAATGGCAAACAGCTTTCTGCAATTTTGCATTCTGTAACATTTCATATCTCAGCATGCAGACGTGGAGAGGAGATACTGTACAGTGTGATGGGTCCAACAGAATTGTGTGTGTTGTTTAGATCTATAATAGAGACCTATAATTTACTCTTAGGTTACATGCTTCAAAGTGAAAAAATCACTATTCAAGTGTTAACACACATTGGCATCTTTTAACCACTATATCCTTATCATATTACTTTTAGGTAATTTGGTTGATTTTTCTAAAAAATAAAATTGAATACTAAAATGTGTTGTTTTCTGTTCTGTTTTTCATTTCCAATTTGATTGTTTGCCTGAATAATTCAAATGTCTTTTTTACAGTCTCTAAACAATACCTAACAATTATGTAGAGCTACTGTTATGAGTTGAATTTCACTGGTTTTGAATACATTGTTCTCAGTCATGTGTTTTTGGGTTTTTTTACTACTAGCTCTGTCTGTTAGATGTTATACAGATGCAGATGATGTTATAGAGCAAGAGAGAGGAGTTGGAAGTATACTGTAGGAACAGACAGCTCAAGTTTGGGACTAAAAGTATTAACAAACTAATTGGTTATTGTTTTTAATCTTGGCCTTTCCCTTAGTGATTTCTTGTCAGTTGCTGTACCATCTCAAAAAAAGACCCATTCCCCCTCCCCCCAAAAAGAAAAAAACCCAAACATTTAAACTCAAGTTTCTTTTGTAAGAACCTCTGAGCTACTTGAAACTCTCACATACTGAATTATACTGCCCAAGGCAGTAAACATTGCTATTGCCTTAAAAATATTTATTCTGATTTCTCCTTTACGTATGCCAGTCTGTTTGTGATTAGAAATATATTGGTAAAAAACAACAGCAGGTAAACATCTGTAGTTAAAGTAATTCACCCACAGTGAGATCCTGGTCGAAATGAGATCAGCAGTAAATGTCCATTGAATTTAATGGGTCAGGATTTCATGCACCCAGAAATAATTCAGGGAAGGAATAGAGAAGATGAAAGGTAAATCTTAGAAATATGACTCAGTCTTACCAGATAATCTCAATGATTGCTTTAGACAAGACTAGTGAACAACCAGTTGGTTGCCATCAGGATTCATACTGCTGAGGTATTTGAAAGGCTGCTGTATGAGAGCAGTACAAATGCCCATATTCACTGAGAATCTCCAGTTGCCATGGTAATTAATCTCTATCAATTAGTTCTATACATTCAGTTATGAAGTTTCATGGGAAAGAAAGAGTCTTACTGACTAATGAAGGTGCAAATTATACATTTGCTATAATTACACAGGCCAGAATCCACAAAGGTATATATAACGTCGAAGTTGCCATAGCTTGGTTCTCCACTACCTCCTTGAAGCCTTCATTCCCTCTTGGTACCCACCCTTCCTTTACAATGCAGGGAGAGAATTAGGTGCCTGAAGAAAAGACCCTCAGAAATGAACTGAGTGATGAGGTGCCTGAGCCAGTTAGGAGAGAAGTGCAGGGTTATGGAGAGAAGTGTAGAGTTATGGAGTTTAGGCACCTGGGCTAGGGACAGAAGTTACACAGAAACCAGTTTAAGTGATCAGAAACTGATTTAAACCTGTAATGGAACAGAAGTTCAGTGCATATAAACCAGTTTCAAAATGGCAGTGTCATAGTGGCTAGCTCCAGTGAGAAGTCGAAGCCAGGCATGAGCCCCTTTGCCCACACCTCAACCGGATACTTACCAACAGGACCAACACCAGCATGGACAGCAGAGCCTCAGATGCAGTGGCAACCCCAATTTGTGAGCTCATGCCCACTGCAAACTGGTCAGTGTGTCCCTGATGAGGTCCTAAGTGCGTGTCCTGCACTGGCTAGAAAAAGAAGCCCAGGAGACACAGGCAACAGAGGATTACGCCTGGCAATGGCTGAGCCCTGGCAGGGGCAAAGTGAGTGGTAGGAGACCCACTTATGAGACTGGAGGCTCGGAGGAGCTTCCAGCTTTTTGACCTTTGGCTTGGCGATGGAGCAGGAAGAGCCTCCTCCCCTGGAGAGCATCCTGTGGATACTGCAGCAACAGTGCAAGTGCAGAGCATCACAACATTTACTGAAGTGAAGAAGATGAAGGTTAGGTTCCCAGGGAGTTGATGCTCTAGGGTTAGTTAAGGGGAGAGCTTCCCTTTTTAGTTTTGAGTTGAACTTTCTTTTGTATGTAGGGTGGACCAGTCTGTTGGCACTGGATTCCCAACCCAGCCCTGATACCTTTGCTCCAGTCTAGCACAACCCTCAGGTTGTCCACAACTCCTGCTGGTTGATGATAGGCAAATTTATTAATACACAGTGATAGGAAATAAAAGCAATGCAGGCAAAGCAAGTACACCATGCAGTACCCAAATTTCTCAGGCCCAGAATATACACAAGGCGAGTGGTCTGTCTCGCTGGTATGTAAATACCACCTTGAGGTTCTTTGCTTGAGTGTCTGACATCAGCAACCTTGGAGGTTGGGGGCTGATGCCAACTGTTCTTTCCCCTGCTGTTTTGAAAACTCTTACCTTTTGTACTGTTTCTTCTCCTGGTGACTCTTGATGACTCTTGATCTGTGGCTGTCACTGGTTGGTCTCTCTGTGTTTGTCTCACAGTCCACATCCTGTGTTGTCAGCTAAAACCCCATGCTCATAAACCTATCACATGCCCACATCTTAATCTGGGGCTTTACCGGTGTCCTCCTAATTTGGTCTGTTCCACCAAAACCAGAAAGCTTAAGGCTTTTTGCAAGCAGGCACTATGGCCCTGAAGCCCTGGAGCCAGGCCTATTTTTATTATGAAAATAAAGTTTGGAAGTTTTCAGTTACCCAGAATGTGTGGCCTTCCTGTTTTCCTGCCTGGATTAGACACCCTGTCTGCTTCTGAAGGCTGGGAAACCTGTGTGTGAGACCCAGTCATTTAAAAATCAATTAACCATTGCTATTATAACCATTCTTCTGATGCATATATATGTATATTACCTATAAGCCAAAAGCAAAAATTAGTATTATTATTATAATATATAACCTATACATTCCAAAAGCAAACCTCTAAATATCATTCTTCAGCCAACACAGGCCGGTCCCCCAGTTAGAGGACCCCAGACAGACAACATTAATTGTGACCATTACAGGGGCCCAGGATTGTGTCTTTATATTAACAGAATGCCCTTTGGGACAATTATTGATTTGGAGCTTGAGCTGAACCAAATTGTCATCTAATGCATGTACTGATTAGGGGCACAAGTCTTGTCAACCTGAGACATCACCGGAATATCTCAGAGCCTGCTGACACATCTCATCAGAGCTGATTCATGATAGGATAAAATCATCTGTGCAAGGTATCACGTCCCAGCAACCCCTCAGGGCACAGGACGGATAATTGTGGACTGTAGTAAGATCTGGTTGGCATGTAGACAGGGTGTTAAGGGGAAGGGAAGCCCAAAGGACCACCAGTTTGTGATGGGGGGGGCATCCCAGGGCTGGGTATGTGACTGGCTTTCCCCCTGTTTAGGGAAGTCCACCCATATCTTTGCTGCCACGCCTTTGTTGTTATACAAAATTCGATATTAATTTAAGCAGGAGGCTGCCCATTCTAAACCCTGATGCCAAGGGCAAAATACATGGCTCTGACCTCCCCTTTGCCATGTCCCATGACTTGCAGATGGCATTGAAACCGTTGACTCTCACTTAGCCTTTTCCAGGACTAAACTCTGCCCCTATGTTGGGCCTCTTTCACGCACCCCATAAATGGGTCTCACTCATACTACCCCTTTTACTGGGTTACATTCAATCTCACCCCATCATGGGCCACACGCACTCTGCCTTATTCTATACAGCCCTTCAAGACCACTCAGGCTCCCTACCTATATAGCCCTTCAGGTTTCATCTCTTGCATGCTTGGTCCTGACTCCTTGCAGACCTTTAGGCTGCCCAATTCAGACCCTACTCTATGATGGAGCATTAGGCCTAACGCCCCACACACTGGGCTGATTCCAACCCCTGGCCTTCTCTGGCCTCAGGCATCTCCAACTTGGCCTATGGCCCCCTCAGGTCTCAGGTTTCAATTGACATGCCTGGACCCCTAACTCGGCCTATATCCCACTCAGGCCTCACGTGAATCTTGATATATCTGGACCTGTAAATCAACCTCCCACTAGGCCTTGTTCTTATTCGGGCCTCTCACTAGGCCTCGCTCTCTCAGGCTTTGGGCCTTTGGTCCTCCTGGCCATCATGGTATGTCACCCAAGCCTGGTGCTTTTCTCTCAGGTTGTGCTCCCCTAGCTTATCCCCTCCACAGGGTCACCCACAAGGCAGTGGGTACTGAGGCTTTCCGGCATTCCATACTCATCTTTCACTAGGGAGGCACAGGTGTGGCATTTCCTGGAGACTGCCCCACCACTGGCAGCCCCACCACAGCACACAACCCCAGCAGGGTGTGGTTTTAGGTCATGCCCCAGGACCAGGAACTTCCTCCAACCCCATAGTTCCTACTCTAACCTCCAGATGCTCTGGGAGCAGCATTACTCAGGTCAGGTGATATTCATCCTTCAGCTCCCCAGCAGCAACTGGAAGCCCTCATCTTCGGATCTGGTCTTATATCCTGGCTTCCCAGTCCTCCTCTAATCAGGTGGCCTCCTGGTTGCCATGTGACCACTTGACTGTCTCTGCTGTCAGCTGCAGGCTGCTCCACAGCCCTGCCACACTGTTCAATCTAGGACCCTCCCTCTTTCTTATAAAATCAAGGTATGGCGGGTGAGTAGAAGGGAATACTCAATGAGTGTGGCAAGGTAAGAGTCAGACTGTCCAGATGCAAGAGCTAGCACTCGAAAAGTTGTGGTACATGAACCAGGCAACAGACCTGGCTTGAGCACATCCACGCACAGGCTGAAACTGGTTTAAGATAAACCTGTTTGAATGTAGTATCAGATTTAACTGATTTAGGTCAAACCAGTTTATGAAACTTCTGCTGCAGACCCCTTACTGGTTTAAGTTAAATCAGAGTCCCCCCACATCCCAGCATGCTTTTCAGCCCTGGGCTGAGCTGTGATGCCTGCTCCAGAGAGCAGGGCTGGCCCCACTCCTCTGCTCCCTAGCTGGAGCAGTGAGGGCTGGCTTACTGGCCTCACTGGCTGGGTCACTGCCCCCCCTAGGCAAACCCCAGCTGGGGTCTGGGGCCAGGGAGAGGGGTTAAACTCACCTTCCACTGAGTACAGAGCTGTCCTGCTAAAATTTAGGGCTGGCTGTGACAGTGGACTACAAATCCCAGAGGCACCTGGAAGCAGGAAGACGAAGTGATAAGCAACGCTAAGAGTCCTGCTACTCTGACTGTGGTCTGCAAATCCCAGAGACCTCAGAGACAGCAGGAAGAGTGAGCAAACACATAGCCCATGATGCATGTATAGTTCTTGAATTTATAGTTTTTCAGAGAAAAAACTATTCTTGTTCAAGCTTTTATGAATTCAATCCACTACCTCCTCCCCCAACCCCACATACCCTCACCCAAACAGAGCACAGGCTGGGGCCTGACCATGCTCCCTTCTACTCCAGCAGGGCTTTCTTTCCTCCATTTTGGCAGTGGCTGGCAGGCATGCTCTAGTGCCTCCCAGCTGTTGGCTTGAGCCATTACAGACATGTAGCTGCATTTCCTGAATCAAAAGTAAATGCATGTTCATTTGCTAATTGGTTCAATCTCCGCAGCTTAGACTAACATGCAAAGACTGAATCAATTCAGCCTTGGACTTTTTAACTGTCTGTACTTAGCTCAAGTAGCTGATCTGGTCCAAAATAGTTGCTTGTCTCATCATGCCTGGCAGGTACCCTTCTCCACTCAGAATCCTGTCCTGTGAACCCTTTCCTGGAGTTGGACCACAGAGATAATCCCACATTAAATGTAGAATATATAAAAATAATGTTAAATAAAAATACAAGATGTTAAACAATGAATGGAATAGTGTTTTGGATCACCCATGCTAGAGCAATACTACAAATACTCTTTATTTTCCAAGCTATTGCCTTTAAAAGATTTTGTTTAAATTTTTTATGTTTTACCTTATAAAAAATTAAAAGTAGAAGCATTTTCCTGCAATTAGGAAGTGCTACATGTGCTTTTATAAGCCACTGCATTCTTAAAATATTTGGAGGCAGTGTTCTGTAACCGGAGTTGACACTTGGCAATGTAAATATGTATGCCTGACTCTGTCAGTATGCCTATCTCTCATCTTACCTCTATGCACATGTAAGCATTATTCAGTGTTCAATAGCAGCTGATTGCCAGATAGGAGCCCTCCATCAGGTACTCAGCTTGCCAGAATATCCCTGTGGAACCAGCAAAGGAGTATTTATAGTACACAGCAAAGAGGAAGATGATTTGGAGAAAAGGAATTGAAAAGGGGTATCAGTTCCTGTTTTCCCTCACATTTGAAGAAAACACATAGGAAAATGAAGTAATATTTTGTAAATCAGTAAATTATCAGTGGGAAATATAGTTTTTTTTTAAATGAGTGATGGGAAGAGAAGGAGAGAGAGAGATACCTGCTAGCAGTCATTTAAGAAAAAAGAGTTAATGTGAGACCTTGACTGAAAAGTCAGGGATGTTGAGATACAGATAAATTATCTTGTGCTGAAAAACTGCTTTTTGTTAGCAACAGGTGAAGAAACAAAAAGATATTGGGGAGGGGGGAAAAATTCCCCCTTCATCTTATTTTTCAAGCTGCCTTCATATGGCCCAGATTATGAATCCCTTACTCACAATAATGATCAGTTACTCCCGAGATTACTTCTTTGAGTAACATTTGACTAGTTTGAATAATGGCCCAACATTTGAATAATGTTGTCCTTAGAGTCTGTCATCTCAGCAGAGTTTAAACAATACCTGATGGAAATTGAGTAATGGTAAATAATGGCAATCTTACGGTGCAGTAATTACTAAGTCTTGAACTGAAAATAAAAAAATTCCCACAATCTCTGAAAATCCAAGATTCTGGATTCCATTGTATCAAAAATACTTTTGAATTAGAGAAATTGTGTGATGTAGTTTCCGTGCATATGCTTCAGCAGCCCAGCTGTCAGAGTTCATTCTATACACACCAAGTCAGCTACTAGATACAGCTAGTTAGGAAGTAAAAGCCAGGGACTGATAGCAAGATGATCTACTTTTATGTAGATAGGCTGTGACCAAAACACTGTGTTTCCCTATAAGAGATTCCAATACAAAGAAAACTGTTCTGGTAGTTAGCCTCAAGAAAAATTTGCTGAATTCATATGATCCTGATCAGAATTAACACTGTGAAGTCCTGTAAATGATAAAAAAAACTAAATTATTAAAAAGTGCCTTTTCTTCATGCTCTGATTTTTGTTTCACTTAAGTTTATAAAATAATTTTAGCTCCAATGAAATAGAGACTGTAACATGCAGATTTTTCACAAACTGTGTTAACTAAGTAAATTACTACTTTCAGTAAAGTATTTCCAGTTTTTTGATGTGGAGAGATATGTCCATATCTGAGCCACAGGCAATCAAAAAGGATCAGAGAAAAGGAGAGTTACTTCATTTATTTATGACTAATGCGTAAAATGGGAGTCTTGGTTCTAATGCATTATACAATAAAAAGGAAGTTAGTTTGGATTTGAAAGCTTGCCTTTGATAAGAACATAAAAGCTTCCTGGTACTCAGCACTGGGGGGAAAAATGGAATAGTATCTTGTAACTTTTAGACATTCCTTGATGAGCATCAGATATAATTTATGATAATCATGGTTTAGATTACATAAAACAGGTATTTTTATTATCACCAAATTGGGAAATTAGTTAGCATTTATCCATTGTTTAGAAAAGATCCTGCTGGTGACATGAGGAGTGAAACTCTGCCCAGATTGACTCCATGAACGATATCACTACAGTCATAGGGGTTGCCCGGAGGATGTGTGTGAAAGAGGAAAGACCTGTGTTTGGCTTCGTCTACTTAGAACACAAGCTAGTGCTGCTGCTTCACCTGACTGCAAAGAGGCTCTTTTCCCCATGTGCGCTTTTTCATTGTCTGCACCAGTAGACAACATACTGGGGGCACTGCAGAATCCATAAGATCAGCCCCTAGGGACATAGGAGGGATCCCTTCATGTCACGTGATTCAGGAGGAGGGCACAAATGGGAATATTTTATCAGCTGGAAAGCATGTTATTCTGAGGACTGGAGTACTAAAAGGAGCATTGTATCTCTTTTATGAACATAGAAAATACTTGATTCTGATGGAAATAAAAGTTGGGCCCTGTTCTTTATCACTCAAGTCACTGGCAAAGCTGCCATTGATGGGGGAAAAAGAGCAGGCTGTTCATCACAGGAGGCGCACACATGCATTTTTCAGGTTCTTGCTCATAAAATATAGAGAGGCTTGGGCAACTGCACATCTTGTGTCAGTGTTCGGTTCTACTGCTGCAAGTTCCATTTATTCGAGGTGAACATAAATAAACTTTACACAAAGTGCCAAGCTAGCTCCTGGGAGATTCAGGATCAAAAGTCAGCCTGGAGTTTTAAATCTCACGCGTCAGTTCAATAGTCAGTGAGATCAGGTGGGACAATGCAGCAAAGTAAGCACCACATTTTTCTTACTCAAACAAGACAACAATTAAATGTTAAAAAGAAACCAGTTTCAAGGGTCAGAAACAATTTTGTAGCAGCAGTAGCCAAAATCAGCCTCTTGTTTGTGTCAGGTAGTTTTCTTTCATTCTGGTGTAGAGAAAGAGACACTTATACTTATCACAGGCATATAGACGGAGAATCGTTCCATGCTGGATGAACTTGAGAAGTGAAAGTCCTGAAATATTCCTTATTGCAAACAACATGCAGACAATTATAAATTCCCATGCTTTAGTGTCCCGGCTTGTAAAAACTGCCTCCTCTTCTGTGAATTCAAAAGAAAATGTGATTTTCATATGTCTGACTTGTCTATGAGCACGACGTCCTAAAGTAATTTATAACAATAGCAACTTGTGCTTATTCATTCACTTTCAAGCAAGGGAAATACTTACAAAATATTTACAAAGCTTAACATCTGGAAAGGATTTAAAGTCCTAATACTTAAGGGCATAAGGCCACTTTTACTTGAAATGCGTATAAGGAAATTTCCCCATTAGGCTAGTTATTCCCTAATTTCTCACTTTGAGGTATTTTTTGCACCTTTTTCCAAAGCATCTGGTAGAGACAGAATACTACCTGATCTGAACCTATAAGATAATATTATCCCCATGTTATGTACTGGAAAACATGGGGCAGGGGGATTAGGCTGATATATAACTGCAACAGGTGTCTAGGGCCTTGTCACAGGGGACACATAGCACGTGTTTTATTTAAATTGTAATAAGCATTACTGTGCCATGTGAAAAGTCAGAATGCGTTCTAAGCAGTCACATGGTAAAGCTTAATAGAATTTTCCAGCCCTCATGTTTTGTATACAGCTCTGGCAAGTTGTGTCTCTGCTTCTGGCAGTGGGTGGAGGGAGGGACAGAGAGCTGAGCCCAGGACAGGGTGCCACTCCTGCTTCTGGATCCTGTTGGTGCCCCAGACAGGACCGAAGCTGTGGGGTCAACAGATTGTCATTCTCAGCCCTGGGACTGATCGGAAGCTGGATGAGACTCCAGTGTGGTCCCTGGGCTAGAACCAGCAATCAGCAGATTGTGGATCCCTGCCCCAGGACTGCAAATTGCTCATATAATCCATGGAGCAGTCGAATGATAACAGAATAAGTGCTATTTAATATAATCTGGAGGATATATAAATATAAACCTCCTGCAAAAAGTCCTAACTTTTTATTATGATACACATGCACTTGACCTGTATTTTACTTCTTGAATTTACAGATGCTGGCATTTTGCATGCAGTTAACCCATTCCAAATGTAACTTGCACATGACCTTTATATTCAAGAAGTGATTTGACCTACATCATGATAGCATTCTGTGGTAGGGATGGAATAATCTGTAGCAATTGTCCCTCTCACTTCCAGTTATGTACTTTTACAACTAGATTATACTCTGTCCTTTATGTCTCCTGCCATTCAGTGATTTTACAGCTATAATGCATATTTTTACTTAATGATGCTTAATAACCCTTACTCATATTAAGTAATAACTAGATTAGGTCTGTACTCTAAAAGGAAATATTTCAGAGATACGTATTTTTCACATGCATGCTATTCCCCTGGGATAAATGACATTGCCTCTCCATACTATGGTATGTTTGAATGTATTCCCTTTTTAAAAGGTGAAATGTCAACATAAAGTGACATACATTTGTTGGCTGAATATTTTGTATGATATCATCTCTCATCTAGACTTTATTTAATGCCTGAAAAATTGTAATTTACCCACTTAAGAAAAAGAATAAAAATTAAAATGGCTGTTTCTCCACCTTTTCTTCTAATAAGCACTAAATAATTCAAGTAATAAATGTTATCTAGTGTTAATGTCACGCTGCATATTGACTAACAGAATAACGAAAGATAGCATTTTCCAGATTACACACATTACAAGTAGCTATGTGCTATATTCCTTTGAATAAGAATTAAAACACTGGATAAATACATACTTGCAAGGATTCAACCCCTGTGGTGCATATAACAGCTTTTTACCTTTTTACATTCAAATTTAAGAAGCAGACCATTTTTAAAAGAATTAGTTGTTTTAAAAAACATATCTTACATTCAAAGGAATACAGTATGCTGAAAGTTATGGATATAATGATTATTGATAAAACAGTTTATCCTGATGCAGGATGTACCATTAAGGGTGATTCGTTACCACACTTGTTCTGCTAAATACTACAGGAGACCCTGGCAGAGTCTGTCAGGGAAATTTTGCAATAGCTATCACTTCATCTCTGCATTGGCAGCACTGCCTCTTTCTAGGATAAAGATTGTAGCCGTGTTGGTCTAAAAAGCAAAAGCAGTCAGCATGGTAGAGGCGATAGCTTTTATTATTTATTCATTTTTATTTTTTATTATCTATTATTATTTTATTGTTGTATAATTTTACATAAAGGAAACACAATTCAACACCCTCAGACCTGGAAAATAATACCCCAGTGCCAACCTTCTGTTTCAAGCTAAATTTGCATGCTTGTAGGAGAACCTTTCCATCACCAGTACTCCTGTGAAATATGAAACATCTTAACAAGAAACAAACATAATGCAGCATCCTGCTTGCCATCAGACACCTCTGAGGTAAATAGACTGCTCCAACTTTTACCTGAGCCTAATTTGCATAAAGTTAACTTTTCCAGCCAAGAGAACTTGCACTACCCTCCAGCTCTCCTGTGCAATATGAAGTTTCATTTCTACTGGGGAGAAATTTAAAATCTTTGCATTCTCCT
>NW_005842272.1:635127-645884 GCF_000455745.1 Alligator sinensis | reverse complement strand
GGAAGAGCGCATGAGCCTGAAAGCTGGCAAATAAAGGAAATTTTTTGCAACTATTTAGTTGGTCTAATAAAATATATCACCTCTGTCACACTGACTGGCTATTTCTAGGCTGTATATTTTGGCTGGCAGAAAGATGTTTGCACATTAAGTGTTGCAGGAAACTTGCACAGTGGGACCACTTCTACCCAAACAGCCTTGCAACTGCTCAGACCACAACTTGGCTTTACCAGTTATATGAAATGTGCCCATAATATGTGCTTACATGATAATCTGTGGTATTCCTGTGAAAGGAGCTCAGAGGGCAGCCATTATGCCCCCTTCTGCCAAACAACTCCTGCCCCACTCCAGCTCCTTAGGGTACTCTCCCTTTTTCTGCCTTGCCTCCACACCTTGACAGAAATTATAGTACTTAGGGAGGCTTCTCCAGGGTCCTAAAGTTTATCTCCACTTGCTGCTTAAGCAGTAGTACTAATACTACTTTGTGCCCAGCTATCACCAGTTTTGTCTACTGAGCACTAAATTGTGGCTTTCTTTGCCTTTCTGTGCCTTAGGGCAGTGGTTGTTAATTGGGGGTAAGTGTACCCCTATAAACGGGTACCTGAGCTGGAACTTTGAGAGAGAAGGGGTACACTTGTTAAAAAAGGTTGAAAACCTGTGACCTATAAGATAGGAGACCTGATCCTTTCTTGCTATTACCACAACCTAAAAGAAGAAGGATCCAGCCCAGAAGCGTAGCAAGGTCTTTCAGTGCTCTTGGCAGAGCTGGGGGCAGGGGAGGAGGAATTAAGTTGGCCACTGGAAAGCATGGGCAGGGGAGGAAGGGGAAGGCGATGGGTCTTGGCTGCCCTGACTCTCCTCCCTTGGTAGCTGCTACTGCTGCAGCTGTAGTAATAGCATCAGGCTACTGTGGCAGTTGCTGCTGGGGACAGGCAGCAGTGCAGGCTCTCTGGGGGGCTGTTCCTGATTTTCCTACGCCACCCCCAGGATCAGGGCTATGCCTACCATGACAATGCCTCCCAGAGGGCAGGTGGATAGTGGGGAGGGAACATAATTCCACTCCCTACCCCCCAAAATGTACTACTGAGTATGGGGCTGTCTGCCACACTTCTATGGCCACAATGCTCAGGGTTTTGCCAGTTGCTGCAAAGACTCTTTGGGGGAGGGGGACATACTGGTGCCACTTCCAACTCAGTTCCCAGGACTGGTGCTCTTCCCTAGTTATACCACTGAGCCTGGGGACTGTAAAAGCAAAATGGAAGGGCCAAAAAGCTCCAACAAAATGTACTTGAAGGTCAAAATCAAAGGTCCTTCTTAACTTAATAGCACATATTGTTCATGTGGCTAAGGCAGACAAGGGAGTGATTCACCAACTCAAATGACCAGGTAGTGATATACATCTGGGTTGACTGGGTGCCTCCATTAGTACAACGCTGAAGCAGGGCTAAAACTCAGACTTCTGAGCCACAATGAGCCACCTTAACTGCTTTGCTGCCATGACACAAAATGTACTTCATACCAAATTATTCACAAAAATGAAAATCAGTTTTTTACAAAAAAATGCATTGTACCATGTGAAAATGACTTGTGGTTATCACAAGACTGGAAGCAGTGACCTCAGAATCACAGCCCATGCCTACAGTGAGGTCTTTGTGAATGTCTTCCACTACCGCTGTCACACTGGTGCAGCTCTGCCTACATTACCATTTTTACGCAAATGTCCCTTTAGCCCTTTCCAAACAGTCTGGATAAAATGGCTCTGCAAATGTAGATTGCTGGTTTCCACTACCACCAGGAAGTTCAGAAGAGGTTCCTGTGTAGATAGTGTTGCATGTATGCTAAGCAATAGTCCTCAAACTAAAATGTTTAAGAATAATCTTCTGTCTCTCTAACCATATCCAATTCTTCACACATTCTCATATGATATAATTGTACGTGCATATTTCTTGGGGACGGGGCGGGGGTGTTGCTTTGCTTTCGCAGATTCACAGACATTTAGGGCTGGAAGGGACCTCATGAGATCATCTGGTCCAGCCCCCCTGCTCTGGGCAGGGAAGACTGCTGGGGTCTTGCTTTCCTTTATTTTTTGTATTAACATTTTAAAGATTAGTCACTAATGGATTTAAAGTTTAAATTTTACTCTTGGGAGCTAATGTTGGTTGGACTCTTAAGATCAGACTAGTTTTTGAGAATAATAAATTAGGTTTTTTAAATTCTTTTAAGTTCCCCAAGTTTCTGGTGTACAGCCTGAAGATGTCATTCATTTCTCCTAAACTCAAAAGTACAGACTTGCAGCAACTTGCTTGACATTGCTGCATTTCCTTCTGACACTAATTAATGATCATGGTAAGGGTAATTAGTCTTCACAGGAACTAACTCCCAGATCCCCTAGTTTCTTAGGAGTTTTCTACGTGACAAAGTGATTTGGAACAATAATAGAAATGTGTTATGAAAATGTCATGGCATCCAATTATTTGCAAATTGAGGGGTTTTCTGAGTGTCATGCACTCAAAAGTGGCAACTTTGTTTTTTTTCTGTTTGTTTGTTTGTTTTTAAACAGCACAGTATTAAAAAGAGCAAGTTCTACGAAGTTCTACAAAGTCAGTTTTCTGCCTGAAAGTGACCAAATAAAATATATTCTTATTTTTTGTTGCAGATGTTGGCAGTTATGTGGTAAGCTGGGGTTTGACAACAAGCAGTCCACTACTTAGCAGGAAAGCTGTAACTGAATGCTCAGGGTAAATCACTGGGTTTTTTTTCAGGAATCTCACAAATTATCATTTAAATTATAGCAGTTGTGAAGCCAGCTTGTACAATTTTTAGGTTATGAAAAATACTCAATTTTCCAATAGAAAAAAATGTGAAGCAGGTCCCTCCTCTCTCCCCTTACAGCTCACCTCCTTAGAAATTAGACTTTGAGAGCACCGCCTTGCATTTCCACCTTCACCTTAGAAGAATATAGCAGTTGGCTTTGTAAAAGTCACTAAGATACACACTTACAGTGTATGTGCTCTCTTTGGTACTATGCTCTCAGGCAGTGAGATGACCTTCTGTGCTACAATGAATTTCAGTCATAAAGAGAAATACCATTTGTCTCAGAAACCATGAAAAACATTTGAAAATAAACTTTTAATTAAAAGTTTCTAGAATGAACACGACATAATTTGTGATTACTTTGGCTTTATGGGAGCCTGATGCGCCATAAGAGATCATAAACCTGTTTTCATCTTAATGAGTATAAATTACTTAT
Source organism: Alligator sinensis (assembly GCF_000455745.1). Taxonomy (NCBI): domain Eukaryota; kingdom Metazoa; phylum Chordata; order Crocodylia; family Alligatoridae; genus Alligator; species Alligator sinensis. Next base: position 642,637 of record NW_005842272.1, on the reverse strand, counting down.
ACAGTTTTACACAGAAGTAGCATTTTTTAAGTTCTTAACTTTTAAACAATATTGAGTGTAGCTCTCATTAAAGAGAAAAAATTGTGATGGGCTGCTACTTCCTACCACAGCTCTTGCATCAGAAATATGAAAGTCAAATTGTCAGTTATTAAAGTCTATAACACGTCAGTCAGCTGATCATGCCGACTCTCCACACACATAATGTCCCTTGAGTTTAACACAAACTCCAATTGTGGAGGGCTTGCAGGTTCTTGCCCAAAGGCATCATAAAGGTCCAATCTGCAAAATTATTGTAACAACAGCTGTGCTTCAACTACAAAATTGATGCCAACGTCTCCCAAAATGATTATAAAAGATTAAGTTTGTTATGTCAATATACCAATGCCAGCCTAATGCAGAAGTGTACGGTATAAGCAAAGCATTTTTGCTTTTCTAAGAGGTGGAAGTAAGAAGTAAATATATTAAATTAATGTCTACACTCCCTGGCTTAGCTTAGTTTAGGAATGGTTTTTCCAGCCCCTTGGAGAAACTTTTCCTTCAAACTATTGGATGCAATTTCAACTTCCTAAGGCATGGTTCATGGGAACAAGATTGGTAACAAAATGATACATGGAGGAGTGCATCATCTTCTTGCTGGAGAGGAGAGTGGGATCAAGTCCTAGAGTTTCCCACTTTTGTGCCTATAGATAGATACTAAAATAAAAATGCTAGTGCTTGTAAATTCCATCAAGTTCAGTGATTTCTAAATATATTCTGTACTTCTAAAAGCTAAACTTCAGGTTCTAAAAAATGAACCACTTATTTAGCTGCTGGCGTATAGATTTCAGTGCCAAAGTTTATACATCCAAATTTGAAAATGTTCATCTTTCCTATGTAAATGCCTATAATTATTAGTTGGGAGAGGAGAGTTCTGTGTCCCATATGATTACTATAGAAACTTATAGCTTTACCAGTCTGCAGGTGTGGAGGAAATGTTTGAATGTGTGGATGCATTATTACATTAATTCATTAATGTATGGATGCATTATTACGTACTTTGCTCTGCAATAGGAAAGTTGGTAGTGTAATCCCATTTTCATTTGTTTTTAGCATAGTCATAACAAATAGCACCATAACAGTACTTTGGTTACGGGAACAGTTTATAATTCTGTCCAGTTCTCAAAGGACTTAGTTTTTTAATGAGCAATAAAGCATTAAATCTCATAACCCACCTGTGAGGTGGAACAGATGTTATTCCCAGATGACTTGCTCAAAATCATAAAAACTCTGTGATAGTCCTGGGAACAAAGCCAGAAATACAAGTTCAACTGTAGGGTGTAGAGCAGGGGTTCTCAACCTTTTTCTTTCCCCACCCCTAGCATGCTATAAAATCTCCACAGCCCACCTGTGACACAACTGTTTTGCTACATATCCAGTAGATTAAAGCTGTATTGAATTGATATATAGTTAAACACACACATATAGTATACTCAAGTCCCTTCCTCTCCTTGTTGGCCCCAAATTTGCCCACTGGGAATCCATTGGGCAGGCCCAGGAGCAGAATTATTTTGATTCTTTCATACAGGCAATTGGGACTCTGGCATGTCATCCTAGCAGAAGGAATGCTCCAATTGGCCCACTGCTGATGCCTGGCAGCCAGGTGGCATAGTGGGAGTGGGAGTCTTTTTTTTTATCACAGCCTATTAAGAAACAGGGACCTAGAACTACAGCCTCCACCATGCTCTGTGCAGCACTACCAGGTAGTAAACAAGAGCCAGCGGGACACATGCATGCTCTCTGGTTTATTTTGGCAGGTCCTCTGAAACCTGCTTGTAGCTCCCTGGGGACCATGGACCCCGAATTGAAAGTCACTGCTGTAGAGTAATTTCATGGATAATTAAAACAGAAGGAACTACTGGGATAAAATCTGACTGCCTGCATAACACAAGCTACTGGACATCTCTGAACTAGAATATATCTTTTAGAAAATGATTACTCTTCATATAAATTTTCACTGACAGAGAAACCACGATAACCCCTGGGAAGTTGCTCCATTGCTTTCTTATCCTCCTTGTTACAATTTTGCTTCTTATTGTATAAGATGGTCTTGAACAATTAGACAAAATATAAATTATCATAGGGAACACTAACATAACCAAAGAGCTGACCATGCTACTTTTTCCAAAATATGAATGGTTATATTTGGCGCCTTAATTAAACACATGGAATTTCTTTTTCAATATAATAGGCCCCTGGCACATGTTCATTTAAAGCTGAAAAGGGAACCAATACATGTTGACTTAGAAACTATGGCTGTGCAAAGCTTCAGTCCCTGATTTGATTCGATGGAGATTTGGCCCAATTCGGTGGCCGAATCTCTGAATCCGAATTGAATCAGGAGGCCCTTTAATCCCTCCGAATTGAATCGGAGCCCTCCAAATTGATATAGATTCATAGATTCATAGATGTTAGGGTCGGAAGGGACCTCAATAGGTCATCGAGTCCAACCCCCTGCATAGGCAGGAAAGAGTGCTGGGTCTAGATGACCCCAGCTAGATGCATATCCAATACAGAGAGATTTGGAAAGATTCGGCGATTCAAACATAGACACAGCTTTAAATGTTTATTCTACATAGCTCTAGTTAGCAGGTGGCTCATGAATGCTACAAAACTGGGGTGCATGGAGCATCCCACAGAATCACAGTGGGGGCCCCCAGTGCACTCCCAGAAGTACTTCCGGTCCACTTCCGGGTTAGCTACCAAGCACATGGAGGGTCCCCACTGTGCTCCTGTGGGACGTTTCATCTGCCCCACCATCGCAGCACTCACAAGCCACACTGGTACCTTGAGGTACGTAGAAAAAATATTTAAAGCTGTGTCTATGTCTGAATCACTGATTCTCTGAATCAGCACCAAATCTTCAGATTTGGCCAAATTGAATCAGAGGCAGTAATCTGAATCAATTAATCGAATCACTATCCCTGATTCAGGCTGAATCCTAATCCAAATCAAATAGGGCCCACTTTGCACACCCCTATTAGAAACGGTATTTAAAGGCCTGTTTCTGGGAATTGGCTTACAGGTATAGATATATGCATTATAAGGGGTCGAGATAGGCAGCAGGAGTTAAACAGATTTCTAAAGAGCTTGGAAGACACACACACAGCTTCTCATGGCCCTCAAAGTTGACGGGCTGTCTAGCACAACAAGGTCAACAGATGGACACAGCCATAATATGAGATCACAGCCTTCAAGGCAGACAGGTTGTCTAACACAAGGCCAACAAGGACACACAGTCTAGCAAACAGCCTGGGAACCAAAGGAAGTATGTAACCATATTGTCCCATAACACAAGATAAGTGACACCAGCAACAAGGCCGAGAGCAAGGGGGCCTGAGTTCTGGTTTTGGGAGAACAGACCAGATTAGGAGAAGGCACAGAAGGCTACATGGACGTATGACCACAGAGAGTCAACCAACCACAGATAGCCACGGATGAAGATTCATCAGGAGTCATCAAAGGGGAAGGAAAATACAAAAGCACAGACTTGAGATTAACAAAGTGTCTCCTTCCCTTTGTCTTGTCCTTTTGTCCTGTCCTTTCTGCCCCTCCCTTTGTCCCATTCCTCCCTGCTTTGCTCCCTTAGAGGGGTCCCCATCCCCAACCCTGTCCTCCGGGGTCCTGGAGGCCACCATGGACTGAGGGCATACCAGTAACCCATCTCATGCACCCTCCTGGAGTGGGGCTGTGGGCCTCAGCATTCCACCTCCAGACTGCTGATACCTAAGAGAGAGAGCCTCAGACTACAGCCTGCATCCTGACCAGATGTACTTTGACTCTGATGACTGCCCTAGGATTGGTAGATATAGAATTGTTTGATTGTTTGTATTGTTGCTTTTTTGTTCTTACTCTCTATCAATAAATTTGCCTTATTGACTGGCAGGTGTTGTGGCCAGTCTGAGGGTTGTGCCCACCTGGAACAAAGGTATAAAGTGCTGGGTCCAAATCCAGTGTCAACAATACCCAATACCAACAATTGCACTTCCTGCCATGACGTGTGTAATTCTGGGATTGGGAATGATAGTATCATCGTATCATAGTACTTGGAGTCAGAAGGGACCTAAACAGATCATCGAGTCCGACCCCCTGCCCCAGGCAGGAATGGGTGCCGGGATCATATCACCCCAAGCAAATATCTGTCCAGCTTCCTCTTGAAGACCCCCAAGGTAGGAGAGAGTACCACCTCACTTGGGAGCCCATTCCAGAGCCTGGCAGCCCTAACTGTAAAGTAAGGTCTCCTGATGTCCAGCTTGAACCTTCTCTCTAACAATTTGGTGGGAACAGAGCCTCCCCCAATTCTCTCTGGTCCCCCCAGTGAGTTTTTAAATGGCCACCAGATCCCCTCTCAGCCTTCTCTTGTGGAGGTTGAATACATTTAGGCCCTTTAGCCTCTCTTCATAGGGCCTGCCCCACTGCCCCTTGACCATGTGAGTGGCCCTCCTCTGGACCCTCTCAATGCTAGCCACTTTCCTCTTGAAGTGCAGTGCCCAGAACTGGATGCAGTACTCCAACTGTGGCCTGACCAACGCCGCATAGAGGGGAAGGATCACCTCCCTGGACCTGCTTATGATGAATCTGTAGATGCATGGCAAGGTGCAGTTAGCCTTACTGACCTCTTCCTCGCATTGGCGGCTCATGTTCATCCTGGAGTCAACAATGACTCCAAGATCCCTTTCTGCCACCGTGTTGACAAGAAGGGCATTCCCCAGCCTATAGGTGTGTTGCTGGTTCCTTCTCCCTAAATGCAGCACCTTGCACTTGTCTGCACTGAATTCCATCCTATTCTCATCTGCCCACCTCTGTAACCTGCCTAGATCAGGCTGGATTCTGTCCCTCCCCTCCAGCGTGCCCACCTCACCCCACAACTTGGTGTCATCAGTGAATTTGGACAGCATGCATTCCACACCCACATCCAGATTGCTGATAAAGATGTTGAACAGTACAGGCCCCAGGACTGAGCCCTGGGGGACTCCACTGCCCATATCCCTCCAGGTCGAAAACAACCTGTCCAGCACCACTATCTGGGTGCAACCATCTAGCCAATTTGCCACCCATTTGACTGTGTAGGCATCAATGCCACAGTCACCAAGTTTTTTTAAGAGAATGTGGTGGGAAACCATGTCAAAGGCCTTTTTAAAGTCCAGGAAGACGACACCCACACCAACACCCTTGTCCAGGGACTTTGTGACCTGATCATAAAAAGAAACCAGAATAGTCAGGCAGGACCTGCTCTCAATGAACCCATGTTGGTTGCCCCTGAGCATTACCTCCCCTGCTGGGCCCTTGCAGATGTGTTCCTTGATAATTTTCTCAAAGGTCTTCCCAAGGAGGTAAGACTGACTGGCCTATAATTGCCGGGGTCCTCTTTTCTCCATTTCTTGTAAATGGGGACCACATTTGCCCTTTTCTAATCCTCTGGTACCTGGCCAGTGCCCCACAAGCGCTTATAGAGCTGTGCCAGGGGCCCCGCTATGACCCCCACCAATTTCCTCAGCACCCTCAGGTGAAGAGCACCTGGACCTACTGATTTAAACACATCCAGCCCCTCCAAAAGTTCCCTAACTAGATCAGCTTTTTCATTTGCCACAATCACCAGATTGCCAAGCCTATCCTGTAGGGGCCCCACGTTACCCGGTGCCTTCTTCTTACTTCCTATGTATTTGAAAAAGGGCTTTTTATTATCCTTGATTCTGGTCACTAGCCCTAGCGCCATCTCTGCCTTGGCCTTCCTAACAGCCTCCCTGCAGTCCCAAGCAACAGAAGTGGAATCCTCCTTGGTGACAGCCCCTTACTTCCACTGATTATACACCTCCTTTTTTGCCCTCAGGCATCCCTGGATGCCTTTGCTGAGCCATGGGGGCTTCTTAGCACTCCTGCCCACCTTGGTGCACATTGGGACTGATTCCCTTTGAGCTTGGAGGATCATCTCCTTGAGGAACAACCACCCGTCTTGGACTAACCTTCCTAGCTTACAGAAGTCAGCCCTCCTGAAGTCGAGGACCTCTGCCTTGCACTTGCTTTCACCACCATGCACCGGATAGTAAATTCCAGCAGGCAATGATCACTGTCATCCAGGTGGTCAAATACCCACAGACTCCTCACCAGGTTGTCGCCTGTGGCAAGGACCAAGTCCAGCAAGGCATTTCCCCTGGTGGAACTATGCACCTTGTGGCTTAGGTGGAGGTCCTTTATCCCGGCTAGGAACCTATGTGAGCAGTCGGACCTAGCTGACTGCTCCTCCCAGCAGATGTCTGGGTTAGGTCACCCATGACAACCACATCCCTTGACTTTACAGCCTCCGTGAGCTGACCTGGTCCAGCTCGTGCCCCTGGTGAGGCAGTCTATAGTAGATGCCCACTATCAAGTCCCTTTCCCCATGCCCCCCTTGCATTCTTACCCACAGTGCCTCATTTTGCCCCTCCTCTGGCCCCATCCTGATCATTTTTTTAAAAACTGCCCAGATGGAGATGGGAGGACCCAAAAAGAGGGCATGTCCAGGAAAACCCAGATGTATTGTAACCTAGTCTTAAAATGGCCTGGGTGTGTTTCAAGGGCTCTTTGACATATAGTGCTACACACACCCCTCTTTTCCCTGCTCTGTCTCACCTGTACAGCCTGTATCCCTCAATGTCCACTGCCCAGTCATGAGTAGAATCCCACTAGGTTTCCGTGAGCTCCACTAGGTCTAGGTTTTTGCTAGCTAGCAGGAGGGTGAGTTCTTCCTGCTTATTCTCCATGCTTCGAGCATTTGTGCAGAAGCATTTGAGGCCTCCTGTTGGTGCCCATGCCACCCCCTTGTTCCTAAGCCTACCCTGGCCCCTGCCACTTACCCGTGTAATCAGATCAGAATCAGATCTAAATTATGTCATTTTTACTTGCCATGATCCCAGGCTCTCTTTGTGTTGGCAAGTTGAAAGTTGGGTGCCTGTAGGTCTGAGGCCAGTGTAAAAAATCAGCTGAATATTAACTCCAGCCAGGGACTGCACCAGGGTCTCAAACCAGCTCCAGAGTGGTCAAAGTCTGAGGCTGACACTTATCTGATTTTTCAGCCCTTGAAACACACCCAGGCCATTTTAAGACTAGGTTACCATACATCTGGGTTTTTCTGGCCATGCCCTCTTTTTGGGTCCTCTCATCTCCATCTGGGCAGTTTTTAAAAATATCAACAAGTGTCCAAGATTTTGCTCTGCTGAGCATCTAAGATTTTCCTGGCACTTCCCGGCTTGCCCTAGCAAGGAGCTGCTTGGGCTTGGGGGAGCAGTGGAAGAGCTATTGGAGGCAGGGGCATCATGTGCATCTGCTCACACATGCATGTAGCCAGCGTGCAGCCAGGCAGGGTGGTGGGAGCAGCCCCAGAAGCTGTATGCCTGTAAGTCTATGGAGGGGTGAGGTTGAAGGACCAGGGCTTGGGGACTGTCTGGGGGGCTGTGTGTGTGGCAGGGGGGTGTGGAGGGGGGTGGGTGTGTGAGTG
>NW_005842272.1:627035-635068 GCF_000455745.1 Alligator sinensis | reverse complement strand
AGAAAGGGTGGCTGGGAAGCACTACAGGGCTGGGGGGATCAGGGGGCTGTGGCTTGGGGGTGTGGGGGTGGGCTGTAGGTTGGAAGCGCGGGGAACAGGCAGTGCTAGGGAGCTGCAGCTCAGGAGTGAGGGGCATCAGCAGGGACAAGTGGGCTGTGGGTTAGGAGTGAGGGGCACTGGCATGGTCTGCGTGGCAGGGTACTGCAAGACAGGAGTGAGAGCCAGCAGCAGGGCTGTGGGGGCTATGGCTTGGGACTGAAGGGCATGGACAGGGCATGGGCATATCTTTGCCTCCCCACTCTGACAGGTGTCCTGTTTTTTGAAACTGGAAATATGGTAACCCTATTCAAGACCATAGTTCAGTCTCTGGCTGGAGCCAAGAATTAGCTGATTGTCGACCCTGGATCTGCTACATAGATTTCACAGACATTAGGGCTGGAAGGGACCTCAGAAGATCATCGAGTCCAGCCCCCCTGCTCCAGGGGCAGGAAGTCAGCAGGGGTCATAGGATTCCAGCAAGATAAACATCCAAATTTCTCTTGAAGGCATTGAAAGTATGTGCTTGAACCACCTCCGGCGGCAGTCTATTCCAGACCTTGGGGGCTCGGACAGGAAAGAAGTTCTTCCTTATGTCCAGCCAGAAATAGTCTTGGAGGAGTTTATGACCATTTGACCTTGTCATCCCTTGGGGCACTCTGGTGAACCAACGTTTCCCCAGAGCCTGCTGAGCACCCTTTATAAACTTATAGGCAGCCATCAGATCACCCCTGAGCCTGTGTTTTTCCAGGCTGAAAAGTCCCATGGCTCTCAGCCTCTCATCATAAGGCCTGTTCTCCTGACCTCTGGTCATGTGAGTGGCTCTTCTACGGACTCTCTCAAGCTTCTCCACATCCCTTTTGAATTGAGGATAGATTGCGCCCAAAACTGGACGCAGTACTCCAGCTGTGGCCTCACCAAGGCCAAGTACAAAGGGAGAATGACATGTTCAATTTAAGGCAACATACATTTAATGTAGAACATTTTTATGCCGGGTTTGCCATTTTATGGTGCCTTTAATTGGGTGCACATGTAGCACTTTTTTCATTTATGCCATGATTAACATGTTAATTGCAACATAAATGTAACATGTAGAGGGAGCCTTAGAAAAATATATTAGACTCCAAGACATCATTACTTTATTTTATTTCTAATGCATTTAGCAAGAGGAAAATCATGCAGGTATAACAAATAACAGAAGAAATGCTGAGAATTAGCACTGAATATCACATTCTGGAAAATCCTCTGTATAGATTAATATAATTTGAATACTAGTAATCTATACCTTTATCCACATGATCAGTAAAAATGTTCATTGTTGTCTCAAATACTCTCTTATCCAGTACAGTATTCCTTCCTGGAATTTCCTTAAGAGCTGCTTCATAAAAATTATATTTTGAGATATAAATCTTTTGCCATTGAAGTTTTATGAACAGAAGGCAGTGCAGAGTCCTGCATTTTGGGATTTTTGAAGAAAAAACAGGTTTTACACTAAATCCATTGAATGCTGGGACACGGTTTGGAAATTCTAATGTATGCTGTGTACTTTGCAAATAGCACAGATCTGATAGATAAAGCACAGTTGTGTACCTCAATATGGAGACTCAGTGCCTTAAGTGAAGAGAGTCATGGTAACTAGGAACCATGGAGAGAATAGCTGCTTGTACAGCAATGTTTAAAATCAAAAATCTTTTTACACAAGAATAAAGTATTTCCTTGTGATAACTGTTCCAGGTCTCAAATATAGGGAAAATATGACTTTTCAGCCTCCAGCCTCATTGCTTTTCTGGGTTATTGTGCCTTGAGGAATTCTATCTAACAGTAATGCAAGATGTTAAAGTGAGTCTACATGGTCGACAATGAAAGCAAGGCTTGGGCAGGGTCAGATAACAAGGACTATTCTTTAGGAGCTGGTGCTTTTTAAGGGCTACAATGCGTGTTAAGTCAGAAAAGTAAATCATTGGACATAACGAGACAAGCCAAAAAGCTCTGTTAATTTTGGCACAACTCAGGCCTGAAGTGCCCATGGGAAAACATTCTCAATTTGTCTTTACAAAGCCTATGCCTGTTTGGATCTCTGTCCCTGGCACATTGCTCATCCTTTTTGACATCTGTGTGAAAGCAAAGATCGTAGGGTGGGGGGAGGAGGGAAGAGAGAGGAGAAGCAATGCATCAGGATCCTCTTTTATATAATTATAAATATGATAAGTGTTGGTTGTTTTGATAAAATAGACTCCTGTGTCCCAACGAGGTGCCCCCAAAAAGAGGCAATTAAAATAAGAAGCAGAAGCAACTAAAAAGTAGCTCTGTGATAGCATTCAAGCTTGTCAAAACTTTTCCAAGAGAGCATATTCCCAAGGAAAAATGCAGATTTGATTAAATCAAAATGTTTTGTGGGATCATTGACAGGACTGTAACAGGGAACCTTTGCCCTGTTACTGAGGAAAGACTGTGGCGCAAACAAAAGCTGCAAGGCCCCTTTAGAGCATGGGTTGTTTTTTTTTCTTCAAAAGAATAAGAGTTCAGGAAAAGAAAATACAACTAGAAGGACAAACAGAAATTCCACTAGGGAAAAGATCCAGGTGGCAAGCAGCAAAAGGGAAGAGAGACAATCATCGCCAGTCCTGCCACAGGTGGATTGGAGCTAAGCAAAGATTTCAGCCAAAGGGAGGCAGCTGGTAGGGCTGAAAGGAGTAATGAGAAACACTTTTGCTCAGGTTGAGCGATAGGACTGTCTGATGGGAAGGGGAGGGATTTACTAGTATAAAAAGCTCTCCTTTAGGCTGGGGGGTCACTGTAGCTCTGGCCTGGAGGATGAAAAGTTTCTAGGCAGGATACTGTGGTGGCTGGAATCACAGTAATAGGAGCTCTGGTGTATAAAGGTAAAGATGTCTGTCCAGAGTGCTGAGTTGACCCAGGAGTGTAAAGACTTGAGTTTGTATTGCTGTGTGTGCGGGCTGTGCTTTTTGTTCTAACTAGGTTAGAAAGAACAGGACGACTGGGGTTGGCAGCAAAGGGAAGCTTGGAGGTGCCTTAAAGTGCCCTGCAAGCCCTAAGCCTTTCAGGGCTAGAGGGCCAGGGGAGTGAGCACTGGGAAAGCTCAGAAGGCCTGCAGAGTTTAACCCTTTTGAGACCAGAAGGCCACAGGGGGAAAAGCTAACTTGAGAGAGCTGAAGGATCCAGAGATGAGAGAGAGAGACCCCATAAGTCCAGGGGTCCTAGACAGAACTCAAATGATGTATTTTGTCCCATTCTGTGGTAGAGAAAGTCTTTGAAAAGCACTTCCCACCCAGCATTAATTTTAAGACTATAGTATAATCTTCCATATTATTATGAATAGGACCCCAGGGATATAAAGCCATTTTGTTGACTTAAATTACATGACATAATTACCAGGAAAGAAATAAAATCACACTCACAAAGATTTTTAACTTGATCTTTCCAGGGCCACTTGTTTTATGGCTGAGTAAAATTAATTGTGCTCCATTTCAGTATTTGTCTACTTACTGCCTAAGGCATACTATAACACAATGGTTCAGAATACAGTTGGCACCAGTATTCTGCTCTTCCTATTTCTGGACACTATCTCACTCCTTTTGAATTCTGAAAGACTGATAGTTAACAAACTATAGGACTATGTGCGGTGTGAAATAAACTTGGAAAAGGCAGATGATAGGCTAATTTTACAGTAATGAAGGCTAGCAGTAAAACTGACTAGGCCAAAAAATGCATTGTGGTCACATGAGTGAATACATTCCCAATAAAGTACTGACACCAGAAAACCTATGAAACACTTGGGGAATGGGTTTCATAAATTAATTTCAACATGTGAAAATATTCACTATACCATATTTATTCAAATACAAGATGAGACTTCTCCCCTCCCCCTTCAACATGGGAGTGGGGGAAGCCCTTCATCTTGGACTCAAGTACAAAGTGGAGAGGGTTGCTGGCAGCCCCTTGCAGCTTTAACTCTGCCCCAAACTGGGCTTAGGGTCAGATTTGGAGCTGCAGCTGCTGCCTTCCCCCCTCTGTCATCACCGCCATTACCTCTGCCCCCTCAACCAGCACCTGCAGCCTCTGCTGTCTCCTCCCTCACCACTTGCCATCAGGCACAGCTCCAGCACTGTTCCATCCTAGGGTACAGAGTACAGGGTAGATTAGTCCCAGAGTTGCTGCCACTGACACCACTGCTATGTGGTGCTACCCAGTAGGGCTGTGCAAAGCTTTGGTCCCTGATTCAATTTGGCCCGATTTGTGGCCGAATCTCCAAATCTGAATTGAATTAGAGGACCCTTTAATCTCTCCAAATTGAATCAGAACCCTCTGAATTGATTCGGTGATTTGAATTTAAATGTTTTTTTCTACATATCTCTAGGTAGCAAGGGGCTCATGAATGCTGTGATGCTGGGGCATGTGGAGTGTCCCACAGAAGCATGGGGGTGGGGGTCCCCAGTACACTCACTAGCAGACCCAGAAGTGGACCAGTTGCACTTCTGGTCCACTTCCGGGTCCATCGGAGAGCACATGGGGAGCCTCCCTGCACCCTCCCGGCTCAGTGACTGGTGCCTCCTGGGTCTTGGAGGGCACCCAGGGTCCCCCCACATCCAATCACCAAGCCCAGAGGGTGCAGGGGGCCTCCTGCATGCTCCCCAGCAGACCCAGAAGTGAACTGTAAGTTCTTACAGGGTACTTACAGTCCACTTCTGGGTTTGCCACTGAGCATGCAGAGGGGCCCCCACCGTCCTGTGGGATGCTCCATCCACCCCAGCATTGCAGTTTTCACAAGCCATGCCTGGTACCTCAAGGTATGTAGAAAAAACATTTAAAGCTGTGTCTATGTCTGAATCAGCATTGAATCTTCAGATTTGGATTCAGCTGAATTGAATCAATGAATTGAATCACTGTCCCCGATTTGGGCTGAATTTGAATCCAAATCGAATAGGGCCCATTTTGCACACCCCTACTACCCAGTACTAGATGGCTCAGCTGGGATGGGGCTAGAGCTGCACCTGATTGTAAGCAGGGTGGGGACAGGAAAGCCAGAGACTGAATGATGGAAGAAGCTGCAGATTTTAGGGGGGGGAGGGGGTGCAGGCACCATAGGGGAGATCAGGCTCTAGGCATCATGAAGGGCATGGGGGAAAATAAGGGGGCAGGAAACAAAGGGTGAGGGATCAGGCTGCTTGCCCTGCCTGCTGCTGCTTTGCCTTAGCAGTGAGAAGAATAAATTTAAGACAGATCTTCATAATTAGATTTTATACATGGAAAAATTACAAATTTGTCATCATTTTTCATGTATAGAGTCTAATTATTGCACAGTCATCTTAAATCTGAAGTAATTTTGGATTCAAGTAATTATAATGAGGCCAGGCCTGAACCTTGGATCCAGCCAGTCCCAGTCAAGAGATCAGGGCAAATCATCCCCAGAACAAGCGCTACTTGTAGCAGACCCAGAGCAGCACCCTTGTTTCAGCTGGGCTGAGTGAGGTAATTGGAGCAGCCCATCCCCTGGAGTCAAAGGCAGCAGACCCTACCTACTCCAGTTCTTAAACCAGGCCCAGCCTGCAGTTTTCTTGTCCTGGCAAAATTGAAAGGTCTCACTCCTGTACTTCCTTCCTGATCTTCTGGTTTTGACTCTTGGTTCTGACTCTAGCAAGCCCTGATTCTGGTTTCCTGCTTGTGATTCTGATTTGATCCCTGGCTCCGAATTTTAGCTTCTGATCCTGGATAGCCTTCAGCTTACTTTGTCTTCAGCTTCACCTTCAAAACCAAGCTTGCCCTGACTTTGGCCATGGCTTCCAAATCCAGTTCCAGCACCAGACTCCTACATACCCTAGGTCCCTGAGAACAAGCCTGGACTACACCCATGCTTTGAGTAACTAATTCCTAGGCTAGACCATCTATGCCCCCTAGTGCATAACAAGTGAAACCAGATGTTGGTTTCAAACAGTGCAGATAATTTATTATTAAAGGTTTAGAAAAAAACTTCTTGCCTATACTCCAATCTTTTCTATTAGGTAGCTGAACAAAATCATAATTACAAAAAAAAACATGCCATGCTGCTTGGGAAGGAATTACCCATCAGGATTTTGGAACTTCTCTAAGTTTGTGTTTGCGGAGCTTTGTGGCTTTGCAACTCCACTAATCCACAACCCAACAGGAGAGTAGATCTGGGTTTGCCTCAACCTCCTGAACTCCTGAAGTCACCAAGGGCTCACAGGACTCAAGAAAGGCAAAAGCATCCGTATACAGTCCATCTGCCTTGAGAGAGCCTACTGGTGTTTTGCAGCTCAAATGAAATACAGTCATGTTGTTCAGGATTGCTGATCCTTTTTTTTTTTTTTACTGTCTATGTAGATCAGTGATTCTCAAACTTACACTCAAGGCAGCCCTGGAAAATGCCAGCTCTTAGTTTTTCACTTGTTTTTTGACAGAAAAATAATAGACCAATTCTTATTTTGTTCCAATATTAAGTTCTATGACCATATTTTATTAAACCTGGTGTGTAGATGATGATAAAGTTATTTTAATCAGTTGTTTATTGCTTTGTTTCTGATTTTATTTTTAGCTGTATAAAAAGAAAAATGCTTGGAGTAGTAAAGGCCATCTGTTATGGTATCACTAACTCGTTAGTACAGTTTCAAATGCCTGTTGTGTTATTCCTTTATCTAAGATCACACAAGTGTGCATATTTTGTTGCTGCACACGTACTTATAACTATGACTTGTTCAATCAATAAAATAGATTTAAAAAATAACACCTCCTCTGTTCCCCCTCTTCCCCCCTTCCCCCACTGTAATCAGAGTAATACATGTTTCGTATATACAGCAAGCCTCTTGGTGATTTGGGAGGGTCTTTATAGCTCCCCTTCCTTCCACCCAAGTTTGCCAACTGTGCCAATTTATGAACCTTTCTTATTTGGAAATAAAGATTAAACCTGATGACTTCTAAATCATTTTTAATGGGAATGCAGATATATGCCAATAGATAACAAAATTGTTATTGATCAGGCTAAAGCAATGTGAGTTACCACTGCAACATATGCAAAAATTTATTTTATTTCTCTGTAAGTGCAGAGCATCCAAATTATACATGTTGTAAACTAAATGGACTATAGACCATGCATATGTGTCAGGGACAATGTTGTTTATTCCTCTGTTCTCAAATCAATTCAGCTTTATCAGTGCCACTGGAGTTAAATGCATCTAAAAATGCATACAAGCCTATATTTAGATCATCCTAACTGAGCTTAAGGCAACTTGAAATGGCTGGGTATGCAAGCATTCACAGGGCTTGGGGCATGCCATATTTAGAGTAACCTATCTAAAATTACTTCTCATCAGAAAAAGATTAACTTTAGATCAGCGTGGGTTTCATAGATTTCATAGACATTAGGGCTGGAAGGGACCTTGGAAGATCATCGAGTCCAGCCCCCTGCCCAAAGGGCAGGAAGTCAGCTGGGGTCATAGGATCAAAGCAAGATAAGCATCCAGTTTGCTCTTGAAGGTGTTCAATGTAGGCACTTGAACCACCTCTGGTGGCAGGCTGTTCCAGACCTTGGGGGCTCGGACAGTAAAGAAATTCTTCCTTATGTCCAGCCTGAAACGGTCTTGTAGTAGTTTATGACCATTCGACCTAGTCGTCATCCCTTGGGGCGCTCTGGTGAACAAACATTCACCCAGATACTGGTGGTCACCCCTGATAAACTTATAGGTGGCCATCAGATCACCCCTGAGCCTGCGCTTTTCCAGGCTAAAGAGCCCCAGGGCTCTCAGCCTGTCATCGTAGGGTCTGCTTCCCTGACCTCTGATCATGCGCGTGGCTCTTCTCTGGACTCTCTCAAGCTTCTCCACATCCTTTTTGAATTGTGGAGCCCAAAACTGGACGCAGTACTCCAGCTGTGGCCTCACTAAGGCCGAGTACAAGGGGAGAATGACGTCCCGGGATTTGCTTGAGAAGCATCTATGGATGCAAGCCAGCGTTTTGGTCGCTTT
>NW_005842272.1:622025-623511 GCF_000455745.1 Alligator sinensis | reverse complement strand
TGCGGGGGGTCGGCAGGGGGCTCCACGGCTTCTGGAGGGTTTCTGGGGGGCTTCCGGGGAGCGGGGGCGCAGCGGGCTTTCACCTGTGCGTCTCTCGCCACTCCCGAGCCTAACTGATTAACCGAGGGGCAGACAAAATATGGTCCGTGGGCCATATCCAGCCTGCCAGGCCATTCTATCTGGCCCACAGGGCCCCTAAAAGATTTACTAAACTTTAATATTTATTCACTTCCAGCTGTCTGTCAAAACTGACAGGAGCCAGGAGTAGTAGGACCCAGAGGGAGCCCTCAGCAGGCTTGAGCAACACAGCTCTGCCCCACTGCCAGCCAGTTCCCTGCTTTCCTGCCCCTACCCTGCTCCAGCACCATGTGGCTGTGGCTCCCCGCTGCATCACCAGACTGTGGAGCATGGGACCACACTAGTATAGAGGGAAGGAGGCTGTGTGTGTGTGTGTGTGTGTGTGTGTGTGTGTGTTTTCATATGCTGAGTCCCATGCACACCCCACCATACACATGCACCCTCATCCCCACCCTGCACTGCCATACACAAACCCCAGCCACCCTCTCCCTACACACAACCCACCCACAGCCCCCCATGAACCTATACCCACCCCCACAATATACAAGAGTAAGACTTCATTTTAAGCTACTATGCAGTCACCTCTATGTAGAGGTGTTACCTCTATGTAATGTTAGACTTTAGGAAAGCTGATTTCAAGGAGCTCAGGAGATTAGTCAAGGACGCACTGCAGAGTAGGAGTTTTGAAGAGATGGGAGCCCAGGAAGGGTGGCTGTACCTTAAGGAAATGATCCTTTGGGCACAGAGGGAGATGATCCCAATGCGAGGAAAAAGAGGGAAAGGGGCCAGGAGGCTTCCTTGGCTGACCAGAGAAATCCAGGGCAGACTGCGGACTAAAAGGGGAGCATATAAAAAGTGGAAACGGGGAGAGATTACCAAAGAGGAGTATACCTCCTCTGCTCGCACTTGTAGGGAGGCAGTTAGACGGGCCAAAGCTACCATGGAGCTGAGGATGACATCCCAAGTAAAGGATAACAAAAAATTGTTTTTTAGATATATAGGCAGTAAAAGGAAGGCCCAGGGTGGAATAGGGCCCCTACTAAATGGGCAGAAGCAATTGGTGTTGGACAGGGGGGACTAGGCTGAACTCCTCAACGAGTTCTTTGCCTCAGTGTTCCTAAGTGAGGGGCAGGACAAGGCTCTCACTGGGATTGTAGAGAGGCAGCAGCAGGATACCAGACTACTGTGCGTAGACCCTGAGATGGTATAGGGTCACTTGGAGGAACTGGATGCCTTTAAGTCGGCAGGCCCGCATGAGCTCCGTCCGAGGGTACTGAAGGCACTGGCTGACATCATTGCGCAACCACTGGCAATAATATTTGAGCAGTCGTGGCGCACAGGCCAGGTCCCAGAGGACTGGAAAAGGGCCAATGTGGTCCCCATTTTCAAGAAGGGGAGGAAGGAGGAC
>NW_005842272.1:611855-620938 GCF_000455745.1 Alligator sinensis | reverse complement strand
TTAGGCATCTAGCTGGGTTCATCTAGACCCAGCATTCTTTCCTGCCTATGCAGGGGGTCGGACTCGATGATCTATTGAGGTCCCTTCCGACCCTATCATCTATGAATCTATGTACATTACACAAGCTCATGTAAATCTAAACAAAATATTTTTAAAAATCAAATTAATGAATGTTGTAGACGTTCACTTTTTAGAATATAATTTGGTATCTTTCTGGTTCCGAGATGGCCAAACCCCTTGCTGAAAGGAGTACTTCCAGGGGCAAGGGGAGGGACTTCAGATGGCTAAGTTCAGGAGTTAGGGGGCAGGAATTCTGGTCACAAGATGGTGACCAGGGGGCGTGGCACCTGTCAAGAGGCAGGGCTACCCATCAGACCCTCAACAGCTTGCTTAAACTCAGTAAGCAGCCTTCTGCCTGAAATAACTGCCTGCCCCTGGGTTAACCCTACCTAGTGAACACTTGCACAGGCCTGGGAAAGCCTAACCAGTCTGCACAGCCCTAGAGCTGTGATGTTTTTCTGACCCCCTGACCCAGGCTATTTTTAATCCCCATAACTAGCACACCCCAGGACTTGGCACCCCCCTTAAGGACCCCATGGTATGTGTTCTTTATTCCCATTGTTTATCAATGTGTCCCTAGAATTTATATAGTTAAAAAAAGGATAGGTATACTGGGAAAACAGATGGATAAAGAGAATACATAGTTAAGAACCCTGCATGTAGATTAATGCCCTCCTGTTTGTCACTGAGCTGCAGATGATTGCTTTTTTAAATATTGTAATGAATAGGGAACCTGGTATAAATTTCAAATTATAAATCAACTAGGAAAAATTTCAGATATTGCCCATAACTAAAGGGTGATATAGGGCACATCACAGAAATTGGAATTTCACATGAACAACTGAAGGATAAAATATTTAGAGATTAGAATAGAAAGAAACCTGAATGATAGAGCCAGATTTAATTTAGAAACAGGAATAAGTAAGATAAAAATGGATGTAGGCAGATGGAACAAGTTGAAACATCTCTCAAGGGAAAGGTTAATATTGTTAAGATGAATATCCTAAGCTGCTGTATATTTTTAGCTCTATTGCCTTGATATACATCATAAAACTTCTAGTGAAGGGGTGCTGTCAGATTAGACTAAAAATTGAGTTGTTTTAAAAAAGTTTCAGAAAATCAAATCATTCTAGTAATATTAGGTTATATTTAAGAAAAGTAATGAGAATTATTTGTATCAGAACATGTCCTTGTTGTGTTCACAATCCAGACACCGCAACGCTATGTGGTAGCATAAAAGCCATATTTAATTATGGTTATATAAAAACAGAGAAAATAGAAAATTATTAGTGGTAAAAGGGAAATAACTAGGTTTTGTACTGTCCATACTGAGTAAAGCAATGTTAATAAGTAAGCAAGCAAAATAAAAAGTACTCATGGAAAGTTTACTACTTTTTTTTTGTCTAAATAACATGGCACCGTTACCTCGACAGCGATGTGTATGTAAATCACAACCTATATGTGTGTGTGTGTGTGTATAAATTCCAGTTCTTAAAGAAAAAGGTGTCTTCCAGTTAAGCATAGGGAAAATGTTAAAACCAATAGATCATTTTTAAATTAGTCTTCTTTTTCTTTTCAGTACATAGCCATAAGAGGTCCTTAGTGGGAAGCAACTTTATTCATACAGAAAAAATGGAGGCAAAGTGGTCAAGGAGTTAGAGATGGGGACAAGAAACCAAGATTTTAGGGTCTAGTCTTAACTCTCTTAGTTGCTTGCTAGTGATTGTTCTTAACATACATATTTCATTCAATATCTCAGTTTCCCCTCTGAAAATGAGTTTGATAATCTACACTTATGCTTATCCACATTTATAAAGTGCTTTTGAGATCTTGACTGAAAGCTTCTTGCATAGGTTCTTCTCAGTTTATACCCTGCCCCACCCTTGTTCCCCATCCCAAGAAGTCAGATCAGATGCCTCTTGAAGCTGCAGGCATCCACTGTACATCAGAGGAGATGGTAAAAAAATGTGCCCCTTTGAATGAACTGAGAGCTAGGAAACGGATCATTAGCCTCACTTTATATAATTTGCCGATATCTATGAGCCTTCCTGCATCTCATTCTGCAAAATCAACTCTTGAGATTCAATCAGTAATGATACCAATCCTTTCTTTTTGATTACAGCTGTCCTATTGGGCAGGATCCCAATTCAGAAAAATATTTCTTAAGCCAAATCGAAATCAATAGATATTGATCATGAATCTGCAGTTTAATCTTCTTTTAATACTATGTTGACAAGGACACACTGTTGTATGGGCATTATGGAAATCCAGAAAATTTTGGTTAAGCAGCAATAGCCTAATGCTATTTTATTGATTTCTATGATGTTATTGCTGTTCAAAACACATGTGGCCCATTTAGTTATCTAATTCTTAGATCAGAATCCAGTCAAGAAGTAGAGAATTTGGGTTTTTGTGCACTGCATTATCCTAATCTGACTACAGTGGAACTCTACAGTCCATGGCTTCAACTGGAACATAACAACAGTAAATCATGACCTCTGATTTTGATTTTCGTCGTCCTGCATTGATTTCCATTTGGGGAAAAAGTCAGGCCTGATGGAAGTTTGAGCTCTGTCCCATTTTACAAAGTTTGAGGTGCTTAAGAGAAACAATTTCTGTTTTGGCTTGTCTGTATGTATAAGCTACAAGTTTTCCGTATGTATAAAGAAATAACCTGCCAGCCCTTAATTTTTACCCTTAATTTAAAATTGAATAGTTATAGATTGCAGTTTGATGCCATTTCTTTGTCTTAAGTAATTAATTTCCTTCTCTTTAGTAGCTTGAGTTGAGTGAACCAAGCAGTACACACCATTTAATGGTCACCTAAACGTATCATTGCTTCACTGGAGGATGGTTCCTACAAAACCACTGTATGAGGATAATTCATTCTGGTAGTTACACACACACTGCTATGCATCTTGGCTAAAGGACTGTTACTGAGTTAAAGAAACAGGAAAAGCTCCAAAATCACCAAAACATCACTTTTTTTCGTCTTTCAATGTGAAGAGCAATAATGTTATAACTAAATCTCATTTTCAACAGTCCTATATGGAATAATAGCATGTATATAATAACATCTACAGTCTAATTTGTTTCCTTTTCCACATTTTCTTGTAGTGTCACTCAATTGGCCTCAGATTTACTGGGATGGCATTGCAGTTGCATTCACTAACTTCAGTTAGCCAATAACTTCTCAGTTAGGCATATGCAAAAGAGAAGTAAATTGGACCCACATGCTTGGCCTAGTAAAAAGCATTTAATTATTTTCCAAACTTGTTTTCATTTCTAGCTGAAGTCAAACAAGAGATACATTTTGCATTTTAATGCATCTCCAAGCAGTCTTGTTCCTATGTATCTTTTAATATTAATTATTCTGCCATTAAATTCAGTATATTTATCTTTTGACTGCTTGGTAATGGTAGCATATAATAAATCAATTTATTTCCCTCGGTTCATTTTATTCATACATGTGCCACTGTGAAATATGCATGCCATTTGAAAAAGTGCACTTCATTGTAGTTGTCCTTGTTTACACTAATATATGTAGATTTAAACGTTTTATATGGAGTTTAAAGATAAATAGCAACCGTGTTTTCTAGATGCTGGAAGTAGCATCCTGTCTGTCCACCAGCATCACTGTTTGTTTATCATTTCAAAGTTCACAAGGTAATTGTCTCATTATCTGTTCATCTAATTTCACAGTGAAATGACAATCCTTAGCTACTGAGGTCATGGCCCATCAAAAATTATACTCTCTCTAATTTTATATCTGATGTTGGGTAGATCTTAATTTGCTTATCTCGGCTCTCATATATCAGCTAAATTGCTGGATTCTATTAAAATCTCCACCAGCTGTCAGAGATTTAAGACTGAAGTATTGAACTGAGACTTATTGAATTATTAAAACATTATTGCCAATGTGAGCCAGTAAAATAATAATTAAAATATACAAGATTAATATGACTTTTTAGTTCCTTTTATGTAATTTGAATTAAAATAGAATGTGTGTTATACATGCATAATATAAAATATCCTATTGCTGCAGCTAACATGACAAATTCATACCCTGGTAGATTTATTTTCTTTTGGATAATTACACTAATCTCAAAGGTAAAGTGTTTTTCACACTTATAAGATCATAACATTAAAATAATCATATGAAGTTTGTTCAATATCATAGTGCAATTGTTTAATAATAAATAAGTGTTATCTTTCATTATACTCTAAATTGCACTCTCTAAAATTTAATTCTACTGTACAGCATGACAATCATTTCCCTTTAAGAGGTATCTTACATTCTTTTAAGGAATATTTAACCTTCCATTCTAATCTCCTAATTTTACATGAAAGTTTTCTGTATGGGACACATGCTCATATAGGTATTATTTAAGGATGGTCACTGCAACCTTATCTACATGAGATGCTAAATGCGCAGTAGACCAATTCTACTGTGCCTTAGCACAGCAGGTAAAAACCGTGCTAATACACAGTAGAATTAGCCTATTGAGCAGTAGCGTCACAAAAAAAAGTGTGCGCCAGTGCTACTGTGCAGTAGTGCTGATTTATGGCACATTAAGTTAGTACCTGTAATACAGGTGCTAAACTGAATGCGCCATAATTATGTCTTGTCTAAGGAGACAGTTATAGCAATGCCAAATGTCTTTATGATCCCTTCTAGTCTTCTGAGGTATCTACAGCTTTATGGACAGTGACTTATCACAGGTTCATGTTGATCCTGTCTGCATGTTGATCTTGTCCTATTCCATAGCTCCAAAACTGAATGGGCATATTTTTCTGGCTTGTATGCTGAACACCATCTTTCTTTTTTCTTTAACTTCTGTGTTTCCACACACATGATTGTTATCTCATTTCCACTGTCATCACTCATCTAGCTCAAAGATGGGACCAGAATCCGTGCATGTTGCTCCCGCCTTTGTTCCGACTACAGAGCCTCTACATTTTGGGTGGGGAATACCCTGAAGGTAGATCTGTCATTTCAGTAGTCCATCTGTAATAAGAACTATCTTCTGTACTGTGCTGAAAAACTATGTCCACTATACACTTCCACCAGGGAATCTAGTGCCCCACATCACTGGACACATCTACACAAGATGTTTACTGGGGAGCTGACTAATTGGCTCCAAAGTAAAATGTCATTGTCTACACATGTGATGCTATGTTGCTGGAGTAAGCTAATTACTCCACTGCAGGACTCTACTTGTATATACAATATGCAATGCATGTGTAGATGGGGACTGGGCTGGCTGGGGCATGAGGGTGCTTAAGTGTGGGTGCCACCTGCCAGCTAGGCCTGCACTGGAGCACTTTCGTATCCAGTAGAGCCCTTCCAAAGCACACTGAGCCAGGTTGGAGCGGCCCCAGGCTGACAGACAACTCCCCCCCACCCCCCCAGACTTCCCACCAGCCAGGGCTGCTCTGGCAAAGCTCAATGTGTTGCAGTTCCAGGTGCACATGCAAACATGGTGTGCAGGAGTTTATCACTTTGCATTAATAGCACATGTAGATGCGCCCACTTAAGAGCAATTAAGCATGTAACTTAGGCTTGCAGGAGCAGCATGTTAAGCATATTTGAATCTGGGAAAATCCTCTCTGCCACAATCACTTCTTTGAGCATGTAGGGTGTCTGTACTTGAGCTGGGAGTCTGCTCTGATGCACTGTAATTACAATGCATTGGAGCAGTCTTGATTAATTGAGTCTGCTGGAGTGTGGTAATTGCCACGCTCCAGCCAACCTCCATGTCTCGTGTATCAGCATCCCCATGCTTCAAAATGATGGTGGGAGCATTTTAACTAAAGCTTGTTTGACAAGCTTTAGATAAAGGGCCCCTGCCACCATTTTGAAGCATAGGGATGCTGGTACATGAGACACTCTGGGCACTTTACTTGGAGCAACTTTTGGGGCCACTCTAATTAAAGCACCCCCTACCCTCACCTCAGAGCATGTGTAAAAATGCCAGTGGGTTGTGAGGTGCAGGAATAGCTAGGAAAAGTTACTAGCTCGTATTCACTATGACAGAGCCCAAAGCGTACCCTGAGAAACAAATACTGAGTAAACATCACAGAATTTAGTACCAACCTTTTATAATAATGATAATTTAAAAAAATGAACATGAAACAAAATGGGCTTACCACTGTCAAGCACAGTTCTGGGTGGTGTACACCAGGCAGGCTGGCTGATCATGGGGCTGGAGAGTTATGATTCCAGATCCATTGCAGGTGATCTCACTTCTTTGCTGTCCATTTGGTAACTTGTGGGAAGAGATCTAGGCTTTGAATCAGTTCTCTGTACTTAGTACTATTGCCAGTCCTGGTCTTGCACACATTGCTGGTGGTCTCCATAATGTGGGGCAAGATGATGGCAAGTCATGACAAAATCCAGCTCCTCATATCAACCGGTGGCATGATACTGTTGGAGTTCCAGTCCTGGTAGTTTGCTTAACTGTAAGCTGCTCTGACATCCTTGGTTTTAGTCCAGCTTTGTATGGCTCCCTGTTCATGACCCACAATGGCTAACTTTTTTTGGCTGGTGTGCCTCACTGCCTCCATGAATGTCATTATGATCCCCAGGTCCCAGAGGCAGACCTGATAGAGTTTGTGCCCTTAAGGTCCAGAATGGAGGCAGCGGGCCAGAGAAGGGCAAACTTGGAAACTGACATCTCCTCTTCTGCCCAGTCCTGCCCCCCGCTCTGCTCCATGCAGCCAGGGGCGATTTTGTGCCCCCCTCCTTCCCTCCCCCCCAACCTCCATTCCAGCTCATGTGCCGTACACAGCAGCTGCCATGCAATGTTGTAATGAGTGTTATATGCTAAGTCCAATAGTACGCAAGCACAAATGGGCCAAACTTGGCTGTGTACCAGCATTTTGACATTAAGTTCTATCTGGGCACCATGACTCCAGAGCAGCAGACAACTCACATGCAAACAGTCAGGGCAGGGTGCAAACAGTTTGGGAGAGCAAGGGAAAGACGGCTAAAGTAGTACATAGTAAAGGAACAATCACAGTAACATAAGCATGTATAAACTTCCTATGTGGTGAACTTGCCACAGCTTGAGAAAAGAGAACAGAAATGTGCCATACCCCTCCAGTTACTAAAAATTAAATGGTATACACCTTTTAAAAACACAGTAAATTACCTTGGTATTAAAGCCACCCCTTTAATCCTAATTTATTTGGAAGTAGATAGGCCCCAATTTGACAACAACCCAGATTCAGGAATCCCAGAGAAGCTGCAACAAAACAGAGGCCTATGTGTATTTTTGTCCCCCATTTTGTTCTCATCTTTCATGTGAAGGTTGCTGTTGTTTTTTTTCCCCTGTTCCATTGTTCAAGTACGAATTATAACTCCATAATGAAAAAGGAAACAAAATGAAGTCCTTCTAAGCACTTTGCCTTTATCCATGTAACAAATATCAAAGATATCCTAGTAAAAACTTCCCTTTCCTGTTGAAAGGAAAACGTTGCCCTATATGGCTGTCTCTCCCCATCACTGTGGGTAGCTTTTAGCTATAAGCCTAGTTTTTCTTTAAGGCTACCTCTTGCACTCTGTCTTCTTATATGGTAAGGGGGATACACAATATTTACTAGAGCTGGATGAATTTATATTCATTGGCAGTGTAGACCAATTCTTGTTTGCAAACTGTTTACGAACATGTATTGGTATCTATTAATGAATTCATTAATAGTATGTATTTACCAAACAGTCTGGACAAATAATTTTGAGTTTGCTTTTGAAAACTTTGTTTGCTATCCACAATTCATAATTAGTCCTACATTACATAACAGTATTTATGCCTCCTCATCAGACAAGTGAAACTTTTAAAACAAGAAACTACAAAATAATAAATAGTAAATACTGAATAAATTAAATAATATTAATAATAATAATGCACTTCTGCTAAGAATGGTTTGATGAATAATCACCTGAGTTGGGGTATCATGATTCAATCAGGATTCACGAACATTTCAGGAGTATCTGGCAGTTGTCACAAATAACAAATAATACAACTTCAAGAATTGCAGCAAAATGGAGCAGGCTCATTTATTCACAAATATATATTCATCAACCTGTGTTTCCTTCATCCAGTATTTATTGTCGCATAAGGATTTTCCTTCCTGCTGCCATATAGGTAGCTTTAAAATAGCTTTTCCTTGCACTTTAGGCTCAGAAAATCACAACCTTAAATACAATATAAAGCTTAATATAACAAAGCCATTCTGAGGATGCCTTTATTATAGATGAATAGTAAGGTGCATATCTTCCCTCTGACACTTTTTGTATATCTCAAAATGATCACTTTGCCTAAGTGGTGGCTTCTGCTTGCGTAGCTGCACTGCCCTGCAAAGATAGAGGGATTATCTTGAGGGTTCTGTGATGGATGAAGATGCTAGCTGTAACGTACATGTGTATAAGAGACGGGATGCACCTCACAAAGAAGGAAAAGCATCTTTGTAGACAGGCTCGCTAACCTAGTGAGGAGGGCTTTAAATCAGGTTTGCCAGGGGATGGACATTAAAACCCTAAGGTAAGTGGGGAAGTGGGTGACCTAGAGGAAGCACAAATAGGACTAGGCAACAGGGAAGGCATTCTCATTCTTCCTGAGAAATTGGGGCAATCAGCTAGCTATCTTAGGTGCCTGTACAGAAATGCATGGAGCCTGGGAAACGAGCAGGGAGCCCTGGAAGCCCTTGAACGGTCATAGAACTATGACAAGGAGTCCAGGACAGCTGGCCATACTTTAAAGAAATGTTACTGAGAGTACAGGAACAAACCATTTCCACGTGCAGGAAAACTGTAAGTATGGCAGAAGACCAGCTTGGCTTCAATAAACTAAATTACAAAAAGGAAGCTTATAAGAAGTGGAAACTTGGACAACCAACTGGGGATGAGTAAAAGAGTATTACTTGGGCATGCAGGGATGAAATCAGGAAGGTCCAAGTGTAATTAGAGTTGCAACTAGCAAGGGACATGAAGGGTTTCTACAAGTATGAGAGTAATAAGAGGA